>NW_022983547.1:340526-768830 GCF_010093885.1 Aplosporella prunicola CBS 121167
AAAAAAGTATGATAGCGACAAAGCGGGGGAGCGTGAACTGCTAGGAAGGGACTGTGTGTCTGTATGTCCGTATCTTTGTCCGTCTCTGTGTGCATCATCATCAATTGAACGACTGGTTCCTTGATCAAACGACCAAACAAGAAATAAAAACATATCAGCCTTTGCCACCATACCACAATCCCCTAAAACCAGTCCCGGCGCTCCAGCCGTGGCATGGAGGCGTTTGTCCGTCATGAGAAAAAAGCTCGAGTCCTCCATGTGGAATCAACCAAAGCAACGGAAAAGAAGAAAAAAGGAGACTGAGAGCAAGAGAAGAAGCGAAGAAAAGTAAGATGCCCCTGCACTCCCGCGCGCACCCGCGCGCAGGTTAAGAAACCTCATCATACATGCGTGTCCATCGTGCCTGCGGATGTGGATTCATCATGTGAAAACTACTCGCCGTCCTGTACTGCCCTCAACACCGGATATAGGCTACGCTCCTCTTCCGACATCGACGGTCCAGAGTGATGATGCTCGTGCTCCTCCACCTTGGTCGCGTCGACCTCAAACTCGCCGTGCTCGAGCCGTTCCTTGATGAAGGCGCGTAGCTCCTCGATCATGCGCATGTTCTGCACCCACGCCTCATTGTCACGGTCCGTGACCTGTTCCGCCGAGGCTTCCGATTGATCGCCTGGCGAGCGCAGCGAGGGATCGAGCGGCGTTGGCGATGCCAGAGCGAGCCGGTTGACGTCCTTGGGCAGACCATCGCGATCGGCGGAACCGCGGCGCGAGGCGCCGGGCGTCGTGTTGTCCTCGGAGATGTCCATGGCGTTTTCGTCGGACGAGGGTCGGGCCTTTTGCAGCTGGTTGCCGGACCACCTGCGACGACCGTCCGAGTCGAAGGGAGCGAGGTTGGGCGCGCTGCTGGTGGCGGTGTAGTTGCCCGTTGAGTCCGACATGGCACTGACGGAGGGTAGCGTGGGATACATGCTGATGTTTGGCCGGGTAACGGGAGAGATGGTATTGGAGGAATTGACCGATCCGGGTGACTGGCCAGCCGTGTACGACATGACGCTGGAGGCAGGGGTGAGGGCGGGCGTCTCGTTTTGCGGAGCCGGGGGCGGCGCCAGGGCCGTCGCGTGCGAGGTTTGGGGCTGCGTCGTGTGGGCGCCGGGAGGAGAATTGCTGGAACGGTAGTTGAGACCCGAGTGGATGTAATGAGCGCCCGGTTGACCCGCTCCGGCGGCCGCGACCTGCTGGGGGTTCTCGTAGATGGTCGTCTGCAGCGTCTCGAGGGCCTTGTCAATGTCCATGAGATCGGTCTTGGTCCTCAAGCTAGACATGGGCATGGGCAGGGAGTAGTGGTGCTGCGGAGAGGGGCCCTGGCCGGTGGGAGAGACCATGGCGGGCGCGGACTGGTACTCGCCGCCATAGCCGGAGAGCAGGGGAAGCTGGCCTTGGATGCTGACTAGGCGCTGGCCCACGTCGTAGTAGGAGGTAGGGTCGATGGCGCGGCGCTTGACATCGTAGAAGAACTCGTTGAGCGTCTGGTGGATGAGGGCCTTGGTTGCTTCGCGCGAGGCGTAATCGCTGTGCATGGGGTTGGGGTTGTTGACCTGGTAGTAGACGGGGCCGTAGGCCGAGCTGGAGGGAGCGCTGCTGGCAAATGAGCCGGCGTGGGCGCCCGAGTAAGGCTGGCCGTAACCCGAGTTGGGAGCCATGCCATCCTGGTAGAAGCCGCTCGCAGCTCCGGCAAGAGCCTGCAGGTCAGCAACATCTGCAGGCAAAAATTAGATTTCTCTCGCGACAATAGCGTAGCTGACGGAGATGGAAGGACTCACGTTTTCCGGCTTGGCCGGCATACCCGCCTCCGGAGGAACCGTGCGTGGCGCGGTTGGGCTCGGGAGAGCGCAGCAGGACGGAGTCGTCGGCATGAGTCTTCACGTGCTTTTTCAGATCCTGCGGTCGCTTGAATGCTTTGGTGCAGATCTCGCACTTGTGCGGCTTGAGCGGCATATGCACACGAATGTGCGAAGTGATGTGGTCGCGCTTGACCGTCTGGGTGCGACAGCTGCCCCACTGGCACTGCAGGCAGAGGTTGTTGGTGCTCTTGCGGCCGACATGGCGCTCGCACACATGATCCTGGCGGTCGACGGTCAGCAGGGCGCTTGGGCGCGCAATAACGATAACAAAAAAAAAAAAAAAAAAAACATTAACATACATAGAGGGCCTGGGGCGTTGGGCAGTGCTCGCCGCAATTCTGCCACTGACAGGTGAGCGAGTCGCCGGGAGTGGTGGCAGAGGGCTGAGGAGCAGGCTGGACGGGCGTCTGCTGCTGAGGTTGTTGGTGATGTTGCTGGGGCGTCGTGGCCGCTTGGGGCGGGGCGGGCTGGGCCGAAGAGTCGTTGGAGTCAGTGACGGCCGACATGGCCAAGAGGAGCGGTGCAGTCAGTGGTGGTTTGGGGTTGTCTTGGCTTGGCGGAAGGACGAGCCAGCGACGGCGAGCAGCAGCAGCAGGCGACGAAGCGGTGTGAGAGTGTGTGTGATGGAAAGAGAGAGAAAGACAACACAGGCAGCAGCTGGATTGAGCAAAATTGGAGAGTTGAAGAGGAGGGATGAGGGGGGGCTTTTGACAGATTTCTTGGGTCAGGCGGGGAGGAGACTTGGTCCGCTGGGTTGGGGAATCTCGGCGCGCTGGCAAAGAGCTGACGGGGCAGAAGCAGGCTAATTATCCACGACCGCACAGCCCCCCCTCGGCCGCTGCCATGTTCGCTTCGCGTTACCGGCCCCTCCAATCCCATGCGCCGTAAAGCGCCATGCGTCTTGGCATTCTTGCAACCTGCCTAGCGTCGTCCTCCGCCCACGCGATGCTTGGCCCGAAAGGCTCGGCTGAGGTTATCCGGCGCAAAGGCGGAGCTTCGACCAACCCCCAGCGCAATTACTTGGCTGTGGAAGCGGAACCCAACTGCTCCCAGCTGACACTTCTTCTTACATCTAGTCGATCTCTCTGTCTCGAACGAACTCTCTATCCATCTCTCTCACGCCTGTCCACACGCCACGCCCTTGCGCGCCTCCCGTCTTCCCGTCTTCCCGTCTTCACCGATACTCCTCCCAAGTGGAATGAACTCTCTCTTCATCTCCGCCTGCGAGGGGCTTCCTCCAGGAGCATTGCTGCCTATCACCCACAATACTACCTATGACGCCCCGCGTAACCGCTGACTGTCGCCTCTTCCTCTGCAACCACCACCCTCTGCCAGGAGCCTTGCGCCCTTGCGACTCGCCCTCCCGATTCTAGACTGGTGTCGATATTGCAACAAAGTGAAGTTGGGTGCTTGCCAAGATATTCTTCAGGGTCGTCGATCCAAGGTCTCGCCAAGCCCTACCAAAGACACTCGCCCTTGCAGCACTCCCCCGCGACAAAACATGAGCCTCACAACAGAAAACGGTTGCGGGTCTGCTTCCGGCCGCCGTCCCATGGCACGGGGTCCGTGAAATGAGCTCCCTCCCATGCGTCTCTTCACAGCAAACCTGGAGCAAGGGCGCGCGCCTCATGATGAAGTGTTGTCATCCCACAAGGCATTGGGTCGAGGAAAGCGGAATGTCGCCTCTTCACGCCCTCTCCCGGGTTGACGCCGTAGATCCTTCGCGCCAGATCCATCGCCTGGCTCATTGCGCGCGCTCCCTTGCCGGCGAGTCGTGCCACCGGCCCTTGACGAATCCGTGGTTCCCACACATCATCGTCGCCGGGACAGGCAAGCCGCTGTCTCATTCCTGCCCAGGAGATCGCCGTGAAGAAAGTCAGGGCCGTCTTACGGACCCCTGTCGCCGCGCCGCCTGTACTACCACACCTCGACTTTGCGTGGACTTCATCTGTCTGTCGTGTGATGGCGCAACGGTGGCCGTTGTGTGTTGTGAGCCGCCTGCGGAGAACGCAGATGTGGGCCGACGCAAACGCCAATACTGCCAGATCTCTTTATCCTCTGGGCTGGGAATTGATGCCAACATCCTACCCTCTCCCTCTTTTCCCCCCTCTCTGCCCGCTGCCAGCATTCAGCAATCCCATAAACAGCGTACACGCATTCATCCCGTCCACATTGTACAAATTATCACTGTTCACACTACTGCCATCACATTCCAATGGCACGTCACGTCACTCCCACTACAAACAACAGTCTGTCTCTCACATGCAACGGTTCCGGTCGGAAGTCAACCACGGCACACCGGACGGAAGAGGCGGCACGCAGACGGGAGACAGCGGCCGTCTGACACGGGCTCGCGGCCGAACGGCAGAGAACATGTGGGGTGACTCGGTATCTGGAGTCTTGGCATTGTTGGCGCAGTGCGGGGGGCGGGGATGCCTTCGGTGCATAATCGTCCGCGGCGAGCATCGCGATACGATGTTGAAGTGAGAACAACTTGCCATGGCATGGTGCCTTCACATTACGCGTTGGACTCTTGCGACAGTCAGCATTATGCTGCCGCCTTTCCGTTTCCGCATTTCCCCTCTTTCCCTCTCATTCACATTCCTAACCCCCAGCCTGCAAGAACTCCTCATACCCATCCGACAACTGCATTGCGCAGTCACTTGACCCAACGAAAACAAGCGGCCGTATCTAGAACAACAAAACCGATCAGGAGAACGCAATAGCTATAGGTAGGTCAAGTCAGGCCAGCGGTCGGCGGCAAGGGTACGAATACGGCGTTTAAACCGCTCCCTATCAGGCGCAGCCCCCACGGCAGTTTCAGACCAGAGGTGTAGCCACTCATACATAGGAACACAGCCTCAGCCATGGTGCACTATTGCACACCACAGCGCAATAAACAGAGCAATCAAACCTAGTCCCAAACCACACAGAAGCCATAAAAACCCTCAATCTCAATCTCAATACAATAACCCCAATACGAACGCCGCTACTCCGCCCCTTCCGCCCACCTTGGCACCACTACGCCCGCAACCTCTCACTCACCCTCTTCCCTTCCCTTCCCTTCCCTTCCTTCCCCCATAACCAATCACACTTACTCCCCCTTACTCCCCCTCCCCCCTCCCTCACCTCCTCCCAAACCCAAACCCAAAACCCAATCGCAAAAGCCCAAACCCACGACGCAAGCAGCACGCCCGCGTCGCCCTCGTGCGTGCGCACTGGAACCCCCCTATTCTCGTCTCCGCGGGGCCGCCCCACCGCGCCACGCCGCGCCAAGACGCGCCAAGCCCCCGCCCCTGGCCTGGCCGCGCAAGTGCGCTTGTGCGCTTTTGTGCGCTTTTGCGCGATGGGGGAGGCGAGGACGGGGTTGGTTGGGTTTGGTTTGTGCTTGGTGCTGGGAGGGGGGCGTAGGGTTGTGAGGAGAGGTGGTGGTGGCGTTGGGGGTGTGAGGTTGCGTGCTGCGTGGCGGGGCGGAGGGACTTGGCGGGCTGAGGTACCCGTACGGTGGTGCTGGTGCTGGTGGTTGTGTGCGGGGTATGGGGTTGTTGTCATGTGAGATTGAGGGGTGGGTGTTTGGTGGATTGGTGTAAGGGGTTATACCTAGAGAGGTGAGATTATGGGGATGGTTGATATACCTAGGTGGATGAGGTAGGTCTGGAATTTTGCTTGGGGTTGGGGGTTAGGGATATAGGGATGGAGTGGTGGGTTATATTGAAGAGGGAGGTTAGGGTGTTGTTTGTATCTTTCATGCCTTTCGACTATATCGATGCCTTGTCATCGTCATTGCTGTCGATTAACGTCACGCTTCGTTCACTGTCATCTAGTTCTATCCCAAGGCCCCTTAAGGGTGAGGCAGGAACGAAGGAGGCGAGAACAGTGAAATAGCGAGCAAGTGGGAAGAGCCATATGAGGCACTATTCTAACCCAGGACCAGGTAGGCAAGCCCTCTGTCTCTCCATCCAAAGATACCAGGTCCAAGCCAAGCACATTCAGAAACACAGGGACAACAAGCTCGTGATGCCGTCACATACAGACACCACCACCACCACCACCACCACCACCACCACCGCCACCAAGGCTCGCACAGCATCACACAAGCACCAAAGCCACTCTCGGCACATCACGTTCAAATATATACAAGCATTGCAACAAACATCAAGAAGCGAGCGCTCGCGCTCGCGCTGGAGTAGTACGTACCTAGTAACTAGTTACCCAGTTCCCGCCCTCGACCTCTGCGCCGGAAAATACCCATCCGTCATGTCTGTCATAGCAAGACCGCTGCCTGTCTCCACTGCGCCAGCTCCGGCTGGCCTTAGCCGACAGTAGTAGTAGTAGCAGCTAGCAGTCCAATTGACCGACTTGTTTAAACCCATGGTATCATTTCAAAGGCCCAATCCATCGAATATTAGCGTTCTTTCTTCTCCCCCTTCCCTTCCTTCAATTTCATTACCCAAAGTTGTCTATAATAGTCTAAACTAGAAAAGTATGCCGAACCCATCTAGTTTAGTTGTCCGTCGGGAACCTGTCGAACCACATGAAGGTCTTGAGGCCCTTGACGACGTCGTCCGCCTTGGCAGCGCTGTACACGCCCGCCGCACTGCTCGAGACACCTACAGCGCTGAGTGCGCTGCCAGCATTGCCCAGCGCACCAACGGTCTTGCCGTAGCGGAACGCATCGAGCAGGATCTGGCCGGGGCGGCCGGCGGGGTAGAGCGACGAGGCGGTGGCGTTGCTGCCGAAGAGCTTCTGAGCGCCCTCACCGACCAGGACGGCGTCAAAGTCCGTCGCGTCGGCAGCCGAGTAGGTCGAGTCGATGCCGTCGGCGAGGTGCTCACCAACGACCTTGACGTCGACGTTGTGGTCCGCCAGCGCGGTCTTGATGTCCGAGACCGAGGCGCTGCTCGCACTCTGGACGGAGGACAGAATACCGACGCGCAGGCCGTCCAACTTCTTCAGCTCGGAGAAGGGGCGCGTCGTGGCCGTCGTGTTGTCGTGGTAGTAAGTGTCGTCGGCCTCGGGGGCGGTCATGCCGAGCGCGGTGGCGACGCGCGACGCAACATCGTGCGAGATGCGGTTCAGCTGGATCAGGACGTTTTGCTTGACGACATCGGACGTGAGCTTGGAGGTCTCGAAGCGGATGGCGTTGATCAGGAACTGCTGCTCGGCCTTGTTCAGCGAGTTGTAGAACAGACGCGGCTGGCTCCAGACATCCTTGAAGGTGGAGGCGACGTTACGCGCAAGCTTGCCAGAGAAGGAGCGCGTGGGCGCCGAGAAGAAGCCCCGACCCTCGTCGCGAGTGGCCTGCTTGGGGAAGCCATCGTTGTTGGTGTTGGGCGTGTAGGGCGACTTGTTAAGCGGGATGAACATCTGGCCTGCGCCATCGCGGTTGTTGTTGTGGAAGGGAACGCGCGGCTGGTTGATGGGCAGCTGCTCAAAGTTAGGGCCGCCGTGACGGTTGAGCTGCGTGTCGAGGTAAGAGAAGATGCGGCCCTGCAGCAGGGGGTCATCGGAGAAATCGACACCGCGAACAATGTGACCGGGTTGGAACTGATTGAGCCGTCAGCATCTTGCGTGGTTAATTTTAGATTTTTTGTCAGCTTACCATGACCTGCTCAGTCTCGGCAAAGTAGTTGCGGGGGTTGCGGTTCAGGGTAATCTTGCCGAGCGGGGTAAAGGGAACGATCTCCTCGGGGACGATCTTGGTAGGATCGAGCAAGTCAAATCCGTAGCGCAAGACGTCGTCCTCCTCCATGATTTGGACACCAAACTGCATCTCATGTCAGCAACCGCGCGTCGTTCATTCCGAACCTTGCTCAGCTTACCTCCCACTCGGGGTAACGGCCGGCCTCAATGGCCTCGAACATGTCCTGGCGGTGAATGTCGGCGTTCTTGCCAGCAACCACCTGCGCCTCCTCCCACGTAAGACCAGCACGGCCTTGCAAAGACTTCCAGTGGAACTTGACCAGCTTGGCCTTACCCTCGTCGGTGACGAGACGGAAGGTGTGGATACCGAAGCCATCAGTGTGGCGGAAGGACCGGATCAGGCCCCATTGGGACATGGCCCAGAACAGAGTGTGCATGGAGCTAGGCTGCTGGCTGAAGAAGTCCCAAGCGTTGTCATGGGCAGTGGCAGCTTGAGGGATTTCGTTGTCGGAGCGAGGCTTGACGGCGTGGATGAGGTCCGGGAAGAGAATGGCATCCTGAATGAAGAAGACGGGCATGTTGTTGCCAACAATGTCTGCCAGTGTTGTCAGCACAGCCTTTCCCAAACGTTGCGCCGCTGCCACTTACCAAAGTTGCCCTCATCAGTGTAGAACCTGAGCGCAAAACCGTGGACATCGCGAGCAGTATCCGCAGAACCCCTGCTGCCCGCCACAGTGGACATGCGGACATACATCGGGGTCTCCTTTCCAGCAGAAGACAGGAAAGACGCGCCGGTGATGTTGGACCAATCCGCGTACGAAGTGAAAACACCGTGAGCACCGAAGCCACGGGCGTGAACGGCGCGCTCCGGAACGCGCTCATGGTCGAAGTGCTGGATCTTCTGGCGGAAGATGAAGTCTTCGAGAAGCGTGGGACCGCGCTCGCCGACGCTCAGGGAGTTTTGGTCCTCAATGGGGCCGCCGACGTCGCTGGTCAAGTATTTGCCGGTGTCGTTGACTTCGAACTTGGCCATGAACTCGTCAGTGCTCGTGGCCTTACCGGAAGCGTCATCGGCGCGGGCGTGGTGAGGGTTAGGCGCATCGCGCTTGTTGAGCTCGCCCGACATGTACGGGCAGCCCACACCTAGGGCGGAGGCGGAGCCAATGAAGGCGGCGGCAATTCCAAGCTTCTTGAACTGCATGTTGGGATGATGGGGGGAAGGCACCAGCTGGTCGATCAGTGACGGGGAGTGGCTGGGACTTTTATATCAAAGAAAGGTGCTCCAAAACGCCAAGACCTATCGATTAGAATGACCTGCGATGTCATTGAGCCCGCCACCCCGGGGGCTTGGCTCGCGCAGCCTATCAATCTCAGGCCATGCAGGACGATCCTGCCCTGTGCTATGGCTGAAATGATTAGAAGTGGACCGGGGAGGTACGAGGCGACATGGGAGGTGGCCACGCAGACGCGTATGTCGTGGCACGCGCCCGCAGGAAAACGGTTGACGGAAGAGCAAACAACTTCAATGGAGCCAAGAAACACCGCCGCGGGCCCCCTGGCGGGTCCTCCGCTTCGTGATGCTGATCCATGCAGGCAGGGATTTTCCTCCGAACCCCAGCAAACAGTTGCGGCTGTATGCCTGCAAAGAGGCGGCGAACCCGCCCATGTTGGTTGCCGAATATCAGCGGCCCGTGTCTTCCAGAATGGAAGTCCCATGGCGGCCCAAACGGAGGGAGAGGTCAGAGCCAGGGCCGTGGACACACTCGAAACAGGACCGTCGGAAGTAAGATTTCTTAAGAGAGATCATACTTCGGGGGCGGGGACGCAGCGAAACAATCTACTAGGTACGGTGGTGCTATATGACGCATTAAGACGGGTAGGTATGGCAAATGGAGCTTCAACTTTTCCATTTGCTAAACCCGGTTCTTCAGCATGGCAAAAAATTATGAAAAAAAAATTGTCACCGACCGCGCCAGGGGCATGGCGGGCGGGAGAAAGACCAAAAAGCCAAAAAGGCGCAGCGCCACACCCGAGGGTCGAGTGATGTACAGGAGAGAGAGTGCTTATGGAAGAGAGGTGAGCCAGACCGCAGAGCTGACCAATGCCTGGTGTCGGACTGGACGGGGCCCGGGCGAGCGGGGTGACGGGCTGTGACCAGCGGGCAGATCAACGAACCGGGACGCAGCCGAAGCTCGGCGGGCGCTTCTGAGATGGCGGCGAGTATCGCGAAGTGGGCGGGTGGACAGGCTGCCCTGCGGCTCTTGGCGGCGCCAACGTCATACCTCATCGGTAGCGAATCACGGGACCGCGTCTGCTGCTTACACGGTGCGCGTCGTCTAGAACACCATCCTCGCGCCTCACCGCTCCAAGAAGCGATCGTCACCCACGCAATTACTCCTGTCGCACTGCATGTCAGGCCCGCCTCGGCACTGCTCATGCGAAACACTGCTCGAGTTCATCGCTGGCCCTGTAAAACATCTCCGCCCTGTCTATCATTTCCCTCCTGCTGCAGCTGCTCCACAACAACACATAGGAGCAAGAGCTGCAGTCCCTTGTTGTTCACTCGTCTCCGCGGACCTGGATCATCCCCAAGGCTGCATCGAGGCTTCTTCAGCCTAGCTATGTCGTGCCGCTGCGCCCGCCCGTGAGGATCACCGATTCACAGCGTATATGCCGCCACCGAGATCAATGGAACAGGGTAAACCCACGCGATGTGCACAGGCTCGTGGCGCCTTCCCGATTAGCACCACGTCCTCCCACCACAGGGAACCGCTGCCACACGGCGTCGGCCACGCTTCCGCCTGCTTGCAACAAGACTGGCAAGGGGCATAAAATCGCCCTTACCGTAATGCAGGCCATCCCATGAACAACGCTTCTCTCGCCGTGTCCGTTAATCGAGGCATTAAACACAAGCACATCAACTACCAACGCATCACGGTGTTGACCGTTGCCCACTCCAAAGGGGCAGGAGGGACAGCATCGCCATCGGTGAGACCCTGGCGCCAGCCACTCGGGATCCAGTCCCGCACGAGCAAGCAAACACATGGCTGTGTGGGTCGGCTCCAACACTCAAGCTTCCCCTCCCTCCCTGTGGTAAATTCCGAGATCCATTACCTAGCGACGAACAACTCGGCGAAACGGTGTCACTGCCCGGTGAGAAGAAGCGGATCCACCAACCCATGCAGCAGCTCCGTAGTCCCCTGAGACGGACTTGTTCTTCCTTGCCGCACTCCCGATGTGATTGGCATCTCACTCTTTGACACATGATCTGTGAAACGCGGTAACAGATGTTTCTATAGCACAGGTTAATAGTTTCGTAAAACAACCGCGGTTTAACGGTGAGATACTGCATTCGGATCATCTCCGCCCCACAAAGACACCAGCCCCAAGCTCTACTTAGCGATACAAAGCTAGGTTGAACGGTTGTATCACTAGTGGCACATTGTCCATCGCTCACATTACACACGCAACCGTTCTAGAATTGGACCACAACGCATGCCAATCGTTTTCCGCAGCAGGTGGCAGCAGCCAGTAAGGCTACCACGTGTGGAGTGAGACATTTGCCAGCCCGACCCGCCACTGCAAACTCTCATCTTTGATTCGGACAAAACTCGCCATCTTCCACCATCGCCACGTTTCTACGGGGAACATCCTGCTGAAGTTGACAAATGGTAAGACTATTCTCACTCTTACAACCATCCGCTGCAGGCCAACGTGTGTGTTCCACAAGAGCTGACGGTAGGTTGCAACAGTAGGTAAGCATAAGCACCAGTCCAACATCACCATCAAATCCCCCTCAACAATAAGCAGCAACAGAACTGTCAGATACTAGGTAGGTCTGATGCACTTATTTTATTACTAGCACCAGAACCAAGCTGAAAATATACCTCAACAATCCTGCAAAGCGTCATCATTTGGAGCCCCTGGCTATCGGCGTATTCGTACTTGTGTCTATGAGCATTTCCTTACGACACTCCGACACAGTGGTCCATCGTCCGATACGACTGTACGAACTAGAATGTGGTCACAGGTGAATCGGCCAAGCATGAAGCAACAACTAGTCATCTGAGGCCCATGGCTCTAGGCCCTTTACTACGTTCTACACAAGACAATGCCACACTGGACACTGGACCAACAACCTCATGGGTGTTTTGGGAAGAGAAGGAAGAAGTCATCGTTGTCCCCCCCGAAGGGTCCGATAACTTACCTCTACTGCATCATTCTTAAGCGACTGGTCCTGCCTGCCAGGCATGAGAAGAGGTTTTAGCGTTGCTGCCTGAAGGCGCAAGACGCTGCATAGCCCACGACATTGCTGCGGTTGTGCTATGCGATGGTAGTGATGGTGATTACCGTGTGCTCGCAAAGCCGCTGGCACTGCCATTACCAAGAATAAATTATTTGTGAGTTTGAGGGCAAGGCTATTGAAAGGCCATAAGCAGGAGACGTGTCTGAATTGTCCATCATCCTTCCTTTGGTAGTACTCCCTAGCTTGTTTGGGGTCCAGCAGAACATTTTCATTTTCATCGGCACCCTTCTCCTGTCATCCCAATTTGAAAAAAGAGGCCGTTTAGGGGATGCAGTCAGTGCTGGGGCTGATGGAATACTTTGTAATTTCGGTTCAGTGAGATGTCTAGCTCGGGCGCAGGCTTCCACTCCATCATTCAGTTTGGACGCAGACACAGGTCTCTATCAATATCCGCGCGCGACCTACTGTAGCAACATTCTGATGATAGTAGGGCGTTGGTTTGTTTCTCGGCGGTAGCTCCATCAGCTCTCGAGCACAAAGACTTCGAGTTTCGGCTGCGAAAGTGCTGGACAATAAAAAGATTTAAGCACAGTTTGGGAGGCAGTACGATGATCCAGGGTCAACGTCACTGTGCGCAGAGCAGAAATTGTGTGCGCGTTGTTTGCGTTGTTCGCGTTGTTCGTGCAGAAGACCGGAGAGAGTTGAGCTGCCCGAGCTTGGGGGAGCTCCAGACCCTGGTCGCCTGGTGTGTCATGCCTCCCTATCTCCGATAGGCCGAGTCAGGCGGGCATCCCCCAGCCTCAGCATCACGCCTTCATCCACCACTCTATCAGGGCCCACCTTTAGCAGCAGGTGACCTTTCGACTGTCTCTCAAGCTCCAGCGCCTCCATCTTCATCACCTCTTTCACTCCTCTCTTGGTCGCAAGAGCTTTCGTTGCTGGAAACAAGCTCCATCTCCCGCGCAGAGCTCCCAGCAGCTCTAACCGCTCATCATGGATTCCAGAGCTCTTGTGCCGTTCCTAGTCGGCATGATGCTGTTAACAGGTGTTTGCAACACTCTGCTCACCAAATACCAGGTATCTACTTTCATCCAGTTCCGCGCCTCTGTACCAGCAGCTAACTTGCTCTTGTTAGGACAATCAATGCGTGCGCGACTGCGACACCAACCACCCCAGATATTTCGAGCAACCCGTCATCCAAACAGCCCAGATGTTCATCGGTGAGATGGGCAGCTGGCTCGTCGTCGCCATTTTCGCACTCTACAACCACTTCGCGAAGAAGCCCTCGGCGGAGGCGGGCGGATACGAGCCTGTGTCTGCCGAGAACGAGGCTCCTCCCACAGCTGCTGACATCGAGGCCCCAGCAGAGGCAGACACTCCGGACACTGCCAGTACCGACCCGTCGATCGCGAATCCGCTGAAGCCAGCGCACGCTGGCCACGAAGAGGGCCGGATACCACTGACCGGCTGGAAGGTGCTGTATCTGGCTCTGCCGGCATGCTGTGACATCGCGGGGACAACTTTGATGAACGTGGGTTTGCTGTTCGTTGCGGCTAGCATATACCAGATGACGCGCGGCGCCCTCGTGCTCTTTGTTGGCATGTTCAGCGTCTTGTTCCTCAAGCGCCACCTCCGGCTGTACAAGTGGCTCGCGCTTTTTGTAGTCGTCACCGGTGTGGCTGTTGTCGGGTTGGCCGGCGCCATCGCTAAGGATGAGAAAGCCGTACACCGTGACGATGGTGCTCAGGGAGCGGAACAGGTGCCATTGCAAGGCGCTGGCATGCTCATGCGGAGCGCGGCAAACGAGGTTGCGGCCATGGCGACGCCGCTGGCAGTTCGTACTATCATCGGTGTGCTCCTGATTGCGGGTGCGCAGATCTTTACGGCGACACAGTTCGTGCTCGAAGAAAACATCATGGAGAAGTATGAGTTGGAGCCGCTCAAAGTTGTTGGTTGGGAAGGCATCTTTGGGTTTCTGGTCACAGTCATCGGCATGGTCATCTTGCACTTTGCAGTGGGTCGCACAGCTGCGGGGCAGGGCGGATACTTTGATGCTAGAGAGGGCCTGCGTGAAATCACTCACTACCGCGCCATCGCTGTGAGCAGTATCTTCATCATGATCAGCATCGGGTAAGCCATCAAACTTCCACCTAGAATCCAGTGCAAGTTTCCCTGCTAACGTCTCTCCAGCGGCTTTAACTTCTTCGGCCTTTCCGTGACACGCACCGTGTCGGCGACGTCGCGCGCAACTATCGACACGTGCCGCACACTCTTCATCTGGATCGTCTCGCTGGGTCTGGGCTGGGAGACGTTCAAGTGGCTGCAGGTCCTTGGTTTCGCGCTTTTGGTCTACGGCACGTTCCTCTTCAATGACATCGTCAGGCCGCCATTCGTGGCGTACATAGAGAAGCGCCGTAGAGCGAGAGCGGGCCTGGACGAGCTGTTGCCCGAGGGCCCAATCGAACATCTTTGAGCGGGTGTTACGAGAAAGAGGTTCGTTTCGTTTCCTTGTCCGGCTTTGGGCCTTAGCATTTCGTTTCTCGTGTTTTTGTACTTTCATTTTCGCATAATCTATTGGGTGTTGGTTAAGCTTGTTGGAGTCTATCTGTGTACACTGTCTTCTATAGCATTGGGGAAGACGTTTCGCTACTTATAGGTCGGTTCATATCGGTAATAGGGGTATACAGCTGCATTTTGACAACAATAAATCATCCTACCCTTGACGCTTTTTTCTCGGAGAGCTTACGTGGAACATGAGCAATTCATACTACGGTCGGAGGGGAAGATATTGTTACAATCCACATCCTCACGAACGACAAAATTAACTAGGTACATTTATAAGCTCTGGGTCTACGCAAGAAGTATCCATAAAGAACGGTCTCATCTGCTTAAAGAAGCATGTAGGCAGGACTGTGGTATCTACAATATCTAAATTCAAAGCGACTTGACATGCTTTAGCTTCTGCGGAATACCATTTAATGTGAGGATGAATAACAACAATTCCCTTCCCGACCGTAGTACAGCGATTTTGGGGGAAGTCAGGCCTGCGCAACATGACAACACGTGCGCTTATCAATGCAGGTTGCCTCGCGGCTACATCTTCTCCAGCCTCGCGCGCAGATGATAACGATTACGCCTGCTCAGGTACCTATGTGGTTAAAACCACAGGAAACATCATCTCTCTTAAGCAGGAACTCACGAACAGTATGGGCGATGGAAATGTTGCCGACCACCAGTTCTTTCTCCGTCCCAGTGACGGCAGATTGGTGCCTTTGGTGGTACAGAGTTTCGAACATCCTGCGCATCAGCCACGGGCCAAAGGCTTGGAATGGATCCGTATAGGAAGGCCTCAGTTCAAGACGTCTTCCCTCGAAGCTTTATCGTACTGGATCTTGTCGCCAATACTGATTGAGGGGAGCCAAGACCGAAATTCCAATGCGCGTTCTAGGTTGCTGGTGCTCTTCAGATGGACCATTGCAGCCCCGGTCCTGCTTCTAATGGTATGCGAATGCTTTCCTGTATAAATTAGAAAATGATTGCTGATATTTTGCAGAGATTGTCCTGTTTTGTTACTATCTTTACCACTACGTCAGGTGCGAACCGTTCTGCTCAATACGACTCTATTCCCTATAAATACATGGACAATATCTCGGGAGATGAAATCAATTCTTTGCAAGATGTGGGAGCATCTGGACATATCCAAACACCAACGGATTTACAACACATCTCACGCGGTCATCAGCAGCCAATCACCCCATCCCAAACCAGCGATTCGTCAAGGCTTGTCCGTCCAAAATATCTCTGTTTCTCCGAAGAATACGGAGATGCCGGAACCGAGTTTTATTTTTGTGTCTTATACGAGGAAGCAATTTTGCATTGCCACAGAGATCAGCAATGCCCTCCTAGTACTCCGTTCTGTTCTCTCGTAACAGAATTGCGCAACCAATACAAGCGCAATTCGTCGGGATTGAAAGGTATTTAGGATTGGATTGCACATTAAGCTTGTTTCTGATCGCTTCCCACGTACTGCTCTTCCCGTAGATTTTGCCTTTCTCACATTTCTCATTGGTTGCTCTGGAAAACACATGCCGAACCGTTTCCCCAAAGCATTTGCAATTCGCCACTATGACTGGCTCTGATCATCATCATGAGTCTCCCTCTGGCTGTCAAATCACTTGCAATATGTTAATATTGTTTGCCTCAAACTTGGCACCACTTGTTTCGAAGCTACAATCAAGAGCATATGACAGGGTAACACTAACACGCTTTAGACCAGAAGATGAAGAAGGTATAAGTGAGCCTCAATTTCCTCGCTCGCATCGAATAGTGGCAGGTTTCGTGGCAACATCATCCTTCACTCCTCAAGACTATCGTAACACAAGAAACACACCCCTGTAACAATAGTGCGTTGGCGGTCTATCGCATGGGGACCATTGTGTTTCATAATGAGGCTCTGCTCCCTCTGTTGGTAGATTTATTATCTTTACCCATGTCCGCTTTACCCCGCAGTGCACTCAGCCGTACGAAAACCCTGCCAAATTATGCAGAGCCTCTCCTCTGCGTGAGCTGATGACCTGGCTTAAATTAATTGGGTGTCGCGTGAAAGCCTTGTGCGTAAGCGCCGTAACCAGACTGTAGGGCAATCGTTTGCCTTTATGCACAACGCAAGGTTTGTGTCTCCCGGAGTGAGGAGAAGTCGTCCTTCAAAATACCTTGGAATCAGCCTTAAGAAGGCCCTACTATTTTCATATGCCCTGTTACTCAGTCTTCAGCTACTTTATTGCTGTGCCATCTTGTTGCGTAAATGCCATTTTCTGTCCCGAAAGAAAAACAGGAAGTGCTGTTTTCCATGGAGAAGCCTTGGGTTCAAGACTCTTGTAGTGGTTATCGCCTTGACCAAGCCAAACTTGAGCAATACCTCAAGCAGAAATTTGGGAATTACAAATTCTTCGTCGAGGTAAGGACACAGTGAAAAGCAAAAGCACATTGCCTCGCTAGGCGAACTGACTTCCGAACCGCAGTTTAAAAATGACGAGTTTTCATTCTATGTCCCGGAACAGCTGACTACTGTAAGCCTTGTATGGCTGTGAGTGTCAGGTCTGACGCAGACACAGGCTCAAAGAGACGAGATCGATCTACTTCGTTGGTAGTGTCCTTAGCGTGGGGATGTAAGGAGCTGCAAGGCTTTTCTTTAGTTGGGATTGGCTCTCTGTTGCCTGGAACAGTGTGGTTCTGAAACCTGGCAGGTCATGGGTGGAATGGTACTTGCTGCTGCAGGGTATCACACGTTAGCCCTAAGGGGCTGTGCTGTGCGGACTTATAAAACCTTGAACATATCTTTCCACTGCTAGCATGATTCCAAGAGAAAACTCATTATTTACTCAAAAACAAAAAGAAAATACTTCAGTACTACAGTCCACATATTAAAATGGAACGTCTTCAGGAGTCGGTAAAGCGACATTCGCGATATCCAACGAACAACATCGTACATGGGATGTATGCACACAGCCTGAACTCTTACGTTGAACGCCTCAACGAACATGAAGACCGTATCTTTTGTCCTCGCCAAAAGGCAGCAGTTGATATTTGGGAATGCAAAGGCCAAGGACAAGGTAGGTTCTGGTTTCATACCAGTTTTTAATAGTCTTGTATTGTTCACTCAGACATATACAGAATTCCTCCATACTCTTGTGCGCGATCTTCCACAGCTTGAAAAACATATTTGCACTTGGGGACCTGATCCCAGATCCAGATTTGTGTAAGTGACCCTAGGTCAACTGTCTCTTTCCAGATTAACAGGTTAGATTCTTGAGCGCTCCAAACTCACGGGATAGTCTCAACATTACCCGCGAAATGCTTTCCCTTCTGTTCACCTATCATCAAGTAATGCCAGGGTTTCTCGATTTTATACTCACATTTGGGAAACGCCATCATGCTCAGACGTTCCCCTTCAGCGGGTTTCGGTATCACAAACGCCTAAGTCAGACGGTGAAAGGAACCGATATTGACGTTCTGTGTCGTTCTGGCCAAGATCTCCGCCTGTGCTACAACCTAAGATCAGTAGAACCTTCCAAACGACAGCAAAACTGGCCATGGTCCATTCGCCAGAGTGCTGTTTATCATTTCTTTGATACAACAACTGCTCGGGCAAATTGGATAGTTGTGAAAGCGGACAAGCTGATGAAAGAACGAATAATTTCAGCAGCCCAGCCTTTCGGGACTTCCGGGATATCTTCTTTCGATACCAACAGTCGAGCTTTTGCAGCCACCCTCGAAACCCACCTACTTTTCCTAGACTGGTCCGGCGAGAACTGGCGGTGGTACATTGACTCCCTTGAGAATGAAGCACAGAAAAGCACTCGAAGAACTTTGACAATAGAAGTGGAAAAGGCGCCACCTCCGATGTCAGCCAATCCTATCAGTTCTATCTCTCGGGCTACGACATTTGCAACTCTGTCAGAACAGCCCAGCATAATTGGTGGCAAAACTGACATGGATGAAGGCAGACCACGGACACCGCCTGGATTACGAAGAGCCTGTACAGATCCGTCTTCATTTAGGATACAGCATCAGGGTGGTACCGATGCTGCATCTTATGATTGCCAGCCGGCCAGCCCAGCACGTAGCAACGCCGATTTCTCCTTCAGCGACCTACAGCGGATACACTTTCTTGAGGAAAAGGCCAACGAAACAGTCCTGGTAATTGAGTCAAATCTCAACGTATTCTACGAGCTGGTACAGTTCTACCAGTCCATTGTCGATTCCGAAGAATTTCCAGGAGAACTGAGGTTATGCTGCAAGGACGATATGGAGCGTTTTATATCCAAAGCCAAAAATATCGAAAATGACTTGCGCATGCAACAATCTAGAGCAAAGTCTTTGCTCCGCATGCTGGCAGACAGAAAAAGTCTTTTATATGGCATTATAGAGTATCGAAGCATGGAGGCTAGTCGATCACTCGCTGAGAAGACCCAGCTGTCTGCAGACAATATGGAGATCATGACGCGAGATATGCATGATATTGCGCAAAAGACTAAGCAAGAGACGGTATCTATGAGAATAATCACATTGGTTACGCTGTTCTATCTCCCTGGAACGTTCATCTCGGTAAGCCTACGAACTTCTGCTTTTATGCTCTTACTGATAACCCATTCACAGACCATAATGAGTACCGACATTGTCCGATTTGGCTCTGAAAATCCTGCATCGCCTAAGAAAAAGGTATCCGTAGAAGCGATCAAGTTGTATATGGCCGTTACTTTACCACTGATGGTCATGACGTTTGGCGCATGGTATGGCGTATATTTGTGGGTCAATAAAAGAGAAAAGCGTCACAACAAAGACCTGGAGAAGGGATTTGGTTGCTTTCCGGAGAATTGGGAACCAGCGCACATCTCCAATCCCGTTGCTGCAAAAAGATTCTTTCACGGTATGCTGCGATGCAAGAGTCCGCGCAAACAATTCTGATTCTGAAGGGTTGTGTTATTAGATACTGGATCGAAATATCAGTTATTTGAGAACAATATTGAGCTTGGGTCTTTCCGTGTTAACCTACCTGGAGACCACAAGAGAACGAACGCTTGCGCTGGGCTTGAAATCATTGCCTAACAAATCGGTCTAGATCGACGGCCGCTTTTTTGACCTCGCAGTGAGAGGTGTTACTCTAAGCGTTCTTGAAGTTATTCAGAGTAATTACGCTACAATGCTTTCAAATATAATGTGAACGTACATAAGAGGTGTATAAATGCCCAATAGAAGTACACTTCCCGCTACGGCACATACAGCTCTTCTTAGTAAGTGCTTGTCCTCACCAAGGTTAAGTCAGTGAAGCTTATACACCTAACGTGCCACCAATCCTATGAATGGTGTAAGTAATCAATATTCCGTAAACACCAACAATTTAGAATTTATCTCTGACCTCTGCTACTCATAGCCACCCCAAAGTAAGATCACAGGATTAAAAACGGGCCATTTAGGGAGCCTTGTCGCTCGAGGCTGCCTTGTCGCTTTAAAATTGCCTTGCTGCTGTGTGGCTGTGGCTCGTGACCAGCCAATTTTATCCATGTAACCAGGCATCAGTGTCAGCCGCTCAGCGATAAGTATCGCATCGCTCGCACCTAAGCGCCAGGCTGCTCGCCCCACACACCAGAAGCAACCCCGCAAGGCGAGCGTGCACAACATACAGGCCTTCATTTGTCACCTCGTTTCTGCGTATTCGGCATCGCTTTAGCTTTCCCCTATGTCGAATTCTCATATGCTCAATATCGATAAGCTCTTCAAATGGAAGCAAGGCGCCCAGGAATCAAGCGCATTTCCCCAGGTCATCAATCCGGAGAAGCAACCATGTTTCATACCCTTGCGGCAAGTCACAGAATATCTCAAAGACACCAGGCGCCTTCGTGATATACTTAGTGAACTGTTCCTTGGCCTAGATCTTCCTGTCTCCACGGAAACTATTCAAAAGTACTATCCAAGGATCTTCCTTATCCTGGTGCTCATCGAAAGAGGTCAATATATTGAGCGATTCGTCGAACATGAAGAGCTGAGGGACGAAAAGCTGCCTTTTCATACCAAGCCTGAGAATTTTCCGGAAATCCCGGACCTTTATCAGCAATTCTACAATCAGCAATGGGAATTTTGTCCCTATACTTTTGTCCATCAGGCAAATGAAAAAATCCCAGCCCATCGCATTTTACCATTTACACAGTATGAGCGATGTGGGAATGGAGGGAATGCAAGCATCCACAGAGTGTTTCTACTGCCGGACTACAACAAATTACGCCCTGTAGAAACGACCGGAAAAGTAAGTATGCCCATACATCCAGTTGTATACGGCATCAGTTATTAACCAGAGACAGAATTCCAACTTATCTTCCCAGGAGTTGAACACATTTGTTGTCAAAACTTACCGCTCAAGAGATGCTGAAAAGTACTATGATGCTGAAAAAAGGGCTTTTTTGAAATTCCGACGTTCCGAAAATTTGATAAAGTTCTACGGAAGTTTTATCTACAATGACACGTACAATCTCATTCTGGAAAACGCTAACGGTGGGTCGCTGGAGGACTATTTTCAGAAAGTTACCCCACCTTCTACGGAAGAGGACATACTAGCTTTTTGGAAACGCCTACTTGGCCCCGTCACAGCTTTGCTCGAAGTACATAATGGAGGCTCTGGAGATGATGCTGCAAAGGCCCCTGTCTTTCAAGGGTAGGTACAACTGTCAGCTATTCATGAGCAGGTACATATCTAACTTGGTACTTTGTAGATGGCATCAAGATGTCAAACCCACCAACATTCTTGTTGTTAACTTCAAAGACGAAACCCCGTATTCATGTCAGTTCAAGTTGGGTGATCTCGGCTTGAGTCACTTCATGAAGACTTCATCTCGGAACGAGACATATGGTTCAGATACCAGTGGTACACGCACATACGGTAAGCCTAGGAGTCATAAGAGCTCGAGGTATCTATAACAATCGTACTGAACGAACACACAGGAGCTCCAGAATGCTGTCGTCCAGATGACGATATTAGAAACATACCCTTGCAAATCAAGCAAAGCGTTGACATCTGGTCCATTGGATGTGTTTACTGTGAGGCTGTTGTTTGGGTGATGTTGGGCAGAGGTGGCCTAGAAGGGTATCGCCAGCGCCGCCAAAAAGAAACCGACTCTAGAGGATGTGGGGACAGGGGTTGTTTCCACGATGGCACGGGGACACTCACATGTGCTCTGGATTACCCCAATACGATTCTGGAGAAAAAACAGAAAAGAGAATGCGACACTGTGACCGAACATATATTCGAAGTGGTACGAAAGGCGCTGAGATCGGACTCAGAAGCACGACCGACTGCGAAGATATTGCGGACAGACATTCTGGACATTCTTACTCTACAACAAAAGCGAACAGCAGCTTCACGGAGAAACACAGCACCGGTCATCCTACAGAATGGTATTCAAGTAAATGGTCCAGAATTACCCCCTCTAACACCGCCGGGTGCACCTGGTTGGAGGCCTCGAAGACAAGGTCCTGAACTTCCTGGACCTTCTAGTGCCAGTGGGCGGAATATCTCCACCAGAAGGAACGCGCATACTAGATCCTCCGGTCCTTCATGTGACGTATCGTGTGATACAGATGGCAGGCGTGGATTTGGAGGCATGGATACCAGCCCCGTCAACAGCCCCACAAACATGAGTACGGATAGCCTCACATCGCCCCGGCCGTTGCCCGACAGGCCGACAGGCACCCAAGCAACTGGGGGCTTACTTCGTTGGTCTATGATATCTACGAGTACCGTAGGCCTCCCCAGGAACGAAAATCTGCCATTCCTTGGCGTCAGTCAAGCACTTCATTGGAAAGCTGATGCGAAAAATTCCGATCCGAAAATTGTCAACTGGATTTCTGCGGTTCTCCATATGAAAAGAAGTAGCGTTCGGCCAAGGCTACAAGACGAGTGGCTTCTCACGAATTTGAAGGAACGCGATCTTGTAAGCAACCACAAGAAGGCTAAGGAATGCTTTAACATAGACCCAAAATATTAACATGTAGTGCAGATTTTCCTTATTGATGATACAAACTCTATGAAAAATCACTGGGGAAATGTCGACATGATTTTCGGTTTGTTAGCATATATGGTGAAAGATGTAGATCCCGATGGCATCGAATTGTTTTTTTCGAGCGCCGAAAAGGGATTCAAAGGCAAAAACACCAGCGAACTGTCGAAGATGTTGAAAAAGCGACATGACAAGCATTCCACTGACACTTCGGGCATAAGGGAGCGCCTCAATGAGCTTTTTAAAAGGTACCTGGATGATTACGACAATGGCAACCGCCCTCAGACCGGCTTGTTTCCTAGAAAACCGGCATCGTTCAAGGAAAAAGGACGAATGACCATATACGTTTTCACTGACGGGGAGTGGTACCAAGACCCTCGAGTTGACGTTGAAAACCTGATCATGTCCTTTATCAAAGACCTCCGAAAAAGGAATATCAAACGAAAAAGGGTTGGCATTCAGTTTATCACATTTGACGTCGCAAAGGGCAGCGAAAAAGACAAATTCTTTGAAAAGTTGGATTGGGGCCTATCGCCAAACCGAAGGTGTCTACTCCTGCAATTTAACGTCTAGCCATGAGCAAGCCTGCTAACACCACGTAGTTACGATATTGTTGATGCCGAGCCATTCGAGAAGAATGTGTGGAAGATGCTTCTTGGCTCCATCAACAAGCTTTTCGATGATGATGATGATGGGTCGTTGTCTACATATCAACAACAGCTCAGTCTAGCCTCTCCGCATGACGTCCCGGAATAATTCGGTTACCTTTGTTCCACACAGATCAGAGGACACACCAGAGTAATTTTGTTTTCCTATTAGGTACTTTTGCAAGTCATGAGTTGGCTGTTACAGATTTTGGTGGTTCCAGGCAGTGTTCATAGTTAAGTATCATATATTTCCTTAAATGGAGCCTTACGGCATGCTCAAAGCTTTTATTTTCTTTAAAATTGTCCTAATGACCTTCCTTCCGTTTATTTTTCTCCAATATCGGCGACAACAATCGCTGGAACAAAGCTTGTTTTGTTCCTTTGGATTAGCTTCGGTCAGTATAGAGAGGTCCTTTAGATCAGGGTTTAAAGTCGTCCAGCCCATTTTCAGTCTGGTACCGTCCGGAGACGTGCATGGGCGGGCTCCGTCATGACCGTCTGATTAATAATCTAAAGAGATACAGCACTGTCCTGACGGGGCATGTTTACCGTCGGACGGTAACCCTAATTTCCAACCTGAAACGGTAAATAGGGGTTAAGCGAAACGCGGTACACCTACCAAGAAGCGTAAATAGGTAACGATTCGCTATTAATCTATGCCAATCTTCTCTTTTTATAGTAATACTCTCACCATACCGTCAGGCTGTCGCCTAGACGGCGTTCTTCCGTCTATACAGCCCGCTAGACGAGAAGGACTGCGGACTGTAGTGGGCTACCAAGACAAGGCTCCGTCCGGGCGAGACTGGACGACTTTAAACCCTGCTTTAGATGGCAAAATTGATACCCATGGCGCCAGAACCCGATTTGCACTTCTCTCCATCATTTCTACTAATACATAAAGGACAAAATAAATATTAAGATCGAAAACAAAACAGCAAGGGGAAAAATGGGATTTTGGTAAAAAGTCAGGACTCAAGTCCCCATAAACCCATCACCACATTACGATGAGCTTTCCCAGCTTTACACTGTGAGTCTGTGACAAGCTTTTGATAGCCGAATAACCTTAGAACGGAACACCGAAGATCTTACAAAGTTGCTGGCCTAGAATTCGGACTTAAGTTCTTAACCACTGTGTTTTGGGACTTAAGTTTGAACCACTAGACCAGGGGCTTTTTGATGTTGAAGGGGATGTGGTTGTGGGGATTCATGTATGTAGGGGAGGGACATACGTCAGGGGTATAAGGTCTTTCACTGACGATCT
Organism: Aplosporella prunicola CBS 121167; assembly: GCF_010093885.1. Taxonomy (NCBI): domain Eukaryota; kingdom Fungi; phylum Ascomycota; class Dothideomycetes; order Botryosphaeriales; family Aplosporellaceae; genus Aplosporella; species Aplosporella prunicola. The sequence goes on from NW_022983547.1 coordinate 364,775, forward strand.
GTGAGTTGGTTCTTTCCGTTTTAAAGATGCCGTTTAGATCATAACACGGCAATTGGTCGAGTATTGAGATTCTTTTATCCCTACCAACAACTACATCACCACTTTGCACTTCCCACTCTTTCTCCATGCGATGCATCAGACGCCCACAGCACACAACAACCTCATCTACAAATCACCAATCAAGGCCTCAACGCTCCCACTCACGCTCTTCACAAGCACTGTACTCTTACCATCACCCTTAACAGCCTCAATCCATTTCCCAATCGGCCCTTTACTCCCCTCTCCCACGACTCTCACATCTTTTCCCTTCACACTGACGCTGCTGGTCACGCTCTCCGCCTTGATGCTCCCTTCCCACTCTTGCGGGTACTTGACGTGCAAGCTGCCAGTCATGCCGGAGTGCTCGCTCTTCAGCCTATTGATCTGCTTTCCGGACTTTTTATAGGGAGCCAAAAGCTCAATTCGAGCGGTCCCAGTGTGGCAGTTCGTTCGCAGTTCCGAGGCATGGTCATCTGCGGCGTACGGCAAGATACCGGCAGTGATGCTGCCCGAGTTCGTGGTTAAGACTGTGCTCGTGCCGTGCACATAAGCACCTTTGATGCTGCCTGCATCTGTATGGACTGCTGTGCGGTACTCTCGTGCGGGCAGGTTTGCAATCGGGAACGTCACGTCAACGCTGCCTACGTTGCTTCGGGCTGAGAACTCTGCCGGCTCAGGCTTTTCCTCGTCTGCGGATTTGGGGTCGACTGATATAGTGATGCTGCCGGAGTGTGTGGTGATTGCGAGCAGGTCAAAGAGTGGGTAGGATCCACTGACGGAACCAGATGTCAGATCGATATGGGTGCGACGACTGGATAGGGAAGCGGAGCTACAAGAGTGTAAATTGCCGGCGCGAAGGTCGATGGAAGTTTCGTTGGATGCAGTGGTGGCAAGGTCTGAGTGTATGCGAAGGCTGAGATGTTTTGCGACGATGCCAAGAGTGTCTAGTGTAGTCCCAGGCTTTATGTATACGAATCCGTTAATCCAGGTACAAGGCCTGTAGTAAACGGGTCTGGGGTAGTTGCTTGAATGGTAGGATTTGATTTTAACCTCAGTGTCTGATTTTTCAGCATATATGTGCTCGTTTTCATAGCGCTCGCTGGTCGAGAAAGTCAAGTTGACGTTGATCTTGGCCTTTTGGTCTGGTGGTGCAGGAACCAGATTGATCTCTCCTACGACCGTATGCGACGGACCATTTGTGTCGACCGATTCATACAGTCGGAAAGTCTCTGGATCCTCGAAATCGAAGACTGCGTTTTCGGTATGAAAGACAGGGTTCGCACGACAATAGCCAGGTATATTAGGCACATCCATAGATGGTGGCTCGTGGCTAGGGGAGCCAGGGTTCTATAGGACATCAGCAGACAATTTCCTTGATTACTGTAAGATTAGGTTACCCTCTGGGCACCGTTTCCTTTAATTGCCATGAATATTAACCACACTACGATAGCATGACCTGCCAAGGCCAACAATAACCTTCCGCGTGAGCAATGGCGCGAAGATTGACGGTGGACGATACCCGCGTTACGGTCCGGATGCAAGTCGTCCATGCCTTCATGAGCTCCAGGGCCATCGTAGACATAGACGATCGAAGGAAGTCCGAGAGGGGCACCAGCCTGATAAGGGCCAGCCGTCGAATCCCAGTAGGGCGGTGGCGGATGCTCGGCACCAAGCAAAGGAGTGGTCTCGTGCTGTGCTTTGTCTGTGGAAACGGATGGAGTTGATGGCGAGTGCTTGTCGTCATGCTGGTTCTTAGGGGTCATGGTTGCAGAGGCGCAGTGTGAGTAACGGTCTGACTGGAAGCGCGCGCGGTGTCGTGCGATATTTAGAGCTGCTTGCTGCAGCTGCGCCGCCCTGGCGTCATCATCAGGCAGCCGTCTTTGCGTCGCGCCTGAGTGGATGAGAGAGAAGGTCAACCCCGCATCTCGGAAGCGCGTATGCGCTCAAGAAGACGACCGCGGAAAAACTACATGGCGACGTGGCGTCGGCTCCAAGCGCTTTATTTACTATTGGCTGTAGGGTATATTGACCAGAAGCATTACATTCAGTTTACCGTCGTTAGGCCGTCCATGAACATCAACACGGAAAGCAGACAGCCTAGCCCATCATCGCACACGCCGAGACTCCAACACCCGCTCTATGAACAATTGCCTACATGTACATCAAGCCACAGAAGATTTGCTCGACCCCAAACTCCCTGACCGACTTTTCCACTCCGGCCCAGGCTGGACCCCAAACAGGGCCTCGGCCCAACTGCGTGGCGTGGGCGGAGGCGTCGTGGCTCTTGGGTTGGTCCTCGCATTTGCTGTCCAGATCTTGAGCTTTTCCAGGTGCCCGTAATCCGGTAGTTGCGTGGCTTTCAGGAAATCGTCGTAGCGTATCCAGAATAGAGGGTCGAGCCTGAGGAACTTGGCCTTGGCTTCGCGGGTTTCTGCGGCGTATTTGTCAGGGTCGTAGCCCTTCTCGCCTTGTCGTTGGAACAACGGATCCTCCGCCAGTTGCGAGATGTCGTATGTCTCGAGGAAGGCTTGGAGGTGGTCCTGGGTAACGGATATGTGCTCCCAAAGGGGGAACTCGTGACAGTCGAGTTCAGTGAGGCCGAGGATGCCGACAGCTTGGAAGCTCATCATCCAGAGCTCGTCACGCCGTGATGCGTCGCAGGTCGGATCGAGATCTGACAGCTTGACGACATGAACCGGAAGGAAGTTGTAGCCAATGCCGCCTTCACCGTTGCCCAAGTCGAACTGCAGAGGCCGGTTCTTGCCATGCTGGCATGCTCGCTTCAAGGCCCGTGGAAGCTTGTCGAGGCGCTCTTGATGCTCACGCGCAGCCTTTTCAGCGGCAGCAGCAAGGCGTTCCTTTTCCGCTTCATCCCGTGCTTTTTCCGCAGCCAACCGTTCAGCCTCGATTCTTCTTGCCTCCTTGATCTGTTCCGACGTCTTATCCTTGACAGGAGGAGTCGGTTCAGGCTCAGGTTCTGGTTCTGTGGCTTTTGGCGGAGCGGAGCGCGGTTCGCATTTTTCTTGCTCTGGGGAGGATGGAGCAGGCGAACTCCGGATCGTTTTCGACGCATGGTTGTTTTTCCTCCGCACGATACGACCTGGGCCCCGAACATCATCATCATCCTCGTCCGACGCGTCAGGAGACGTGCTTTCTCTTGATTGACGGTTCAATTCTCTCCTTGACATCAGACGTTTCTTGGGTTTGGACATTGCTTCTGAATGAGCAGTTTTGCTGGAAGACTTTTCGGCTAGTCGTCCTCGTGCTTCTCGCTCGTGTGTTCTTCTGGTGCTTTCCTGTTCGATGGCCCTTTTGCGCGGGCTTTTCTGAACCGACCGTTGTAACTCCGGACTCCGAATGCGCCTAGACTGTTTTGACTTCATCTTTTCGTCATACTTTTCCCTCAAGAGCGCGTAAATTTCCTCACCGTTTGGCGCATCTTGTTCCTCGGCAAATTCAAAGTAGGTAAGTCCCTCCCTGTTTCGTCGCGTTGGGTCGAAATTGTCTTGGGCCAAGAGCAACTTGATCACATCCACGTGTCCCTTCTTGATGGCGACCAGCATTGGCGTCTCGTTATGCTTGGCTGGGTCACGATGGTCGGCCGACAATCCCGACGCGAGCAGAAAACTGAGGATCTCGTCATGCCCACCCCGGGCAGCTGCAACTGCACAAGAAATGTTGGGAAGAATACCAAATGATAGCAACTCGTCCACCGCGCGCTTGTCGCCTGCTTCGGATTTAATGCGGAGGACCTCTGTGTTGTACTCATTCGGAAGAAGCGTCGGACCGGATACTTCTTCGACACTCCTCGGGGTCCTACCGTCAGTATCTTCATCGGACCCCTCTTTCCTTCGTTCTTCCATCGCTTTTTCCAACTCTTCTTTAATCTCGTCCGCTTCATCGGCGGTCGGATCCAAAAGAGTCAATGCGTTCTTGAAATGCTTGTTCTCGTACATGGGGTCCACCCGGGCTTTCCACAAGAGAAGCTTGACGACTTCCACGTGGCCATTCTGTGTTGCGTCGATGAGGGGTGTGTCGCAATCCAGCTTGTCATGGACATCTGTTTGACAGCCCTTGCCAATGAGGAACTCCACAATGTCTTCGTGACCATTCAACGAAGCTTTTTGAAGTGGAGTAACCCCGGCATTGTCCGGCGCATCCAGTTCATCCGGCGAATGGGCATAGGCAGCTTTGACGGCATCAAAATCACCTTTCTCACATGCCCGTAACAGGCGCGTTGCGCCAAATGCATCCCTTTTCATTGGAGGTGGTGCTCGAACGGGTGAAGTCATTGACCGGTGTGCAGTTCTCCTTGGGCGGGTAAGCGGCGGGATATTCGAATGCGGGTGAGGCGACGAGTTTTCTTCTTCTTCAGTGTCACTTGACCTCCATTCCTTGTCTTGTCTCGTATGCTCGCGCCTCCTGCGGCCTGTTGCGCTGTGCACAAGCGATTGAGTTGAGGCTGACCTCTTGTGCAGCTTGACGCCGGCCCCAAGCGGAGAAGTGGGCGGATGCCTCGAGTTTTTGATGAGTCCTTCAGTCTTGTACCTCTGGCGAGGCGGTTCCGAATCGTGGTTGTCCCTCAGCTTACGCTTCCGCGTATCGGCGATCGAGGAGCTCCTTGCGCGGTGGTCATGGCCTACTGGAGGGGAATGAGAATAATGACGTGAGCTGGATCCGCGTGGTCCTTGACGGGATTGGTCCTGATCACTGGAAGAAAACGCAGAGGAACCTTTTCGGCCAGCGGGTCTATGGCCATGAGAATGCATGTTATCGGTTCCATTGACATTGGCCTCACGGATTCCGTTGGGATGGCCAGGAGCGGCCGAGCCTCCACGTGCGCTGGCCTGTTTTCCGGAGCCTACGGTAACGACGCTTCGCGCAGACGGGATGTCACGCATTCCTTCCTCGCCATCGCTACGTTCGTGCTTGATCACCTTCTTTGGCCTCGCGGAGTCTTCTTTTTCGGTTCCGGAAAGGACCAAGGTTTCGGCCTCGGATTCATCCTGCTCAACGTGCGCGTCCGGCCCAATGTCCCCATTTCGTACGACGATGATCTGGCTGTCCTTGTCGGTAAGGGGAGGGGACGAGGGAGGAGCTGGGGATCTGACTCGACCGAAGGAAGGCTGCAAAGGCTGCGGCTCTCCGTTGCCAGAAGGATTCGGCGGCAAATGGTCAGCGACAGCAGCGCTACTGCTCATCACGGACTCTTATATCGCGCGTGGAGCCTGCCTCATGCTGGAGGGGGGTGGGACGATGGCCGCTGAGGAGGAGAAGCGCCAGGTGCTCAGCAGACCGGTGCGCGTCGAAGGGGGCGGCAAGAGTGGCGTGTGCTTTTTGAAATGGCAGAAGCAGGGCAAGAGGCGGTGAGGGATGGGATGCAGGCGCGTTGTGTCGTGAGGTCGTCGAGTCGTGAAGGCTGGGGCGAGAGGGTGGTGTGTACGGGGGAGGGAGCAGCGCGACCGAGGAGGAGGAGTTGTTGGAACTTGGCGGCCACTGGAACCGATTGAGTTGGCCCGCCTTATGTAACACGCTTGTGCAAGCGATGATGGCCGGGTCCAATTAATCGTGGCCGCCGCTCGCGACACGGACAGGGGCCTTTGACGGCTGCAGCAGCGGCCATGGCGAGGCAGGCGGGTCCTTAAGGGGCTCCGCACTGAGGGCCGTCAGTCGTCTTGAACAGACGTCCTGTCGCTGCCATGGCTCCGTGTCAAACTGTCAGAGAGTCGGCCAGCCGTCGGACTAGCGCACTTTTCAGCTGGGCCGTGTGCAAGATCACGGGCGCGACACAGGCTGAAACCCACGGCTCCCCTTCTTTAGACGCTCCACACTCCTCCCTTTCCAGTGGAGTTTTTCTGCCCGCCACGTCCGCTCTCCTGCAGCGAATGAGGCATTAAACCCCGTGTGCAAAAACCAAGGCGGCACTTTCGGCAATGGACGACTGCCTCGCTCCCATCCTCGCCCTCCGCCTACTCTTCTTGGCGACCGCATCAATTGTATCATGCCTTCTCTCTCTCTGCTGGGCTGCTCGGCCTGTGATTGCTGACATCGCACTAACCGCCAAAAGGTCCTGCTAGTGTACGCCATCCCACCCTTTCGTACACGCTTTCTGGCCTACGGCTCGCGCGCCCCGACCGGTCAGAGCACCCCAGCGTCACGCTCAAACAACGTGTTCGCCCGTCTGCTCGACCATCTCGCGACTTATCGCGTCCCGCACGCCTGGTTCACGCACTTCTACGTCCTTTCTGTCTTCTGTTCCCTCTTCTGGCTGTGCCAGTATGCGCTTGGCGGCAGCCTGCTGGGATCCCTCGCGAGCAAGGCGACACAAACGGGCACAGCCTCCATGTCCACCGGCCGGCTTCAGGTAGCTTGGGCTCTTATGTTGGTACAAGGCTTACGACGCTTGTACGAGTCCATCGCCCTGTCCAAGCCTTCTACCTCCAAAATGTGGATTACTCACTGGCTCCTTGGCCTCCTCTTTTACGGCGGCATGTCGGCTGCAGTTTGGATAGAAGGATCACCGGCGCTGCACGTCGCCCCAGGAGCGACATCGCAGCTGCCGTCAGACGTTAAAACACTCCTGGGAATAGGTCTCTTCGGTTGGGCTTCTGCGAAACAGCACGAAAGCCATGTTCACCTTGCCTCACTGCGCAAGTATACGTTGCCCACCCAAAGCTCTTTCAGGCATATTGTCTGCCCTCACTACACGTTTGAATGCCTCATCTACCTGGCACTGTCGTTCGTTGCTGCGCCCGAAGGCCAGTGGCTGAACAAGACGGTCTTGTGCGCACTGATTTTCGTCGCCGTGAACCTGGGAGTGACGGCCGACGGGACGAAGGAGTGGTATGCCGCTAAGTTTGGCGAGGACGGGGTCAAGGAGCGCGCGAGGATGGTGCCGTTCATCTGGTGAGGAGTAGCAGGGGGCAAGGGGCTAGCGCGCGGCTGGAGAGGGTTGTTGATATTGATTGCAAAAAAGTAGCGTGAGGCAGGGATTGTTGGGGGGTCGGGAACGGCACGGTTGGCTGGGGGCACGACAGAAAACAGCGTGTGGGAGGTTGCTTGCACGCGCAAATTTAAGCGTTGATCAAGACATGTTGTGCTCGGCGGTGCATGCCTTGTGTTCTATTGTGTGTGGAATGGGATGGGAAGGCCTCTCCAATTGCCGCGTTGATTGCATCATGCGCGTGGGCCCAAGCTTTCCAAGCAAAGCATCTCGGGTCCAGGTGGACGGAAAACGAAGGGTTGGGGGACAGAATCGTCCGAGCAACGGACGGCACAGTGGCCGCTCTGCTGCCCTCGACCTGCGCGTACCAGCAGCAACGCGTGCTCGCGGTCAATGGCCTCTCGTTGTTAGACAGTCCCCAGATTTCTCCGCGCTCCACAACCGCATCATCCATCGTCCGCCGATCGGCGGCGGGGGAAAACAATCAGGTGGCAGGTGCGCAAGAAAAACAAGCGCCGCTCTTCCTAAACACTGTCTCGACACACAATGGCCGAAGACGCGTATTGCACGGTGAGTCCCTTGGCCCATATGCCGCCGGCTACCAGAGCTAACTAGCACGTCGCAGCTCGTTATGAGCGATTCCTACCTGCCCGGTACGCTGTATACCTGCCCACACTCACCAAACCCACCGCGCTGATGCCCAGATACAGGTGCCTCCGTACTCGCCCATTCTCTACGAGATGCCGGTACGACGAAAAAGCTCGCCGCTCTCATCACCCTCGACACGCTGTCTGCCGACACCATCACAGAGCTCAAGGTTCGCCATGCCACCAATGCACCTGGATACGCTGCTAAGCAAAGTCAACAGGAACTCTACGACCACCTGATACCTGTCCAGCGCATTGGGAACCCGCACCCTGGTAACCTATATCTCATGGACCGAGGCGATCTCGCATACACCTTCACAAAGATAGCTCTCTGGAAACAGATACAATTCCGCAAAATCGTATATATCGATGCAGATGTTGTCGCCCTTCGGGCACCAGACGAGCTTTTCGCCATCGAAGCCCCCTTTGCTGCTGCTCCGGATGTGGGTTGGCCAGATGCTTTCAACAGTGGCGTGATGGTTCTCAGTCCAAACATGGGGGACTTTTGGGCACTCCAGACTCTAGCGTCGAGCGGCGATAGCTTTGATGGAGCAGACCAGGGTCTACTCAACCAGTACTACGAGCACAGGAATTGGCACAGGATCAGCTTTGCATACAACTGCACGCCCAATGCACAGTATCAGTGGGAGCCAGCGTACAAGTACTACAAAAGCAACATCAGCATGGTGCATTTCATTGGCCGGAACAAGCCGTGGAGCAGAGACAACAGGCCTAGCGGTGGTGCAGGAGTCTACAACGAGTTGCTGGCGAAATGGTGGGCCGTCTATGATAGGCACCTCAAGGCCAAGGTAAGGCAGTGCTACGGAGCTCTAGTTGCATCGCTTACTTAATTCCTTTAGGCACAGCAGTACGACTCACAGAGCATCATGCAAGCCCCGAACCAGATACAGCAACACGTGGAAAGTAAGCCTGGGAGGGCTAGCCATGGCACGGGAATACCGCACATGACAACATCCACAACAACTGAAACCCCTTTGACCGATCCAGCCGAGCCTGCACAGAACACTGGCCAAGACATTGCTAAGACGGCGCCAATGACGCCCACAAGGAAGTTCTCTGCCCCACAAATGGAATGGGACGCTACGCGGTGAGAACCTTGTCCGGCTGCATAGACGTGCAGGACATTGATGCTAACCCCGCATAGATCTGCACCTCCATCGGAGTCCCGCCCCGAAGCTTCCAACTTCCCCTCAGAGACATATACCTTCAGTGAGTCCAAGGAGCTTTTCCAAGCTCCTGTTGTCTACCCCGAACCACCCAAAGACATGTGGTACGAAGTGCCGAAAACAAAACCCAAAGTATCCGAAGAGCCTAAACCCATATTCCCATGGGAGACGGAGCGCCCCAAGGCTAGGCCCACACGTGTGTTCGCGGAAGATGCACCGCAGCCAAAACTCGAGCCACAGATTACCCCAGAACCTCTTGCAGTTTCCCAGAAAGAAGAACCGATCTCTCAAGCTTCCACTGCAACTACACCGCCAGAGGATCCCTGGCAATCCTTCGGTCAAAGCAAAAATGCATGGGACAGCGTTCCGGGCATTGAACGCTACGTCCGCGCCGTGCTTGGTGCGCAAACGAAGAAGGCTAGGCCGAGTAGCCTGTCTCTCGAAAGCATCTCGCAATCTTCTGATATTTTGTCGCCCACCGGCGAAGGCGACAAGGGCAAGGAACGTCACGAGAGCTTAATCTTGACAGACTTTCCTACTGCCGTCGAACGACCTAGCCTTCCGGTAACACCGGCCCCGATTCGCCGGCCTACATTTTGGGGAGAAGAGAAGAGTGAGAAGAGCCAGCTTCCGTCCGCCGAGGGCGTGCCGGATCAGGCCGAATGGGTATGTCCCCACTGTGGTTATTCTTCCAACGACGTTGAGTGTTTCCGCCGCGAACGTCGTCGTTCACCATCTCCACTGCAGTCAGAGGTTTCGCGCCTCTCGGCTGCCAGCACTGCCGCGGACAGTGGTTTTCCCTTTACCTATCCCGTTTCTGCTGTACAGAAAGCAGAGCTTCCTATGCATATCACTCCTGTAGCTTAGCTAGATTGCACCTTAGCGATGATGGGGCCTCGTGAGGAGGCCGTCGTCAGTGCTTCCACCCGAGTTCGATCGTCCGTGTGAATTACCTAGCAATGTAAAGCAAGACGCATAGCTAACATTTTTTTTCTTTTTCTTTCAAGGATCCTGCGGAAAAACTCGACGAGCTGCGCCGCAGTTCGCTCCTGGAGATTGAGCATCTCAAGAAAGCCTCGGCAGAAGCGGCCAAACCCACGCCAACCCGCAAGTTACCAGAGCATTCGTATCCTCGCGAGCGGCGTCGCAGCCACGAGGCCGTGCACCACAACCTGCCCCCGAGCGGCGAATCGAGCCCGCTCCGCTTACCGAGAAACACCCCACAGGCTGAGGGCACGGCCGCTGAACCCAGCAGCGCTGCAGGCGCAGGGGTCCAGCAGGGCGTTGAAACAGAGCAAAGCGCGGCCACAGAGGCGCCAAGCGCGGAGACGAGTGAGGGTAAGCCCGCATTCGCAGAGCCTGATTTTAAAGGCGACAAACCCACAGCTGCTCCGGAAGGCTTTGACGCGAGCGCCGAGACGGCGGCAGCGGCGCATGACGATGTACTAAGCCCTACGGAACGGTAGTTGAGGAGAAGGGAGAAGGGATTTGCTTTCTTGGTATCTTTAGGCATCATTGACGAGGTCACGAGTTTTTCCTGTGTTTCTACCCATGGTTTTCTCGGTATTTTTTTCAGCTTGTAATCGCTTCCTAGTTTTTCACCATAGCCTGCGTGGTATCAAATAGTTAGTGTTGTTAGTACATACATATCTACGTATTCGCAGCAGTCCTCTCTTTTTTTTTCTTTTTCTTTTGCAAATGGCACTAACCTAGGCATGGCATGGCGCATGGTGGGTGCCGGGTAGGGCTCGAGCGAAACGCATGGGCGCGCACAAGCAGGGATTCCCCCCCACACGGCCCGTGCTGCAACATCATGGCCGTTTCCATCGGTTGCTTCCTTCACGTGCAATGCGTTAATTGCTCGCATGCCGCCTGCCATGCGCCAGCACAGCCGTGACGGGTGTTTGACGATGTGTCGCTCATGCTTCGCTCCGCCCTAATTCGTTTGCAACCGTCGTCATCGGCTTTTTAACTAGGTTCAGCCTCCCGCCGCCCTAAGTTGACCACTATCCACCACCACCACAACCACCCTCCATCGCATCTTCAGCCATGGCTCCCATCAAAACAATCGCGTGGCGAAGCTTCATGTACGCCTATGGCCTACTTGCCGGCCTGCTGTGGATCCTCAAAGCCGTTTTGAACGGCTCTGCCCTCCAGCGACCAAGCAAGAAAGCCAAGCACGAGCTTGCTGCCGGTTCGTCCTGCTCATCATGGCCCCGCGCTCCTGTTGACATGTCGTCGTAGCTCGAGACAAGCTCTGGAACCTCTCCCTCGAGCCGCTGCCCGGCTTCAAGCACGCTTTCTTCACCACCGATGCCGGCGTTTCGCTGCATTATGTCGTCTCCTCGAGGCCCGTCTCTTCCAGCCCCAATCTCGTCATCCTCCTCCACGGCTTCCCGGACAGCTGGGCATTGTGGCGAGATTTCTTGCAGGAAGAGAGGCTGGAGGACGACACTGTGTATGTGGCCATGGATCTCCCGGGCTACGGCGGAAGTGACAATCTGGAAGAGTACAATGCGTATAACGTGCTTGAGGCCGTTGCATCCTTTGTCTTGGGTATGCGGGATGAGCATACATCAGCCGATGGCGTGGACTCGCTAGAGAGAGGACAAGTGCTGCTCGTCTCTCATGATTGGGGAGCAGCGGTAGCATGCCGTCTTGCGGCAGAGGCACCGCAACTAGCGGACCACTTCATCGTCACTAGTGTGGTGCATGTAAGCAGCAATAGCCTCTTTAAGCTTTACAGCATACGACTAACACCAACCAGCCGAGTCTCGTATACGCAAACATCCAATCTCGCATCTCGTCTGCGAGGCAGATGCTCTGCACCTTCTCGCATCACCCACTCTCATCCCGTCCTCGCATTCTCCGCAATGCCATCACCACCCTTTCCCCACTTGCCACTCAACTACTCAAATCTCATTACATATTCGTCTTCCTCCTGCCACCGGCCCTCCTTCGTATCATCAGTACTCTCGTTGGCAGCTGGTTCCTGCAAGCCGTCCACCGCTCCGCGTCAGCTAACGTTGACGTCGTGGAGGCTATAGCCAGTAGCGTCGGCCCCGCTCCAGAGCAATGCACCGAAGCACCCAGCACGGCTGCCGATCCCCCACCTGGAAAGGGTGGGTTGACATATCCAGCCGCCGTTCGTCAGCGGGCTCGCGCCTCTGACGCCGGGCTCTCCCAAAAGATCCGCTACTATCGGGAAGGCCTCACGTTCGGCGAATGGCGGAAGAGTCTTCAAACGATTCTGGCGCTGTCAGCACTCGAGCCCTCGGCTCCAATGCTTCAGCCGCGCAAAGACTCGGCCGCCTCGACCGGCAGCGGAAAGTCCACAGGCGGCACCAATGGCCCCGCATCGGGCTCTCTGCACCACCGGCGCCGCTCCAGCACCCCTGGTGCGCGTCCACGCAGCAACAGCCTCGCGGTCGGCGGCACGGTCTTCGACCCGAACCCGCATGGTGCGTTCAAGGCGCCTGCGACGCTGGTGGTCGGCATGCGCGACCTGGCGTTCGAATGGCGACTTGCGCTCGAAGGCATTGCGGAGTATTTGGGCAAGGGTGGCGCGGTGGTGAGTCTGGAGGGGTTGGGACATTGGTTCGTGAGGGACGAGGAGGGACTGCGCGTGCTGGGTCGTATTGTGCGTAACGCGCTGGGCGAGATGGACGGTGTGGATGGGGCGTCGGCGGCCGTGGTGAACGGAAAGGGCGCTTTTGGTGTGGGTGCCACGCCGGCAGTGGCTGGGGGGTTGAGAAACGTGCCCGGTGTGAAGGTCTTGTGGGAGGGGTAGGAGAGGGTGAGAACGGTTGGTACCAGATTGGGAGGAGTTGACCCGAGAAGGTAAGGAAGGACAGACTAGATTGTGGGGGGAATTGACACGGACGGATGACTTTGCACGGCCTACCTAGGTATTGTTATGGGGGGCGTCGGTGCTGCATTATTCATATTCACGGCTGCTTGTACGAATGCTTCTTTGTGTTGTTGTGGACTTGCTCGCTCGCTCGCATGCTTGCTTGATGCTGCTAAAATGGTTATGTGGATGTGTGTCTGCGGTATTTGATAGGTAGGCCGGTATGTGATATTTGTTATTCGTTTGCTTGGTCTTTTGATTAGTGGTGCTAGGTTCAGGCTGAGCATTTTGTTTGAAAAGTGTATTACGATAGCTACCGTGTTGGAAAATATGTTAAGTAACTCGCCACGAAACTAGGCAACTTAAAGTACTTTCGCAGCTTTAGTATTCGTATGGGATATTCTCGTGCTTTTCCGTGTCTATACTTTCGCCCCTTTTAAATAGTTCTGTATTCATGACCGAGCGAATTATTATAGGCACTCAAAATTATAGAAGTAGTACTTATGAGATATAACAGTGATGTTGATGGGAGTCTAGAGACCAGTGCTATGCCACAAGCCATGATCATCCTCCATACTCCAAGCTAAATACACAACGTTGCCTACAAACCAAAAACCAAAACCATCGAACCTATACCCTTCATCCAGTGCCAACTATATAGCGACCGACGGATAGTCTCTCCGCCAAATTGGCAGCGACATAACCAAAGGAATATGCGCGACAATAACCTAGCTATAAAAAATCTTAAACGCCGGGTCCAGATCACAAAAAATCACGGGTATGGAGCAAAGCAGGAGCAAGAAGAGGACGACAAACGAGGCGGCAACGTGAAAGTCCTCCATGCTGCAAAGCGCAAATCCCACACAGTCGCTCTGTCGCCGGAATTGCGCGCCGACTGCTCTTTCCGCCTCGTCGAGCGTCCGGCTTGGATACTGGCTGGGATACGCCTGCGGCCCGGGCACGTATGGCGCTTGCACAGGCGCGGCTGTGTATGCGTTATCGCCGTCGACGGAGGCGGTGCTCGCGGGCGTGAGCAGCGACGTCGCCTCTGTTGCGTCGGCGGGTTCGTGGGGAGGTGCGCGCTGCCGCCGCTAGGGGAGGGGGGGAGAGCTCAACCGTGCGGTGGTCCATGAGCTGGGTGACGGAGGACGCGCGATGCTTGTGTGTGCGCCTGAGGATTCGGTGCCGTATGTGCATTGTGGAGTGGGTTCGAGAGGAGTGTTTGGATTCACCATGCTTGGATGTGTATTCGTTCCGCTTTCTGAGCTAGCGGAAGTGGATATTCGCAAGGAGGGGAGGCTGATGCTAGGCTGTGAAATGTTGTTGGGCAGTCAAGGAGATGTATCGGGTTTGGGAATTAAATAGTGCCAGCTGCGAAGTGGGTGGGATTACCTTTGGGTGTGCTGCTTCGCTCCCATGGTTCACAGTGGGTTTCCTGACGCCTCCACCAAACAGCAGCCGCAGCAGTCCCTTTATGGGCGAAATGTTTTGTTGTAGTAGTTTGGTTGCGTTTCATCACTACTTGAGCCAGTCTCTGTCCAGTCGACGTTTGACCTTTACTGTAGGGTCGAGGATGTTACCACCGCACGTTGAGAGTGAACATTATTAGATCAACCAGATCTCGGACCTGGCCATTGAGTTTACCTTGAACTTACACAGTGTGCTCCCTCACTTCCTTCTATCTTCAATTTAGTCATACAAACCTAGGATATGCGAGCATTCCTCCGGGGAGGAGGAACAAGTAGACACGCATGCATGATCAACCCAGTACTTCAAACCTCCGAGTCCAGAATCAAGGTCCGGTAACTGTTACCTTAGACGCCACAGGAGCACATAAAAAAATATGGAGCAGGACATCACAAAAGGGAAGAGACGTGGTCGAGATAATGAGCCAGCTAGACGGATGTGGCGGAACTAGAAGCTTTAGCTAGTCCCTCGTGCGCTCAAGCCAAAGAACCTCGTAACCGCGTAGCCCTACCTATTCAGCGCCACTGATGGCGCAATAGTAAGCGTTGAACAGCGTACATCCCCGTAGCTAAGCCATGTCCGTGGGATGCCTCTCGTCATCGCACTAGCCTCACATGGTCAGGTACGAGCGCCACAAATCACACATGGATGAGGGAAGTAAGAGTATTACGTGACATTCGTATCTTTTTTACCGCCCGAAAGGCGACCAGTAAGATTGCCCTGAAGCACACATGGCTCAACGCCTGCCACACGCCACCCGTGTATACCGATATGCTTTGAAAGGAGGAAAAAAAAGTAGAAGTGAAAATGAAACACGAAAGGTGACCAAGTGCAAGGTACAACGAAGGGTACTAAGAGTGGGTCTTTTCGAAGACGACAAGAAGTGGCTGTGCTTGCTTTGGCAACGCTAGCCAATCTCTGAGCCTCCACAAATCCTTCGGGTTATTTAATCCAGAGAAGTGATCTTTATGGACGTTACACGCTGTAACCGATCGTGTCTCTGTTGTCGTCAAGAACCCTGCCGTACCTGCAACACCAGTCAGTCAGTAAACATGCCATTTACAAAAGCAAGGGTTCGGGAAAACGCACTCTAACAACAGCCTGAAGAACCAGGCCTCAAAGTCCTCCTTTCGCAGCGCCTTCTTTGCCCATTGGCGACCGCTGTCGGCCATATCCCTCGCCATCCGCTTGCCCACTTCTTCGCCCGAAAAGAACCTCATGACCTCAAGCCACTCGTCGCCCTTTAGACTAAGCGGAACGTAATGTTTCCATGGCTGAATCCAATCTGTGTGCCACTCGCGGAAGACAGCAATCTTGTGCACGGCGCTGTGGCTCTCGAGGAAAGCGTAAAAGCGACCAGAGAAGGCATTACCGTCCATGTCCAATAGATGCCTGGCAGTCCACGCCTCCTGAAAGTCGGCCGCATCGACCACGCGGAAGAACTGCCGCTGTGCGTCGCAATCGCCCGGGTCGCACTGCCCGACACCGCTGAAGAGCACATCCACCAGCTCCGCATAGTCTCGGCGCCAGACGGGTTTCGCAGTCCACGTGCCTGGCGAGCCCGACGCTTCTGGTGAGCTCCGTTGAACCATGATGAGCGCCTTTCCGGGTTCGTTAAGCCGCTGCACTACATGCTGTCGGTGCTGTCGGCGCCAGCCACCGTTGCGGCTGAAGCCGCCTGTCGTCGAGCCGCGCCAGTAGAGAGCGTCGGCCTTGTTTTCCCACACCGGATCACGGGCGCCTTCGTAAGTCACTTTACCGTACCAGTACCAGGGACTGGGATAGAGGATGTCTTGGTAGCTGCTGATTTTGCTTTGCGAAAAGATGGGGAAAAGCTCCTGCACAAGATTGAAGGCATTTGGCCGGTCGAAAAACCCAAAGCTAGAGGATAAGGAAGGCGAATTGCAGATATCGGAGAAGGCCGATTGGTTATAGACGAAGCCAAGTTCAGTGAGGGCGTATGCGGTCTGATTGTCCGGCTGGTTCTCGTCGAGGCTACGGGCTGGGCTGTCCGGAGAACAAGACATGCGCGAATGGGTCCAAGTTGCTTGATGGGCGAAGTGGTTAAACCGGGTGAACGGGGCTTCGTCAAGCCGCTTGCCATTGTTCAAGTCCTTTGGTCGCGGTGAAAAAGCGTTCTTGGGCTTCTGATTAGCGGCTGCCATAGGCATACGTTCATCCTTTGCCTTTTTGACGAGGCGCGACAATTCATCGTGTGGAACAACAACCCGAGGTTCATCGTGGATGTTGAATGCAATGTCCATATCCGGCAGGTAGGCGAGGAAGTTCTGGATCATGCCCAGCGTTGCCTCCCTTTGCCAATCTTGACCTCCTTCAATATGTGTCGCTTGCCCGTCCCGTATCAACAGCCCAATCAGAGCATTGTCAGGGTGACCGAGAGCTTCCCTCACGCGCGCACGAATCATGGCTGGCTCGAGCGCCCAGAACGGCAACAGAGAGTGATAAATAGTGTCGTATCCGTCGTCAATGAGTGGAACGCCCTTTCTCTTCGCAAACTCGAACCAACGGTCAAAGTTTGGCGGAGGCGGGATTCCATATCGGCGACGGTATTCGGCGACGGCTTCGTTTAAAGTCTGCGACTGTCTCGCCTGCGTCTGTTGGAAGTTGTTCTCTGCGTCCTCAACCAATTGCTCCACGGGATGTTTGTCTGTCGGGGGTAGCGAAAGAGGCTTGAGAGGTGCGGGGGGCTCGTCGGGTCGAATAAGCGACTCGGGAAGGTCGTATGGACGGAGGGCGGAGCTGCGAGATTGGCGGAGGTAGCTTATCGTTAACCAAGCGAGTGAAGCTACTGTGAACAGTGTGAGAATCTGTCTGACGAACATCTTGTTACGGCCTGGAATCAGGTCGGTAAACAAGACAGCGCCGGCACCACTGTAGATTAAGGCGAACCAAGAAACCTGGAAAGCTGGTGCGACATAGAAGCGAGCCGCAAGTAGGCCTGCAACGAACGTGTAGCCAGCGGAGATGGCACCGATCTGGCGGATCTGTCAAGGTGGGTATTAGCACATGGAGGAGGCAAAGGGCGTGCTCGCGCATGGCGAGTGCCACTTGCAGCCACAGCTCGCCGGTTTGGGACATTTGAGGAATCCGCTAACAACCGACGCGCAAGCAGCAGCCCGTCGGGCGCCCGATCCGAAAAGGGGAGCGTCATCCGGCAAGGCGATAAGATGCAGCTTTCCAGACCATCATCCCTGTATGTACTTACCAGTGCTATGAGCGCCAGGTTCTGTAGAGCTGCCGCAACGGCCATGCGCACGCCCTGCTGCATCGTCCAAAACCACCCCCAAATGCCCATTGACTCGACCCCTCCTGGTCTGTAGTATACCATGTCCAGCCTGAACGATCCGTCAAAGAGGAATGCGAATGCGAAGCACGCCGCCGCCGCAACGGCCGAGGCGTCCTTCAGGGACACCAGCCATGCATCCGTGTTGACAACAGTCATTGCACGCGGGCGCGTAGCTGGCCTAGCATCTGGACTTCCTCCATTGCCCAAGCCCTGCTTGCGGTCTCGTGTGGCTGTGGTGGCCGTCTCCAAGAGCACAAGAGCAATGCTCGTGAGCAGTACGCTGCAAAGGCCCAGCGCTGCGACGGGGCTTGAGACCACAACCGCACTCAGCCCGCCCGCTGCCGATACTGTAAGAATCGCCAACAAGCTCTGAGGGATATGAATACGCGAGTCCTCGGAGCTTTGTGATCCATCGTGTAGCGCGAAAGGTGCGGTCTTGGTGATGATTTCGGAGGCGCGAATCGTGAATATCGTCGCAGGTAACAACGCCTGTCAGGCCGGGTCAGGACATGCTCCGAGAAACAGCGCCGCATGCGGAGGGAGCCAACCTTAGTCCACCATATTCCCTCTGGGTCCCGGGCGGCTTGCTCGCAGACCTGCGCCAACGAGAGCAAGGCCCCAGCAGTCCAGCTGTACTTCCGCCTTATAGCATTCTCCGAATTGTCCCGGATGCCAGTGCGAAGGCTGGCATAAATCCACAGAAAGGCCCAGGCGGTCGATGTGACGAGGAGCGAGTGACTGATGGAGCAGTAGCTGGCAGAGACGGCGGAGGCAGCGATTAGGGCGACAGTAAGCCAGACGGAGGACCGCGCGGAGATGGAACCCAGCTGCGCTACTTGCGGTGGCAGCGCCAGTTGCATTTGGTGCGAAGTGATGTCGGGAAACGGCCAGCTACGGGCCTCTTCATGTCTTGTCGGCGACGCGTCTGTATTGCGAATCACAATCAAGGCTGGAGGCGCCGGGTGGCCATTGCCTTGGCGGTGCGAGGGGTGATGGCTGGACGTAAGCTAGATCCAGCCCGCTCCCGCCTGCAAATGCGCTCCTTTTCTCGCCATTCAAGATGCCAAGCAGCCATCGTCACCAATTGCTCGTGCCGTGTTGTCCGTCATCCTGTGGGCCTCGACGTGAATTTAGGCTTTCTCTCGGGAGCGGACCGCTCAGCCTCATGGGTCGTTTCTGGCTGCCACAGGCCGCCAAGTGCTCGTCTCGGCATAAGCATTGACACATGTGACGGGCTTTTGTGGCTCTGAAAATCTGGGGCGCGTGGCACCTACTGTAAGCCTCGCTGTCCTGGCCTTGCGTAGGTTGATGGCGAAGCCGGGTGAATATGAGCAGCGAGTAGACGGACACACAAAGAGACAATGGTATATACTACCAGAAATTCGCAAAAAATAGGGCTTGGTTGTCCACACAAGAGATGTCAATCTTTTCTCATATTCGCCCTCATCCGGGCCTGCCCTTGTCGTACTCGTATTTGCGTCTGAGCTTCTCTCCGCAAACAACCTCGGGGCTGGGAAAGATCTCCGGCACCGCGCCTCTTTCTACACGGTATTGCCATTGTAGTATCACCAACATCGCTACCTACCCTTGGCAATGACATATCGCAACTGTTTGTAACTCTTGATGCCCGTAAGCGCTAGTGGTGACAATGATCCTAGGCTGTCTATCTCCCGTAGCTCTCTATAAACTCTCGGTCGTTTACCTGACCGCTCATCGTCTAAATGTTATTGTCTTCAGACACTGCTGCCACAAGGAAGTCGGCTCATGCCACCCAAAGTTACAAAAGGCACTCGGTGACTTCTGAGCATGCTTCATACATGCCTGGTCACTTTTGTATTATACTTTGGACAGTGTCGGTTGTACAGGTTGTCACCTCACAAGTACGAAAAGGCCTTGACCGATTCTTTCGGAAAACTATCAATTTGTTAAAGACTAATGTAGAGATGAGATGCCTGCTATTAATATCCCGATAATTACTGTACCTGATG
This sequence comes from Aplosporella prunicola CBS 121167, assembly GCF_010093885.1. NCBI lineage: Eukaryota > Fungi > Ascomycota > Dothideomycetes > Botryosphaeriales > Aplosporellaceae > Aplosporella > Aplosporella prunicola. Next base: position 384,203 of record NW_022983547.1, read on the forward strand.
CTGAACGGAAACCCAACCGTAAACTCCCCATTACCCGTTATCAGATGGTAGTCATGCTTCGGCTAAACATCAAACAAAGAGAAAGGTTGTACTTCGCGGGATTGCATTAAATCCTAGCACCGACGATGGAGAAGAAGTTCGATTGTGAGACATGGCTGGCTTTACCAGTCCTCTCATCGAAGATTTGACAGCCAAAGTGCTCCGCATGGGGAGGAGTATAAACTACGGATTCTGTCAGTGTCTGAGTTTCAAAACTGAAAGCAACCCTTACGATGTAGCGAGACTGCAATGTTTTCTGGATCCGAGTTGGAAATTCGGTGAAGACCCAGCTGGTCCGACATGTAGGTGACTTGGTTCTCATGGTACACTGTCTCCTTCTTGATCATCGGAGGTGCTGGCTTCCCTTGCGCGGCAAGTGCCTGATCAGGCCACTCGTACAGGGTTTCTCTCAAAGAACCTTTCAGAACTTTCATCACGCAGTGGGCGTTGGCGTGGCTAGATGGTCTATTAGTGGCGCTGTCGTGAGGTGATTGCGTGCTCAAGGGGGTGCCAACTCATGGATCATCGAACCCTTGCCAGGAGTCCAAACCAGTATGAGCCTACGGGGTCGTTAGTCGCGACCGGCAACCCTGAGATGCAAAAGAGGCAGCAAAGCGTACAGGTTTGATTTGCCATTTCCTTTGTCTACAAGATTCCTAGTGTAGTTTCTGCTCTTGTCGCCCAAGGCGTACCTCTCCCACTCGGCAGATTTGGAGACATAGTTCTTCATGATTTCTTTCAACTGCTCTGGGTCTACGTCGTCCGAGTCTATGCCGGAGGAGGGCCCAAGGACCCTGCTGAGCTCCTGGACAAGACAGTGGAAAGCATCCGTGTCGGCTGCTGGTTTGGAAGCTACCGGCTTTGGGGCCGGGACGGCAGTCTGGGCAGCAATCGCCATGGCTGAACGAGGAGAGATGGGACAGCGGACGGAAAAGGACCAGGCGAATAGAGGAGGGAAGGGTCTGGAGAGTACTGGGACTCTCTCCTGAGTTGCGGGCTAGTTATGCAGTGATATCCGCGGGGGATCCCCCCTCCGGAGCTCCAAGCGACGGGCACGAGACAACTGATACGTGCCTCCGATGACGAAGTCGCAAGTGCGTACACGTCCGTATCAAGGCAAGCCAGGAACGGGAATGCAGTTACACAGTCACAGCAGGAGCCTTTTCTGAGGTCATGCGGCAGCGTCGGGAGTTGAGGCGTGCTAGAGCCTAGAGTTTCCGGGCCACGCTTCTGCAGCCGGCCCACGGCCAAAGCCGAGCCCTGACCCCACTAAACTTCTGATTGGACGTCATTCTTGTCCACGTCCCTCGTCAATTATTTGCACGCGCAGTCTTTGACACTCTTTGCTGCGCAGCCCTAGACGCGTCTATCCGCGACAGCAAACAGCACTCCGGCAACATGTCGACCACCGTGGACAAGGCAAGCGCGGAAACGGCCCCTCACGTCGGCTGCAGCTAACATGCGCATGTACAGATCAAGGAGATCGAGGCCGAGGTGGGTGCCAGTCCAATCGTTCGTTGACAGCGCAGTCGCTGATACCGCTCCTAGATGGCCAAGACTCAAAAAAACAAAGCGACGTCGTTCCACTTGGGTACGGCTCGGCTGGCGGTAGACAAACTCGGACGTGCAGACGGCTGATTGGGCCAACAGGTCAGCTCAAGGCGAAGCTTGCGAAGCTCAAGAGAGAGCTTCTCACTCCCAGCTCCAGCGGTGGGGGTGGTGGTGGTAAGACGGCCTATGAGCCTGGGAAGCGTCAACGATCGAGGGGCTTACATGAATCACAGTCGGTTTCGATGTCGCCAGGACTGGTGTGGCCAGTGTGTGAGTATTGCCAGCCAGCCTACACAACATGATGGCGAAAGACTGACGGTACGGGCAGTGGTTTCATTGGCTTCCCGTCCGTTGGCAAGTCTACACTCATGAGTAGACTGACAGGGCAGCACTCTGAGGCTGCAGCCTACGAGTTCACAACGGTTTGGCGAATCCTTTCCCATGCCTCCGAGATAAGCAATGAACTGACGCCCAAGAACAGCTTACCACGGTTCCTGGCCAAGTCATGTACAACGGTGCGAAGATCCAGATTCTCGATTTGCCCGGTATCATTCAGGGTGCGAAGGACGGTAAGGGTAGAGGTCGTCAGGTCATTGCAGTCGCAAAGACTTGCAACCTTATCTTCATCGTCCTGGACGTCAACAAGCCTCTCACAGACAAGCGTGTCATCGAGAACGAACTTGAGGGATTCGGTATCCGGATCAACAAAAGCCCACCCAACATTGTCTTCAAGAAGAAGGACAAGGGTGGCATCAACATTACCAATACCGTGCCCTTGACCCACATTGATCACGATGTAAGGCCGGCCGTTGCCGCTGCATGCGAAACGGAAGCGCTAACCAGCCGCTGCATAGGAGATCAAGGCGGTCATGAACGAATACAAGATTTCCTCGGCGGATATTGCCATCCGCTGCGACGCCACGATCGATGACCTGATCGATATCCTGGAGGCGAAGAGCCGAAGCTACATTCCGGTCATTTACGCGCTGAACAAGATCGATGCAATCACAATCGAGGAGCTGGATCTGCTCTACCGCATCCCTAATGCATGCCCCATCAGTTCGGAGCACGGGTGGAACGTCGACGAGCTGCTGGAGCAGATGTGGGAGAAGCTGAACCTGCGCAGAGTTTACACGAAGCCCAAGGGCAAGATGCCCGACTACACGCAGCCAGTGGTGCTCCGCGCCTCGGCGTGTACCGTAGAGGATTTCGTAAGTCCATCCTACTTTGTTTGGGGGCCTCCCCACCGTTCTGACTCGCCAAGTGTAACTCCATCCACAAAACCATCGTCGAGCAGTTCAAGCACGCGATTGTGTACGGCAAGTCGGTGAAGCACCAGCCACAGCGCGTCGGGCTCGCGCATGAACTGGCAGATGAAGACATCAGTAGGACCCTCGGCCCCAGGTTTAGGCAGGGCGCGCAGCTGATTTCCATGACTAGTCACCATCATCAAGCGCTGATCGGGTGGGCCATATCAAATACTTGGGCCCGGCAGTCTGGGTGTGGCGCCGAAATTTCGGAGCAGATCAATTTGGACGATTGTCGCGTCCGAGCCCAAAAGGTATGGGAAATGCACGGCGCCCAGGCGTCAATCGGGGAAAGCGGTGTTGGGAGTGGAGTTGCAGGAGCTTACCGAAGGCCCTGTCGGGCTTTTTTATTGATCGACGGCAACGGCTTTTGCGAGGACGTCGACGCCTGACCAGGCCGGACCGCACTGGCCGCCGCGGAAGCAGCGCATTGGCAACACGCACAGGACAGTGCTCTGGAAGCCATGGAGTTATTGCTGTTATTGGACGGGGATTATGCGGCCTGGCTGGCCGTCCATTTGGCGGGTATGGAGGGTCGAAATAACACGAAGATGATCTTCCTGGTTTTGCGGCTTTTTCTTTTTCTCGGCCAGTGATTCGTGGACGTGGAAGAATTGCAGGGGGGGCGCTGAATGCCACGGCCCTCGGCCTCGACGATTCAACAGGCCGCGGCCTCGTCCGGGCGCCAAAACTGACGTTGACTCCGCTTCTTGCTGACACCCGGGCCAGCGCGGCGCACGGCCACCGCTATCATCATGGCTTGATGTGCGACGGCCTGGATTGAGCGCGCCGCCCGCGCAGCGATCTTCGATTCGTGCAGCCAGCCCAGGACATCATCACCAGGCACCGCGCCTCCCTGCTCTCTGACGAAAGGCCGCGCCTCGCTCCCTGGGCGGGCTGGAGTAACACGCCACGCAGCAGGCACAGATCTGGCTGATTAGCCGGCATGTACAGGTACAGCAGGCCAAGTAGCTTAGTAGACGTTCGCCTCGCTTTCCCACTGGCCGCCATGCTGCTATGCCCGATCCACACGCCCCAACTCGCTAATAGCAAGAGTATCGTCTCGCAAGCCCCCCAGCGCGCCGGCAACCCAGCCCTTCCCCGTTTAAACCATTCCCCATATGCCGTCCAGAGCCCAAGCTCGAAACAAAAACAGGGGCCGTTTGTGCATCTCGTCCCGCTTCTGCACCCGCATCGCACCGCACCGCAACGCGCCGGGCCTTACCCTTACTACTACTACTACCACCACCTCGACTCTCTTGCTTGCTCACCGGCTGCACATGTGAGCGCCGTGTTTCATCCTCTTACGCGTCGTTTCCTTGCACCGTGGTGCCGTCGTGTTTCGCTTCGTCAGGAACCATCATCTTTTTTTTCTCCATGCATGCATGCACGCTGCCGCTTCTGTAGCCAGGAACAACAATTGCTCGGACGCAAATGATATTTGACTCCTGATACGGCACCCCGACGAAAAGCACGGTTCGCAGACAAAAAAACATTCAATCAGATGGAAATGGAGCACGAGCAGCACCACGCCCCGGATGCCGGATACCACGACACCACCGGGCAATGGGTCGAGCAGAGCAACGCCTATCCCCACTCGCAGCATCAGTCTCCCGTCAACGAGTACAATGGCTTTGCCTTCACCCCGCTGCCAATGGAGCCCATGTACTCTCATGGCATGCCGCCCCCGCGGACCACTCACCAGCAACTTCAACCTCTGATCATGCCTCAGTGGCCGAGCATGTTGACTGGCCAGTCCAACTATGCTCAGCCCATCTATCCTTCCCCGCCCATACCTCAGCACGCTGCGGCCCCGACGCCAGTGCCCGCGCCATCCACCCGCTCCTCCTCCACGCCCCGGAAGACCCTGACCGACAACGACCGGCGGCGCATGTGTCTCTACCATGAGGAGAATCCGACCGTCAAACAGACAGAAATTGGAGGTGAGCGCGACCAGGGCCGTGTTCAGAAGCGTGCGTGCGGCTAACGGTGTTTTTTTCGAACAGCCATGTTCGGTGTGGAACGAAGGTAAACGCCCGCAAAAGAATCCCGGGTTGCGATGCATGCTGACAGCAAGTAGTACCGTGTCCAAGGTTCTGCGACAAAAGGAAAAATACCTCTACCAAGATGACGGGAGCCGCTCGCCCATCAAGAGGTCGAAGGGCAAATTCCCGGACATTGAACGAGCACTGGCCAACTGGGCCCGAAACCACCAGAAGCAGGGTCTGCCTCTGTCCGACGAGCTTATCAGGGAGAAGGCGAGATTCTTTGCCGCTTCAGTGGGCAACTCTGATAGCCACTTGAAGGCCAACAGCACCATTTGGCTCGAGAAGTTCAAGCAAAAGAACAACCTTTTGGGCGCAAAGTCGAGAAAGAGCTCCGTAGCCGAGGGTTCCGAAGCCTCCAACCCGCCTTCGAACGCGCACACGCCGAATTGCATCTCTCCCACGTCGCCCAACGGAATCACGTCGCCGTCGCCCATCACCCTCAGTTCGGTGAAGAGCGAGGAGAATCTCAAGACGGAAAGCCCCGAGAGCTATGGCGACCTGTCCAACGGTCACCGCCCACTCCACTCGCAGAGCAACACGTCGCTGTCGAGCGTCTTCACCGACGCCGCAGGGTCGACATTTTCGGCCGGTCCCACGAGCCCCACCTCGCCCTTCTTCACGCCCGACTCGGCGTGCGGGCCCAGCCCATTCATGCCCTCGCAGCAGGTGCGGGTCCCACCGGGCAGCAGCAACAACAACAACAACAACAACAACTCGCAGCGACCGCGCAGCCAGACGTTCCCGATAGCGCTGGGGATAGATCCGTACGGGTCGCCGCCGCCGTCGTCGGAGGCGGAGACGCCGCGCTACCTGAACTCGACGACGCTCGAATCGCCCATCTCGGACCCGCCTCTAAGCGGCGGGATGGAGGACGTGCGTAGCGCGCAGCAGACCAAGTCGATGCAGCCACCGCCGCTACCTGCACTTGTGCCGGTGAGCAGTGCGCAGCAGCAGCAGCAGCAGCAGCAGCAGATCAGCCCGATCAGCCCGAGCAACAGCAGCAGTCCGTTCGCGCCGAGCCACGACGACGCACGGCGCGCCCTCGAGCTGGTCATGAGCTTCTTTCAGCAGCAGCCGAGCGGATTCGTCGAGCCCCAAGAATACGTGACGATTGGGCGGTTGATGGAGAAGCTGAAACTACAGCGCGGCAGTAGCGGGGAACAGCTGCCGGGCGGGCTGCACCGGATCCCAGAACAGGAATTTGGGCGCAAGTGAAAGCAGGCGCCAGCTAATTGTCGGCTGCCATGCAACACATGTCCCCCATTTTCTTGACAATTCCCTTTTCTATTAGTCTCACCACCACTGCTTCTTTCTTGACCTTCTTTCTCTTGGCTGTTCGACTATCATCTATTTTCTTTCTCGTTGAACTTTGGCGTACTTGTGGAAATACCACCTCTTTCCAGGCGTTGTTTTCTGACACACACACCATACCACATACATGGCAGAAGACTGGCGCGGCGATGGGAGACGGAAAAGGTGAACAAAGGATATACAGGACAACAAGGCGGGGCGGGGCTCTCGGCACGTATACAACACTCAGGCACATACTTACAGCGTGTGGGATAAATGGACGGATGGATGGATGGATGGATGGATGGAAGCATAACCATCACCACCAGCGGCAGCAGGCAGGCAGGCATCCATGGCTGCTAGATCCACACACGCACACCGCAATTTGTCGGACCGCCTAACAAGCCGATAGTTTCGGGTACATACGGGTGCTAAATTTTCGGACTTCTATCACAGCTCCTTCTCTTATTTCTATTGTCTCGTTATTCCTCTGCTTCTCCCACCACAGCAGTCCCTTGCGGGCCTTCTTCTATTTTGTTGATCTCTTCATTGTCTCCCGTTATATATCTCAGCCCTTGCTTTTGAATCCAGGAACAGGAAGGAAGGACGGGACGTTGATATCCCTGTTCGAGTACGCTGCTTGTTGGTTTTTACTTATTTACTTTTCTTCTACTCCGTATATCTCTCCCACGCGGCCGACCGAAGCATACTCATACTCGGCGTCTCCTTGGTTTAGCTAGCTGCTATCTACGCACCCAGCACCACAGCACACCACCATTCGAACTTTCATTGCTTTTTCCCCACCACGTCTTTTTCGCTTTTTCCTTGCAAACAAACACCTTCATCCTCGCCGCACGCAAGAACGAGTACCTAGTTGATCAGCACGGCGCGTGCGCTTGCGCCATTGTCGGACGGTCGGTTGTCGTCGTCATTTAAAGGGGACCTGTCACATACAGATTGGAACGCGGAGGGCAACACCAGCAGCAGCTACGCAAACGGCAAAAGCAAAAAAACGACCGACACAAAAAAAGAAAACAAAAAAAAGGTATACACAAAAAAAGAATCGTTCCGCTCGCGCGGGCCCGCATCTTTTCTCCTCCTCCAACCATCCCATCCGCTTTTTTCCTCCCGCTTGTCTTGGCTAGGCGGTTGGTCGTCTTGGGCGGGTGTTGCTGTCGTCATGGTTGCTGCGCTTTTCTTTCTTTCTCTGGCCTGGTCTGGTCTGTCATTTTGTGTGCGTGAGAGACGTCGGTCGATAGCGTGCGTAGTGCGGTGTGGTGTGGTGTGGTGTGCGCACTGTAGCATACGACGTAGCATAGTATACCTAGCATACCTAGCATAGCATAGCGTGCGTACGCAGCAACTACCTAGACTACGCCTCTCTGTCCATGCCATCCTATCCATTCATTCGTCCCCTTTCCTTCCTTCCGCCCACTCGCTCAGCTCGCCTCGTTCGCGCTCGTCCAAACGCCAAAACGCTGCGTGCCACACGGTGCGACCACACGGCCCGTCATCTGCGTCACCCACCCGCTCTCGCCCGCTGCTGCCCGCTGCCCGCCGCCGTGCCCGTGGCTACCCGTTGCGAACCGGTGGGTTCGGGGCGTGGTGTTTGTGTCGCACTCGCGGTCGTGTGGGTGTGGGTGTGGGTGCTGGTAGAGGTAGCGGTACTTGGGGGTGTGTATGTTTGTGGTTGTGCTGTAGAGAGGCAGTTACTGTTGTTGCTGCTGCTGTGCTTGCTTGCGTGTTTGCGTGTTCTGCTGTATATTTATCTATACCGTGACTATTTCTCCTCTCTCTCTCTCTGCATTACTATTAAGACTTCTCCCCGCTCTGCTACGCCAACCTCTCGTCCAGCAGCTCGCCCGCCCCCTTCTCCACGAGCTCAGGCATCAGGCGCGCAACCACCAGCTCCACAATGCCGAATACAAGGTGTTTGTTCAGGTACGCGTCGCCAAAGACGTCCAGCAGCGCCTCGACATCAGCCTGCATGGCTTCGGCGTCGGCACCTCCACCGTTACTAGCAGCAGTACCGACGTCCCACCCGCCCAGCCTCCCCCGTCCAAACACAAGGCGCCGCACGACGGGCGGCAGCGCAGCCAGCAGGGCTTTGGCGGCGCGGGCGCGCGTAGCCGCTGCTTCTGTTTTGGTGGGCGGCGGGGGTCGCGGGGCGCCTGGGGCGTTGTTGGGGAAGAGGGAGGCGCGCAGGGCACGCAGGGCTGGGGGGAGGTGGGCGGGGTCGAGGAGGCGGGCGCGGAGGTGGTGCGAGAGGAGCCTGGAGGGGGATGTTAATGGTGATTGGTGGTGGGGATGAATGGATGGGTGGTATGATTGGCATGCGCGACGATAAGGAAGGCGCAAGGGGGGATGAGTGTAGACGAGGAAGGTGCAGGACATAGACAAGGAAGGTGCAGGACATAGACAAGGAAGGTGCAGGTCAAGTGACCGACAACGCATGCGGAGCTAGCGAGAGAGGGAGCGTCCGAACTTACTTGTCCAATGGCCCGTTTGTGTCACCCACCCGCCCCGGCCCGCGCATCACGGCCCATTGCGCCAGCCCCAGCATCCCCGCCGTCCACGGCATGCGCCCGTCCATCTCCAACACGACCCCCGCCAGCGTCCATGCCCTCATGCTTACCACCGGCACCGGCTGAGATGCCCACTCGCCTCGCCCGCCCAGCCCCGGTGCCGCCAGTCCCGCCAGCACCACGCTGCGCAATATACTAAACGCCACAAACAGAATCTGGCACACGCTCCAGAAGCCCGCGCTCCAGAAGACCCAGCTGCGCCAAGCCTCGGGTTGTTGCTTCTCGCTCCTTGCACTTAGCAGCCCAAACTGCTCCAGCCGACTCGTCGCTTTCTCCTTGTCCAATTCTTCTTCTCCCTTCTCTTTCCTCTGCTGCAGTGCCTCGGCCACCTTTTCAACCGCCTCCCACAGGAACCAGGGCTCGGCCATTTTGGAGCCGACGGCCCCGCCGATGATCATCTCGGCCACGATCTCGCCGACGAGGGCGCGCAGGCACGCGTTGTCCAGGTCCTCGGTGGGCAGCAGCACGGCCAGCACGCCCTGCACGAGCAGCTGGCGCCACGCGGCCTCGTGTTCCTGCTGGGCCAGCAGCTGGTCGGGCGACGCAGGCACGGGGTCCAGGGCCGGATGCGGATGCAGCGTGTGGTAGATATGGCGCGGGTCGGGGGCGAGGGCGTCGGCGTGCGAGCAGCGGTGGGCGAGGCGGTGGGCGTCAAAGTGCTGCTCGAGCAGGGCGGGCAGCTCGTCGAGCAGCAGGGCCTCGAGGTCGACGTTGCGCACGCGCTGCTCGAGGGCGCGCGTGCAGTGGGCTATGATCTGGAGCACGCTGTCGACAAAGGCGTGGTCGGGCGTGATCTTGGCGTACCACGCGTAGACAAAGTCCTTGATGATGACGGCGATGATGGCGTACAGCTGCAGGTCGACGTCGTTGGAGCTGGTCAGCGGCGGCAGCAGCTCGTCCAGCGCCGGGCGCCGCCCCTTGTCGTCCGACGGCACATGGTGGGCGCAGAGGACGCGGCGCACAAAGGCCGTCGTGGCCTTGTCCGAGAGGGCGTCGACGGGCTCGGTGGGAGTTCTGGCGGGTTTAGGGCGGGCATTGGTCGTGGAGCGCTGCGGCATGGCGTCACATTGCTCTTTTGTCTAGGATTTGGTATTTACAGTAGTAGGACTGGTCGTAGGTTGTCTGTTCCTTCCACACCACATGATCGGCGCCCCATCGGCCCGTCTCCAAGCTATCACCACCACCGACAGCCATCATCACCACCACCACTAACCACCAACAATGGCTCCCGACAATGCCGCCTCGCTCAATCAAATCGACGGTACTTCTCCTCCTCCTCTCTGCCCTCCCGACTTGCGCGCTAACCCCACGCCCTGCACTGCAGAGCAGCTCAAGATCGTCGTGCAAAACCTGTTCAACCTCGTCGTCGACGTGCACGACCACCAAGGCAGCGCCACCGAGGAAGCCATGAAGGCCGAAGCCACGTCGCTGCTCGCCAACCTGCTGGCCCTGTCGCGCCGCGCCCGCGCCCTCAGCCTCAGCATCCCGCCCGAAATCATCACGTACGTCGAGAACGGGCGCAACCCGGACATTTACACGCGCGAGTTTGCCGAGCTGGTGCAGAAGAACAACCAGAAGCTGAAGGCCAAGGCCGAGGCCTTTGCGCAGTTCCGCGACATCTTGGCGGGGAAGATTGGCGTCGCCTTTCCCGACATGCGCGACGACGTTGCGCGCGTCGTGAGGAACACGGGCGGAGACGCGGATGCGGCGCTGCGGACGTAGGCACCTGCGTTCGTCGAGAGGGCGGGCGGGCACGCTCGCGCCCCTTCCAGCGCCTTCTCGCCTCTTGTCTTCTCCCTCTCCCTCTCTCTCGCTCTCTCCCGTTGTAAGCGCCGCAGCGGGTCCTCAGGCGGCCTGGTTCATCTCGCGCTTTCTCCACAACGCTCTCCACCCCACGCCAATCCCGACATAATCCCGCGCTGCTATTAGTCTTTTTTTCTGTGTTCGCGCCGAAGCGCCTTCACGCCCTTTATAGCCCCCCTCCCCACTCCCCGAACATGCCGCCTCGGCCCCCCGAGAAGCCGCCGCTCTCTAGACTCTCGGCCGTCGCCGCCCGGATCGGCACGCGCGTCGATGGCGCGTTCGATGCGATTATAGGGCACGGGTGTGCCACGCACGCACGCGGCACGGCGGGATGAGCGCTGCGCCTGCCTGGACCCTGCCTGGCCCTGCCGTGGTAGGAGCAGCTCACTCGCATGGATCGTCAGGGCCTTGCTCCACCTTGCCTTGCTTGCTCTCTCTCTCTCTCTCCACTCCACTCCACTCTAGGCCGTCGACCATTTCTTCACAATTCACCTCTGACCCGTGATCCCTGATCCTTGGAACATGGAACATGGAACATAGAACATGGAGCATGGAGCATGCATGGAGCATCCCTTCCCTTGTTCGTTCCCGTCGGCTTCGTTTCTTCTCGCCCCGTCTGGCCCGCTCGCCTCAAGGCCTCATCTCGCCTCGTGGGGCCTCGGATCCCGGGAAGGATGCTTGCACACTGCCTTGCCTTGCTTTGTGCTTTGTGCTGGCTGGCCAGACTCGCTCGACTCTCGACACGGCACGGCATCGCACACATATGCGAAGTACGAGCCGCCGCCGCCGCCGCCGCCGATCCTGCCACTGCCGCTGCCGCTGGCGGAGCCCCGGCTGCGCGTCCCGCGAGATGAGAGGATGTGCTATGGGGGGAGGGGAGGGGGGTGTTGTGTTGTGGTGGACACGCTGGCGCCGTTATGCTGGCTATGCCGTGCCCATGACGCGCGTGCGTGGTGGACCGACAGGGTTAACTAGGTCCTGTTTGTGTGTATGTATGGGCAGGGAGGGAGAAGTGAAGAGGAGGGGGAGGGGGAGAGGAGGCAGGGAGAGGGGAGTGTGGCTTGCTTGCTTGCTTGTTCGCTTGCTTGTTTGATTGCTTGCGTACGGGGTCAGCGAGCGAGCGGACGGACGGATGGATGGATGGACGGGTGGACAGGGAGGGATAGGGACAGGGAGAGCGTGAGGTGAAGGTGAGGCGCGCGGCTGCTGCTGCTGCTCTCCCTGTTCAGGGGGATTGTTGGTTGTGCACTGTTGACGGAAGGAGAGAGGAGAGGAAGGAGTGGCGGTGCTACTGATGCTGCTACTACCGCTGCTGCTGCTTGGGGTGGTCCTACCCTACCCTAGAGTACCTACCTGCCTGCCTGCCTGGGGCAGATGTGTGTGCGGGCGGGCTGTGTGTCTGTGTGGGAAAGAGCATGAAAGAGCATGAGCATGAGTATAAGAATGAGAGGAAGGCTGTTGTTGAGGTTATATATATATATATATATGCTTCTTGACGATGGAAGGGAGGGAGAAGTGATAGAAACACCTCCAGCCCGTATATAGAAGTAGGAGGAGGAGGAGGAGGAGGTAGTATAGAGAAAGTATAGCGTCCTTTGTAAATCACTGTGCTGCACTGTTCTACACTACGCTGCACTACACTGCATGTAATATACGACGCCGCACGCAGCAACCAGCCTACCACACACTCTTCAGTGACGTATTCCCTTTTCCGGCTGTCTACAACCCCGTCGCATTCTACTCTCTTCTAGACACACGCCACCCGGGCACCTTGGCAACTCAGATAGAAAAAAACCCATTCGGAGGCACAATGCCGCATTACCCGGTGGAGTTTACCTCACAGCCAATACTATTCGCCATAGTCGTGTCATGTCATGTCATGTCACCTCTCTGATTGGAGTTGGGAGCTTGGCGTGTGAAGATGGTGGTGTTTGTATATGGGTATGGGTTTTGCGTATGCACACGTCCGTCTATATCGGGCGTCTCTGCAAGTGTTTCTTTTTCCTTTTTTCCTGTCTAGTCGTACGCGCGCGCGTGTGTGTGTTTCTGGTTTATTTTGATGTTTTGGTAGCCTTCAAGCGTGGTGAGCTATTCGATACCTCCCCGATGGAGGAGTATGCTACACCCATTTTATGCCCTCCCCTCTCTTGCCCCTCTTCCCTACCACCCCCCTCCCCCTCCTAATGCCGCCAAATCCGCACAGCCTTATCCTTCCCCCCGCTCGCCACGCCCTTCCCATCGGGGCTCCAATCCACAGCATAAACCTCGTCCAGATGGCCCGGCAAATCATTCGCGATCCTCCCCGTCCGCACATCCCAAGCCTTGAGCGTGGTATCCTTGGACGCCGACACCAGCAGCCGCGAGTCCGGGCTAAAGCAGCACTGGTAGACGGGGGCGACGTGGCCGCGCAGCGTGCTGATGAACGCGCCCGTGCTCGCGTTCCACAGCTTGACGTGGTTGTCGAAGGCCGCGCTCGCAATGTACAGCCCGTCCGGGGAGAAGGTGACGTGGTTGACCTGTTTCTGGTGGCCGAGCAGGCGCGCCAGCGGCTTGGTCTGGGTTGAGGGCTCCCAGAGGTACATGGTGAAGTCGTCGGAGGCGGAGACGAGGCGCTCGACGAGGGCGCCGTTGACGGAGGCGGCCTTTTCGAAGCGCGAGCGGGCGCGGGCGACCTTTTCTTCGTCCGTCACCGGCGGCTTCTCTTGGTGGTGCTCGTGGAAGGCGGTGCGCAGGACAAAGTCGGTCGACAGGGCCAGGTGGTTGACCCAGTGGGCGTGGGCGCTCAGCGTGTGCCGCAGGGTGCCGTCGCGAGCGTTCCACACCTTGACCGTCTTGTCGTGCGAGGCCGTGTACAGCAGCCCCGTGCCGCCCCATTTGACGCAGCTGACGGTGCCCTTGTGCCCGCTGAGCACAATGTCCGCCTTCCGCCCTACCGCGTCCCACACGCGCACCGTCGCGTCCTTGCTCGACGACGCCAGCCGCGGCCGCCCCGGTTCTTGTAAATGGTACGGCTCCCACGCCACGCTGGTGATCCACTTGGTGTGCCCCTTCAGCGGCCCGCCCAGCGCCGCCCCCGTCTTCGGATCCCACAGCCGCACCGTGTTGTCCATGCTGCCGGTAGCAATGAGGTCGCCCGCGGGGCTCCAGCTCACCACCAGCACCCAGCTCGTATGGCCCTTGAGCGTATGCGCCGGGGTATTCGTATCGCAGTCCCAGACGCGGGCGGTGCCATCGCCACTGCCACTGACCATGCGGCTCGAATTCGCCGGGCTAAACTGCGTCGCCAGAATCGGCTGCCCATGGCCCGCAATGGCCGCGCTGCACCGCGACACGGCGCGCACGCGGAACACGGCCTGCGGCGCATACTGCAGCGTGATCTCCGTCTCGGTCGTCGCCTTCCCGCTCTTGACCAGCGCGCTCCACAGGTCCGCCCCGTCGCCCAGCGCTTCGCCCCGCTCGCCCGCCGCCCCCGCGTGGAAGAAGCGGTACGGGATCCGGTCGCCCGCCTCGTCGTGTCCTTGCAGCGCGTTCAGCAGCGTCTCTAGGTTCTTGACTTGGGCTTGTGCGAGCGGCACCGATACTACCGGCAGGTCGCCGCTCTCGCCCGTCGCTTGGTCCACGAATTTGACTCGCACGCTGCCCTCTGGTATCTCGGGCACTGCTTGCTGCTCGCGGGCAAAGGCCGCCGCGGCCGTCTTTTGCCGTTTGCTGGGCGGTGGTGGTACGGTCGCCATGGTGAGGAGGTTTGGGAGTCGGGGCCCGAGAGGTGTGGTCGAGGTTGTTGCAAAGTTTCCTCGGGCTGGAGGTCTTTGGATTGGCGTCGCCAAAAAAGTTCAGCCCTACCCGCTTGGACCACCGGCATTTGGCCGCTTTCCTCCGACGCCTCACACAACCTATCCGCGCGCCTAGTCTTTTGTGCAAATAGGCAGCCTAGGAATAAACGACCCTCTCCATTCGCACTGCACCGTAGCAGCAGCGGCAGCTAGACTACCCTACCAGCCCCCATTCGCCAGCCAGTCCCTTTCCTGTCCTTCCCATCCGTTCCTTTCCTTTCTTCCCGTCCTTGTATTCCTGTTTCCCTAACCCTTTCCATTCCTGTTCCCACCCACCATGTCTTACTCCTCATAACGCGCTCTACTGCCTGCCGTGTGCATGTGTGCGTATGTGCGTGTGTAGTGCCGCCCCTGTCTGTCTGCATGTCTGCGTTCCAATCCCCATCCCATCCCATCCATCCAAGCATCGCCCAATTAGTAGACGCAAACCCGAAACGCAAAAAAGAACGTCGAAGCATAATGGAAGATGATGAGGACGGAGGGAATGCAACCGAGTGCTGCCTGTCAGGCTGCCAAGCAGGCCCACGGCATCCCTCATCCTCGGTGCATCCATCTTCCCGCAACTTTAGCGCCAGCCCAGATGATTGATGCTGATGATGACGATGACGATGACGGTAACGGCTCCGACTCCAACTCCAACTCCGACGACGGCGACGACAATGACGATGATGCAAACCAGAATGAGAGAAACAACAACAACAACAAAAACTGCAGATCCAGAACCCTGCGACTGCGAGCCAGAGAGATGATATGACGCCGTGCACCGCGGGAGGGAGCCCAAGAATCAACTAAGGGGAACGCCGGTCCATGATGCAAAATCTTTAAGTAGTTGGTCGATTCGCTCGTTGGTGGCGACGAGCGTGGTAGTAGAGTGACGTGTGAGTGAGGGGGCAGGCACTGCCGGCTGTACTGTGTGCGTGCCTGCCTGCGTGGCTGCGGAAGTATGTATACGTCCGTGAGTCGCTGCTCGCGCGCGCTACCGGAAGCTCCACACGGGGAAGCTGCCGCCGCCGACCGGATTTAGCCGTAGGTGCTGGTACGGGCTGCTCTGCGGGTCGTAGTACAGACCCTCGACGGCACCGTCGCTGCGCCGCAGGCACACGTAGTAGAAGCCGCTGATGGTCAGGCCGCAGCCGTCCTCTGTTGTTTCATGGTCTTCGTCCATGCTGTCGCTGCCGCTGCCGCCGCCAACTGCGCCACCCCCTTCGTCGCTGTCGGGACTCAGAAACGGGTTAGTACCGGGGCGGCGGCGTGCTCCTACTGACTTGACGAAGCAGCGTTCTTTCCATCGCATCAATATCCATTCTTGCGCTAGCTTCGTAACGTATTCATGGCTGACGAGGCTGTGCACGAGCTCCTGGTCGCGGAGGTGGGCGAATGGCGGCAATTTGCGCCAGTACGTGGCATCTGTCGAAGGAGAGGACTTGAAGGATTCGGTTAGAAGCGTGTGGGTATGCAGATCCAGTATTTCGCCCTCGAGGTAGGTTGTTATGCTAGAGGTTCGAGGAGGAGGACGGGACGAGTTTGTCGGATCTGGAGATGATGCTGACGTGCTGGCAGGTTCGGCGGGGTTTAAGATGTTGTTAGGGAAGGAAGTAGGCGGGTGCGACGGCACGTTGTAAGCTTCCATGGTCGCGGACAGTGTCATGTTCTCCCAGTCGACAGCATGGATGGTAACTTTGACGGGCCAACGATCCTGCTGCTGCGTCTGATGGGAAGGAGCATCGGGCGTGCGGCGGGGATGTGGCGGAGTAGGACTGTGGGCCATCCAAGGCCGTGACGGGTCGAACGTAGTAGATGTCATGGGAGTTTCATTATTGCGGAAGCGGTATAGGGTTGTGGACGTGGCGGTAGGGATGGAAGAGGGCGCATTTGATGTCACGGTCGTAGCATGCTGAGAGCCGGAGAAGACAGCTCCCGGTGCGAGCCAGGACGTCTCTGCGGGCCGAGGTAGGGTGCTGACGTCCAGAATAAAGTCATTGTGGTTATCGTTGCCAAAAAACTCTTTGTTGACGAATCCGGCATCCACGGCGTAGTATAAGCTGTCGTCGTAGGAATCAGAGGAGCGAATCTTCGAGAGGTATTTGATCGTCTGCTCAAGCCATGGCGACGATTGGGAGGTGTTGCTGCCGGAAGGATTCTCCAGGAAATTTCGCCGGTACGAGTAGATTGCTCGGGCGTCCGCGTCCTGGCGCTCGGTTGAGCGCTCTGGGGGATGCCAGGGAAAGCGACTGCCCGGAGCGTTTGGAAAACCCGTGGGAGCGACAAATGGGTTCTGCGGCCGATCTGAACTCCTCGAAGCGGCCTCTCGCTCAGCGACATAACGCTGCATGTTTTCCCGCGCTCTTGCATTCGTCCTCATGTACCTGCGTGACTGGGTGGAGCGTAATGACGACTCCGACGGCTGAGCTTCCGTGTTCGAGTTATATCGCGATAGATTGGACCTGCTCCTCGCCTCCCTTAGCGCCTCGAGTTGCGACCTTCCTACTATTGTCAAGATATCTGGGTGTGTGTTGGGTTGCTGCTGACGCAGCTCTCGGAGCAGCCGTGTCTCCTCGTCCTCGCCATCGCGCTCGTCGGGTGGCGACCAGTCATACAGAGTGTTCCGGGTCGGGATCCTGTCGCCGTAGGCAGCGTCTTCCATGCGGCTGAGGCGATTGAGCACACGGCTCAGGCGCAGCTGGCGCTCGCGATCCTCGTTCTGTAGCTCTGCGGTCCGCTGCCTCAGGCGTTCGCGGGCACTGCGCACCTCCTCGTACAACTCGTCCTCGGCGGCGGCGTTCTGCTGGCGCCATTCCTCCTGCGGGTCGACGGGCCGGCGCAGGAAGCTCACGTTGTCCTCGTCGACGGCGTCCTCGGCCTGGGTGGTGAGGGTGGCGGCCAGATTGATGACCTGGGGTGACACGGGGCTTTCGAGTTGACGCAAGGCGGACAGGTACGAGGGAGGGGTCGAGGGCCGCGGTTGGGGAGGCTGCGAGGGACGTCAGAGAGGCGAGGCAAGGTTTAGGTCGGGGCGCGGCTTTGAGCGGACGTACCGTGGGCTGCGGACTGGCCCGCGAGGAGGGTGGCGGCATGGCGATGCTATGCGAAGGTGCAATGATGGAGATCAGTCGTGCTTAGGAGATCAAGAGGCATCGCGGGTCAGGTCGCATGCTGGTCCTCGAAACGGGACAAAACCAAGTCAAACGGCAAACGGCAGGGACGACACAAAGGCGGCAGTCGCGAAAACACCGTCCGCTGGGGCTGATGGCCGATGTCACGATGCGGGGTCGACTTTGGATGGTTCCAAACAAAGCATTCACTACGTTCACTTCCACTCGCCGCGACTGACGTTATCGCATCCGGCCGCCCGTTGCCCAAAGCGCTACCACATTGGTTTTATTAACTTTAGCGTGTATAGGAAGTCCTGCTCCCGCCCCAGCATCCGTTTCCCCCCTCATTCAATGAAAAAGGCCTCTCCAGACTAGCTGGAGGATAGGAGATGACCCTATCAAGCCCGCGCGCAGCCCGGATGGGCCGTTGGATCGCCGTCTTCCGCACGCGGCAAGACGCATTCCGCAAAGACGCCCCTCGCAGAGAGGCGCCCCCGGCCATCCAACGCCCCTACATCGCCTACTGCGCGCGTGGCTGAACACTATACAAGCATCCCAGATGCGTACAATGCTCGTGTGTCGCCGCCTGCCCACTGCGTTCCCGCTGGCACTCAATGCCAGTCTGGGCAAGCAGGACGCCCGCTGCGTCGAGGGATGGCATGCCAGTCGCGCTCGAGGCCGCGGCCGTCCCAAATAAAAAAAAACGACGTAAAGAACAATGGGTTAACCGAGTGTGCCCGCCCGATGTAGCCGTGAGGCTGTTACCCGTCTTTAAAATGCAACGACATGCAAACCTCCCAGAGATGCAAAAAAAAGGAAACAAGGAAAGCAAAATGCCAGGCTCGGCCGGCGCGTGTACAGAAAAGCAAAAACCAAAATCAAAAACTCGCTCGCTAAAATGACAAACACGCAGTGGATATCAAGGAGACGAAAGGAAATGTGTCCGAAAGGATCCGCTAGCAATCAAAAACGCCGTCCCATGCCGAGTGGGTCATGACGTGACAAGTAGACATCAAGTCATGCAGTGTCGCATCTCATCTCGTGAGTAATCGTAAGGCTACCCGGATAAGCCCCGAGGCGCGTGTGGGTGGGGAAGGCAGCTTCGTGGAGGAGCGACTGGCCAGATCACCTGCTTCTCGAGCTGTCGTGTGTCAGAGCGTGAGGTTGTTGAGCGTTTTTACATGGCGGTGGCAGCGGCGGCATACGAGGGTGCCCAGTCGTTGTAACCCCATCCAAACGCTCCAGCACCGAAACCAGAGTACGAGGGAGCCGGTCCACATTGGTTGATCAGGGTGCTCGGGAACAACGACGGCACCGGGGCCTGGATTTGCGGAGGGCTGTAGTAGGGGCCCGACGTGCACATTGGCTGGCTGAAGGAGGGCGTCGGAGAGGGAAGCTGGAAGTCGTTCATACCCGCGCTCCAGTACGTCGATTGGTTGTCGGCGCAGGTGGTAATCGGCGGGCTAGGAGTCGACGGTACAACCCTCCAAGAATCAACCGGGGCAGGGTGCACCGGCGGCCCCTGCTGAGGCGAGTGCCACCAGTTGCCAACGCCTTGAGAGGTCGGGAGCATCGGGGCAGGGCGAACGATGTCGACGATCCTGGGAGGAGGAGGAAGAAGTGGATGGAACAGACCCATGATGGCGCCCTTGACCTCCTCTCCTCTGCCTTCCAAAAGCTCGCCAGCACCATCTTCTTCGAGGCCTTCCAAAGCGCGAACGCCAGTCCTAAACACGTACTTGTTGACGGCTTGGACAAACTCGTCCTGCAGCTTCTTCAACTGGGCGTCCTTTTCAGCCCAAGACCACGTGTTGGCAGCCACGTCGACCGAGTAAATATCCTTGTGGTACTCGATCAGTGCTTCAATAGTCTCTGGGGTGAGCTTGAATGCGACCTCATGCTGCGACACCATGTCAACATGTACCACGTAAGCCTCGATCTGGATTAGCTGGTAGTTGAACATGGCCTCAACCAGCGGGTCGGGATCCCTCCGGAGCTCCGAATCAGGAGCCTTCGGGAGCATGAGGGAGCACAGAGACCAGATAGCCGCGGAGCCGGACAGCGTCTCGGTGAGACAACGATAATGTTGTGGCACGCTGTTGAGCGGACGCTTTATGCGGTTTATGCGCTTCAGCGTCTGGGTTAACCACGGTTCAACCTTGGAGCTGAGGACGATGGTCGGCGCAGAGCGGGGCGCAAAGGCCTGGGCAGAGGCGGGTAGTAATGATATGGGCATGGCGGGCTGTCGTGATGAGTAATGCTCGGCGAGATAGGACGCTTGAGAGTAGAGAAGAGTCGGACAAGAAAAAGAAAAAAGAAAAAGAAGAAGGTTGTTGCTTTCGGCGGTCCCAACGAGGGAAATGGTTTGCGCGCCCAGGGTTGGAGAGAGAGAGAAGGATAATGACGAATGAGAGGGGGAGGAAAGGGGGGTGCGGGAGGGTGAAGGGTAAGGAAGCCTGGCAGTGGGGTGGGCATTTGCTTTAAGTCCCGGGTGGATCTGGTGGAGTGGCCGACGGTGGTGGCCATCGCTTCTGGCTGGGGCTGGGTGCGTGCAGCGCTGACCCTTTCGGCAAGGCTTGCATTGCGCCAGGCTTGTTCAATCGTGCAGCTGCCCTGGAGGCCTATGCAGGACTAGCAGCATCCGAGCTGGACCGCGCTGGACATGCATACGCGTTTTCCGGCGACTGCGCGTCTGTGTCGGTTCGCATGCAAGAAATTACGACATGCTGCTGCTGCTGCTGCTGCTGCTGCTGCTCGTTGCTCGTGGCGGCGAAACTCTGAATGCCCACTGCCCACACAGCCCACAGCCCACAACCCACAACCTAGTCCAGGCCCTTTCGACGGCCGGAGACATGGCCAGGATCACGCTTGGCTCCTGCCCCACCGCCAACGAGTTTATAATTGCGAATCTTCTGGGCCGAGTGCGGGAACCGCGGGCCCGCGAGGCGCAACTGTTCTGTCTCTGATGACGCCCGGAGCCGGAATACGGCAGCCAATGCACACCTATGGGTGCTTGCTACACGCCCAAGGGGGGTGGCCGAGATCACTGGCGCATCCAAGGCCTCCGACCTTCTCAAAAGTGCTTCCAGAAGTCTTCCATGTCGCCGGAAGCTGATCGCACACCCAGACGGGCGTGACTTCCTGATCGGGTAAGCAGAAAGCCTAGCTCGGCGTGTATGTTCGGCTTGTCTCTCTCTCGTCTTGCCGTAAGCGTGTGGTGGGAGGCTGTCAGCATGTTGTGCAAAAGCTGGATAACAGGTTGTCGTTCGCTGAGGCTAAAAAGTGGTCGTTCGACACTCGGCCAATCAGAGGGCACAGACTGGGATGCGCTCTGGCATTCAACGGCCTCAGACCCCGGCAATCCATGACATGTGATGGCAGCATCTCATCTCAAAAATACAAGTACTACAGCACGGCGCCTGCTGAGGCATCGCATGACTGAGCCTGTGCAGACTTGTCCTCGTTCATGCCGGTGGCACCCTCGGACATCAGCGAGAGCGCGGGCTCGGGCATCAAAGACATGAGGCTGTGCTCAGCGTTGCAGTGGCGCGTAGATCTCGGCGTCGCCATTTTTTGCCCTGCGAGATGTGCACACCTATTGTACTCTCTCCCTCCAATCCCTCGCGGCCGGCCGAGACGGCAGCCAGAGGGCCGTGATGCTCGGTGACAGATCGATCACTCCCGATCGCTGCCCGCGCCGCCAAGGAGTATGGTGGCGGTGATGGGCGAGCATGACGCGCGCCTCGAGCAGCGGTTGCAGACCCCAGATTTACCTATCGACGACCCATAGTCGTGGTATTATCGATAGCTATCCATCCATCCACGGTGTTTCGTGCGACACCGTTTCACCATCTGCAGCAGTTCAAGCAGGCTGGGATCGACGGCAGCCATATGCATCCACTGCGCCTCACATCGTCATGCCAATGAATCTTCGTTGCCCGCGTGTGCCCCTCCGTGTGCTCAGATCCCCTTGCATGGCGTTAAACCTTCAGCTGAGCAGGGTACAGCGGAACTGGAGTCGCTGAGGATCAACCGCCGTGCCGAAGGCCGAGGCTACCCAGTACCCACACCTTCACAGCCTCACTTGGTCTTTTTGACAACACCGTACCGCCACTTCTCAACTCTCGTCATCGACTTTTCTTGACAAGTGACGCTCGCCTGTGTGGCTGAGGCCGACGACGTTTCAAGATCGGCACGTTGGAGTCATTGCTGCAGGCGCAATGCCTTCACCGCCGCCAGCACACGTGTCTGACTCACCGTGGAGGGAGGCGTTGAGAAGGTACGAGAGTTGACACGAGCAAGGAAGGGAAAAAAAAAAAAAATCTTGTATACACACACATGGCGAAAACCCTTTTCCCTCTTGATGCCCGATCGGATCCCGCACTTCTCTCGTAATGCCGCCGCCGATTACTTCGCTTGTTGGTGGCGCAAGGATCGCAGAAGCCACTCGCGGCCTGGATGAGGCGAACCTCGGACATGCCGACCTGACTTCATCTCTCTGAAAATCAAACACCGACTGCTTTGGAGAGATGGAGATATGGATGGCCAGCCCCGCTATGAGTGCGCTGGCAGGTGGCGAGGATCGTCGTTGTCCGGCGGCAACAGTAGCATGCGCGCATGCGGTGAGTTTTGGGCAAAGACCTGATCGTTTGGCAGTCATCCCATCGTTGTCCTTTGCCTCATCTCTCTTCAACCTCGGCGCGGCCTTTGGGTGCGTTGTCGATGGCGCGCGCGGCTGCGGGTAAGCTGGAGGGCATCGTACTGTACCTACAGTACAGTCAACGTGTCCTAATGAGCAGGAGCACTCCGGAGCTCAGGTGAGACTTCTCCTTACAACGCGGAACCGCCGGGAAGCCATCTCCTGTCCATCAAATGGATATAGTCTAGGCGTTATGGGTGGTGCTCGCTTTTTTAAATCTCCTTGCCAGTCATTCTCTGTTTTTCGTCAATTTCACCCCTATCTATACAGTTATCCTGTTGCCTGGGGGCGTTATGCTTTCATTTCACTGCATGTATACACCGAAAAGACGTTGGCAATTGCTCCCTTTGTAGACATGGACAAGTCCAGCTCATAGTCTGCTTAAGCCAACTCCCCTGGCATAGCTGTCATCTGATGTATTTACGAACCATCAGAGGCCATACTAACCTGTTCGATTCCCGTCACTAACTAGTTTACAGAGCCCATATCGGCTATTGTGGTGTCTCCTGACTGCCATTGATTGGGATATGCAGACCAGAGAACCGAGAACCGAGATATCGTGAACAGAGTTCTATGGGATTTGCGCCAATGTCTTTATCAGTTCACTTTCCTAATTCGGCCAGAGGCGAGGTCTCGTGAACAGCTACGCCATTTCGCTTCAGCGAGAGACTTGCGAGGTTTGCATGATGCTTTTTCTTCAAATTGCAGCACTAAAACTATATCACGAACCAAAGCAGTAAGTGAAATTCATCTTCTATCATGTGGTCTACGTAGTATGATGGTTATGCTTTCCTCTCAAGGCGTCTGCAGCGGCATGGTCCAGACCGAGTCTATTTCCTTCTTTCGTTATTCTCGTTCTCGGGGTGTGATGGTAGAAGGGAGCGAGCCCGAAGAACAAAAGCAGTCACCCCAAACCTTACACATCCTTCGGCACAAAAAGCCACAAATCGGAGCATGTCGAACCCGCATAACAACCTAGGCATCCTTTCTCTAATCTTGCCATCTGGAGATTGCTCCGCGCACTCGTCCGTCCCCCTCCCCCAGCATCACACCACCCCCCTCCCCTCCACGGATCTCCCACCTACCTACACACCAAGACACCCGGGCATCTCCATTTCGGGAGGGGGGCCTCTAATCGGCGCGTCAATCTCGCAACGACAACCGCACGCAGACGCCACATCCGCACCGCCCTGGCCGCGTCCCCTACCCTACGGCGGCCGCCCCGCCTTCCCGAAACAAGCGAGGCCGCGCCTCCATGGCGCCGCCGCGATTGGGCGCCCTGGTCCTGCATGCACTGCACGCAACTGGCCCGCCGAGACGAGACGAGCTACGGCCCCCATTGCGCATTGCGCCGGCGCATTATTGCGGCATTGCCATTGCGACACTGCCCGCCTCCCACCATCACCACCCCTGGTACAACACCTAACGCCCTCGCGTATCGTCCGCCCCCGCCGCGAGCCAAATATCGGCAGGGCTGCCGGGGCCTATTGAAACGGCACGCCAGGGATGCGGGCGGCGAGGCGCTGGTTGCTGCGCGGAGCGAGATGTGCGCGCGTCCGCCCCTGGTCGCCTGCGTCTGCCCGCGGTCCAGGACCAGGGAAACTGAGGGAGCGAGCGAGCGAGCGAGGCGCGAGGCGCGAGGGGCTGCCGAAGACAGACTTGGTCGCAGGACAGGCAAGCAAGCAGAAACGGCACGGCCTACCTAGGTACGCACCGTTTTTCAGCACGGCGCCAGATGCTGGGCCGGCGTGCAGAAGGAACGCAAGCACGCCGTTGAGCGGGAGCGAGCGAGGCGGTGAAGGCGCGTCCCAAGTCGTCGCCGTTGTCGTCGGGATGGCCCGCCTGCATGTGCTGCATATCGTCAGGCGGGCGTGCGTGCGGCGGCGGAGCGAGAGAGACGTCAGCGCGCGTGTCTGTCGTCGTATCGGGCACCAGAGCAGCAGAAGCGGCGTCGGGGAAGCGGCCCCCGCACACACCCCCAGCCGAGCCGCGATTGCGAAAGAGAGAGACCCGTGACAGACGGCTGACGCGCGCGATATGCGCACCACAGCTGCAAGCCACGCGCGCCTCGTCCACTGCATGCACCGGTCAGGAAGCAAGGGGTCCTTCGTCGTCGTGGGTGCGTGTCCGGCCTGTCTGTCTATCTGTCGCGCACCAGCAGCACCAGCAAGCACGTACCCCATCTGCGATGCGATGCGATGCGAGGGCGGCGGCATGGTGGCCCACGCGCGGTCGAAGTCGCGACGCTGCGACGCCGACGGGATATCCTTGCGCTGCGCTGCATGCAGGGCACACCTCCCTACACGAGGACCGCGGCGCCGGGGCAGGAGAGGGTGATCACCTAGCCCGGCGGGGCAATCAGTCCAACGGCCAACCGCCCCTGCCTGCCTGGGCGCCCGCTCGTAGGTAGGTAACTGAGGTTAGGTAGGCCGCGGTTTGCCGGCCTTGGATCTCTTCCCTTCCCGCCATTTATGGGTTACGGTACCCAGGTGACTGACCGGTCGTTGCGCAACTGCATACCTACTCCAACCAGCTAATCGTACACACACGCGCACCTCCACGCCCCGCCATCTCGCATCTCGCACCTGGCACCCGCGCACCCAGCCCCAAGTGCCGAAGTGCGCAAGCAAGCAAGCAAGCAAGCTTACACACACCACACCCACCGTCACAGCCCAGCCCCGCCAGCCCTGCTGGGCACGCTCACGCTCGTGCTCGCGCTTACGCCCGGGGCCCGGGGCTGTCGGCGCGCGTGTGATAACTAGCGGATTTACGTTTTAAACTTTTAGCTTTTTGCTTTTGGCTTTTTGGCTCTTTGCTGCGACGCGGGCTTGTCCTTGTCTGTGGTCCTTGTCGACGGCTGGGTCTGGATCTGCTTGGGAGGTCGAGGTTCTGGTGCTTGTGACCTTGTCGTTTGTGTGTGTTTGTGTGTGTTTGATGCTGCTGGTGTTCGGCTGGGCTGGGCTGGGCTGGGCTGTGCTGTGCTTTTTTGTGGTTGGTTGGCTGGCTGGTTGGTTGATTGGGTGGTGGTTGGTGGGGAGGGAGTGTGAGGCTGTTGTGAAGCTGTTGTGGTTGCGGGTGTGCTGGGCCGGCGGCTCTAAAGATGGTGTAAGTTGTGTTGTGCGGCAGGGCGAGTGGCAGATGTACTGGTACCTGTGTTGGTTGTCTGCTTGACGAAATGCGCGTGTCTTACAGTACCTACCTACCTACCTATCACTGTACAGCTACAGCCAGCGACGACGCCGAAGCCTACTCCTCAATCTCAAGGCACACACAGCCTAAACTCCAGCCACACCAGTGAGCTAAAAAGCAAAGCACCAGCCGCAAAAACCAGCAATCCATACATAGATAGGTAGAAACATGTTTACAGGGTTCTATTACTTCCGTCCCTGTTGCCGTGTGTGTAGCTATTTACGTGCATAGCCCCTTACCAGTACCTTAGTCCCCCACAGCTGTCCCGAAACTGCAAAGACTGAAAAGATCACCGCAACCCGTAGACGCTGCATGCTCGAACGCGCAGGAAGTATCAAAAGCCAGAAAGAGCGAGAGAAGGATATATACCGCCTTGATACAAAGGAAAGGAGGGAAGGGAGGGCTTTGAACCAAGCCCCCTTCCTAGAAGTCCCGGTGGGCTTATGCCGGATAAGCGCCATATTGCTTCTTCGTCTTTGTCGTTGCCGTGCTGCTTTTTGTGGGCGTGCGTCACCGTGATTCTGCACGCTCAGCCAGAGCCGCTCTTCCTGCTCTTCCGGCTGCTAGCATTACTCAGGCTCCGCTCGCGCCCCAGCTCGTCGCTCACCTGGCGCAGCGCATGCTGGCCCACGTCCGTCTTCCCGACCTTCTGCACCAGGAGCGTGTTCTCGTGCTGCAGTTCGCGAATCTGCTCCTTCAGCAGCCGGTTCTCATGCTCCATCATGTCGGCTTTCTCCTTCCACTCGTCGCGCTCGCGCACCAGTCGCGTCTTGTCGTTCTTCTCGGCATCCTTCTGCCGCTTCTGCTCGAGCTTTTGAGCCTCCTTCTCGCGCTTCGCTTGCAGCTTGGCCATTTCCTTCTCGTACTTTTCCTCGGCTTTGCGCTTCTCGCGCTCTTCTTTCTCCGTTAGCTGCTGCGATCGCGATTGTTCCTTCTCCCTGGACTTGCGTAACTTTTCGTCAAGCGCAAGGCGCTTCGCCTCGAGCTTCTGCATCTCCTTTTCGTATCGTGATTGGTTGTTTTGGTTCGATTTAGATGACGTACTAACCAGACTCTCGCTCGAGGGAACCTTGTGGTGAGCAACAGCTGCCGCATTCGCGTTGGCGCCATCAGCGGCAGTGGTGTATTGCTCTGCTGAAGCGAAGCTGTCGATGCTCGAAGTCTCACTTGCACTGTCGGACTGAGGCGAAGGTGTTGTCGACTGTGATGACTGCTGGAGGTAGTGCTGGACCGAGTTCGGCGCGTAGGCAGCAATTCCACTCGCTATCGTAGACATCATTCCAGCGCCTGGATCTTGGCTGGGCTGCTGAGGCTCGTAGGCTTCTGTCAACGAATGATCATCTGAGAGGCTCCTGCCTAGGCCCTTCTCTTCTCCAGGTAGCTTGGTGACCTGGTTCTGCTGTTCCTTGTCCACATCTGGATCTGGAATATCGTCCAGGGCGCATGCCCAGTTAAGGAACTTGACTGTGTCACCGGCAATACTGCCAGGCGTGCCACGGTCCACCAAGAAGCGTGGGATGCCACCACCTGGGTCACTCCGCGTAATCATTATCCATTCAACCGGATTTGTCTCTGGATCGTCGTCGCTAGCTTCCTCTTTGCGTCCTATATCTTCGCCATTTGCTGAACTCGACGGCGTTAGAGGAATTTCGCGGATCATCTCCACGGATTCATAGTGGCCCAGCACGAGCCCATCTCGCGGCGGCGCATCGGGATGCTGACAAGGAATGGAGACGACGATGTAATGCCGTGGCACTCGGTCAGCGGACTTGTGTTCGACCTGAGGGATGGATTTCTTGGTCAAGGCATTGTCCGATGTCAAAAGCAGGGTGATGAATTCGCGTGGTGCTGTGGGGCCGGGGAACTGCGCGGCAAGCTGGAGCACTGTAAGAACTGTCAGTGTTACGTCCAAGTTGCAATATGCTGAAGAGGTTCGAAAGAGTCCTGCTGCTTTGTCATGGGCCACTGACCTTCCATCTTGCCAACTCCCTCTACCACGCTTTCCTCAAGTCTCCTGTCTCCTCCAATACCTCTGATTGCTCCCTCGCCCGGCCCGCCCTGGGTGGCCAGACTCTCGGCAAACTCGCGCTGCATAGCTTTCTTCCACTTTGCAAAACCCATGCCTTCGTGGACGCTCCGACGAGCAAACCATGCTCCGTGCCTATCAGCGCCTGCCATCTTCCACACCGATATGCCCATCTGGTTCTCCTTTGCACCTAGCTTCACCGGCTTCCCCCACGCCTTGTGGAGCTCCTCAAATGAAGGGTCCAAGGGTGGCCCGCGAGCTTCGGCGGCCGTTATTTCAGAGGCATTGTGTGCACCGTTGACGTCCTTGCGGGTTCGTGTCGCGGCTTGGAAATCGGTGCCGCCTGGCGGCTGTGGGACCGAGTTGACAATCAGCTCAGCCTTTCCGAACGTTTCGTGCAAGAAGCCCTCGAGTTGGTCAAGGGGGACGTCTGAGAAGTCCTTCGGTCGTAGGCACTCGAGTGCCTCATGGAGCGGATCCGGCATGGTTGCGGCAGTTGGGAGAGGCAAGACACGGACGGTACAAGAGGGTGAGGAGCCTCCAAGTATGACGATGTAACGTTGCTATTGAAATCTACTCGGAAGAGCCAGCTTCCGTGAGCTCCGGGTGGTGCAAGTCGGTCGTCGAAGAGGATGGAAACGTCAGCTGTCTTCCGGTCCCAATCAAGTTTCCTAAGGTGCAATGCAGCGGCAGTCGGCGGGAAGGGCTGAGAGGTACAATGTCTTGGCCCTGAAGATGCAGGGGCAGTATGACGCTTTTGTAAGCGTCGGATTGTAGTGGTGTCGCACTGCCTGTGCCAGGTTGTCTTTCGTCATGGGTGCCCTAGGCTCGCGGCGGGACGTCACTGCGAGCCAAGCTTTCTCCACAAAGCCCTGCCTGGCCCGCCGCCCACTTGTTTGCCGCGAACACCTTAAACTTCGGCTTGTCGGTTCGTCGATGCCGAGCATGCGCAAATGACGAATTTCCTCCCTCATTAACCTGTTCATCAGGTTTCTTCGATGCTGCTTCACGTCCGGTTGCCCCTTCGCTTTGCGCCAAGGCAAATCAAGCTGAAGAGTGTCACTTGTACTTTGGTATTTTGGCGAACCGCGTCAATTAGCTCCCGTCTCACTTTGCTTGCCCTACTCGTAGAAGTAGGTTCTGTATAGCCGTGTTCGTTTTCGTAAAGCCCTCGTGTACCTAGGAGTATCACACCTTCAACATATGCCCCTGGGTATCCCTGGGAACGGCTTCGCAGCCCCGGGGTCGGATCGACTTGGCAGCTTACTCTCCGGATATGGAGGTACTCGTGTCTGCATGGGGCAATTTTCGGAAGCGCCAAAATCCATCCGGACCCAGGTTACACATGGTCTCCCGTCGGTACATGTACAAATCATTTCACATCACAGTTGGCAGATTCATCGTTATCGCTGTGTTAAGCTGTTCATTGCAGCACTACATCCAAGACTACAGTTTGGCCGTTGGTGCGCGTCCCTTGTCGTGACCCGCGGGCTCGTTCTCGTTCTCGCTCTTATTCCCACCCTTCTTCACCTGGCTGACCTTTTCCTCCACCATTCCTCTCAAGCCTCGTCCCCCTTTCAATTGCTTTTGTTCGTGTGAGCCACCAGATGAGCTCGGTGGTGTTCTCGTCTTTGAGCTCGAACCGCCTTGGTCCGGAGAGGCTCTAGAATTGCTCTCGTTGTTGCTGCCGCGTGAGCCAAGGTCTTGGTCCGTGGGATGCGAGTCGGCTGCTTCAGCTTTAAGAGACACTGGATCTCCGAGTTGTGATGGGTTGCTACCCTTGCCATGTAGCTTCTCGGCCGCGAGTTGGCGAAGCGGCTTCTCGGTCTGATGCTTCGAGGATGATGATTGCGGAGCCATTATGGGTTATAGAAGTGAACTCGTTGGGTTCTAGAAGAAGGTGCTTTATCGGTTGTGAAGGTGAGGTGGGACAGGAGAAGGGATATGTCTACGGCTCGTCTGTGAACCTGGACTAGATCTCGCGACGGCTGTCAACTTATACAGAGGGCATGACGAGGGAATGATGACGTGCTACACATCTAAAGCGTAGCCACACACGTGAAAGGCTAAGGCTGGAATAAGCCGATATTGTATGAGTTACGAGTACAACGGCACACGATACAGGCAGCAAGACAGTATGACAGACGGTGATGAAGGACATGGTAATTATTGACAATTAAGAAACAAGGTCAAAGGTGGTTGTTACATTTGTGAGTGGCACACTAGGAAATAGTCCGACGCATGGTTTATAAGACAATTCTTCGAGGTGTAAAAGCATAGCTTCAATGTTCTTGGCACCCAGTATCGCTGAGCAACAAAACAACTGATGCAAATTGTGAAGTTTTCGAACCGTCAAGCTCACTTACTCTCCCTCACCTTGCCCTCCGGGTCTCCATAGGTAGAAAGCCCGAAAACGGACTAGCGCCCGGCTGATAGCGCGTTAGTTTCGCATACCCGCGGCACGCGTCTCCCTCTTCTCTACCTACACCTACTTTTCGGGCCTTCGGTAACACCACCAACCTTCGCCAAAGCTTAACCACCGACTTCCAGTGAGAATTGGGCCTGAGGCATCTATCCGGGATCTGCGCTTGTGCTACTATTCCTCTGCGTCCCGAGCGGAAGCATAACCACCTCCCACTTCTTACGTCACTGTGCGATTGGTTTCCGCCACAAGCTTCACTTGCACTTTGAAGTATTTTTTTGCATGGCTCGGATGGATCCTAAGGACCTTGACAAACAGCGCACTTGAAAGATCAAGTCGACAAAAATGGAGAACCGGACTGCCATTACGGCTGCAGAATACGCTGAATTGCGCGACCGCGCGAAGAGCGTCAAGCCAAACGATTTTCTGAAGCCAACCAGATTCTGGGTCGCCGTTTTGATCCACGGCAAGGATGCAACGACGGTGTCAGAACAGGCAGATTTCCTATGGATCAAGGCTAATGGCGTAAGTCCTGATTGCAAAGAACCAACTCGATTTTGCCATACTGACATCGCACCAGAAAACGAAGGTGAAAGCCGTGTACGCGGAATATGTCAAGAGACACTCAATCGACGTGGAACTTTACCTCGGACCAGACCAAGTGCAAGAAGACTCGAAGCTGATGGACCTAAACAAATTGTAAGTATCTATCTATCGATCACTTGGCGTTAGTCGCACGTATACTTACCATTTAAAGTGACGACAACACCACTATTTTCATTTCGGCGCCGAAGTCACCTTCTAGTTCAGCCCCGGAATCTGCTTCCTCTGCCACTGCTGCCGCTGCTGCTGAAAAGTCCGTGTTGAATCCAACCGGAACGGCCGATACTCAGTCCTTAGCATCTGCGCCCAAGCAGCTGCCTCAACCCCTCAATCAGTCCGTGACGCCTACGCCAATCCAACACCACCAGCCTCCTGCATCCCTCAGTCCGTCTGTAGCATCTGCATCTGTAGCATCTACGCCGGTCCAACCCAGACAGCCGCTTCCATCAGTCGTTCATTCCATCGAATCCGCATCCATCCCACCGAGGCAGCCATTACAGCCCGCCACCTCTAGCACCACAACACCTAATGTGCATCCTTACAATTTCCATCACCTGCCTATATCGCCCCGTGGGATCACCTCCCCAATGCCGCGGGCTTCACCGGTGCAGCCGACACGCGAGCTCCCCAGGCCTGCGCCGCTTCAAACATCGCGCCCCTTGCCACCACACTCTCCATATGGGGTATCTTCGCCCAGCACCTACAGGCCGTCTGCACAGGCGCCATCCATGTCCCCTAGACCTACGTACCCGAACCATCCTGGATCTCCCTCTGGGTATCCGACGGCATATGGAGCTCCAATGATGTATCAAGGGCCATACAACAATGATCCTCGAATCATGCAAGGGTACGAATATGGGATGCATAGACAACATCCATGGATGAACTCACCCTCGCATATCGAGAATAGAGCTGTTCCCGCCCCTACGCCGTATTCGTCTTTCCAGCCTACTCCTCCGACAGGTCGCCCTTTGCATAGCCCTCGTACACTAGGCTCCTCTGCAACCCTGGTTGGGAGCCCGTCTACAAGCACGTTCGTAAATACAGCGAGAATGATGCATGAGACTCCGGGGCGCAACCTGTTACCAGGTTCAAATACTGTGGACGCGGATACAAAAAGCTTGCTATCACAACCCGGGATTTCTCATTCTCCTGCAGACATCAATGGTACTGCTTTGAGAGAAAGCAGTAGGGCATCGACGACACTTTCCAACGAACCAAATGCCAAACCTTCCAACCCCTATCTTCAAAAGTTGCTCTCGGAGACATCGCCTGAGAAACTTGAGGAAGGGGTTGAAAAAGCACTTGACATCATGAAAGACGTTCGAAAGCCCTTGGATGAACGTAAAGATAATGCCGATGCCAAGCAGTGGCTGGAAAGTCTGGAAATTTTGAGCAAACAATTCACGCGTAATCGGACTGTCATAGGTGTAGTCGGAAACACAGGTGCGGGCAAGAGCAGCGTAATCAATGCGTTGCTGGATGAAGAGCGTTTGGTGCCGACCAACTGCATGCGTGCTTGCACTGCTGTTGTTACTGAACTCTCCTGGAACGACAGCGACAGGACCAAGTACCGCTCTGACATCGAGTTCATCAAACCGGAAGATTGGCGGAAGGAGCTCGATATTCTTTTCAAGGACTTACTAGACCAGTCTGGCAACGTGTCGAAAGACTGCTCGAATCCCGACACCGATGCAGGCATAGCTTGGGCGAAAATCAAATCTGTCTACCCGCAGAAGACCAAAGAGATGCTTGCCGAAGGCGGCCCCGACATGCTCCTTCGCGACGCCGAGGTCAAAAAGGTACTGGGGACTACGAAGCACATCAACGAGGATGATTCCAAACAATTCTACAAGCGCCTTCAGTTTTTTGTTGACAGCCAAGAAAAAGTGACCGGACCAGACGGTAGACGGAAGGAGAAGATCCGTATGGAGTATTGGCCATTGATTAAAGTGGTCAAGATTTACACCAGGGCGGAGGCTTTATCGACAGGCGCTGTGATGGTCGATCTTCCTGGTGTTCAAGATTCCAATGCTGCCCGCGCAGCAGTCGCGGCTGGATACATGAAGCAATGTACGGGCCTGTGGATTTTGGCCCCTATTACGCGCGCCGTCGACGACAAAGCTGCCAAGACTTTGTTGGGTGACACTTTTAAACGTCAACTCAAACTCGATGGAACATATGGTAATGTTACTTTCATCTGCTCTAAAACTGATGAAATCTCTCTCCAAGAAGCTGTCGCTGGTCTCGGGCTTGGCGATGAGATGGAACAGTCATGGGCAGAGCTGGATAGCATGGCAGCCCAACTCAAAGACCTCGAGGGTAAGCTGGATGAAGCCAAGACATCAAAAGATGTGTACAAGGAAGTCGTCGACGAGTGCGATGACGAAATTGAGGCTTGGGAAGATCTTGAAGAAAAGGTGGAAGAAGGCAAAACTGTCTTCGCCCCTAACCCTAACTTTAAGCAGTCCAAAAAGAGAAAACGGGACTCTCCGGCGAAGAAGCCCCGAAAGAAGAAGCGCCGCGTGGGCGATACTGACGATGACCCAATTGAGGTTGAGGATGAGTGTACTGACGAGTCTGACCATGATTCTTCTGACAAGTCCTTCAAGGATGGCGATAGCGATTCCGGTGAGCAAGAAGAACAGCGCCAGCCTTTGACAGAGGAAGATGTTGCCTCAAAACTTCGGGAACT
Source organism: Aplosporella prunicola CBS 121167 (assembly GCF_010093885.1). Taxonomy (NCBI): domain Eukaryota; kingdom Fungi; phylum Ascomycota; class Dothideomycetes; order Botryosphaeriales; family Aplosporellaceae; genus Aplosporella; species Aplosporella prunicola. Next base: position 417,385 of record NW_022983547.1, read on the forward strand.
CAAGTCCAGGAAAAAAGAAGCCAGACGATCGAGAGTTGACATTGATCAGAAGATATCAGAGATTCAAGATGAGCAGAAAGATTTACGCAAAAAACACTCTAAGCTCAGGGCCGAAATCAGTGCCAAATGTATTTCGGGGAGGAACAACTACTCAAGGCATTCCATCCAACATGATTTTGCCGCCGGTATCAAGGAACTCGACCAAGAAAACGCTCAGGACGAAGATGAGGAAAACTTCGATCCAGACACAGATATCCGTGACTACGCAGAAGTAGCTCGTTCGCTCCCAGTCTTCTGCGTGTCTAGTAGGGCATACCAGAAGCTTTGCGGTAGACTTAAGAGAGACGACCCTGTCCATGGCTTCAATGATATTTCCGAAACCGAGATGCCACAGCTCCAGGCACACTGCAAAAAGCTCACGGAGGCAGGAAGATCGGCCGCGAGTCGCAGGTTCCTGAACAATTTGAGCCAGACACTGACTTCATTGAGCCTATGGGCATCGAAGGAGGGACGCGGCGCTCCGATGACGGCCGGACAGCATCGAAAAGAAGTTGCTTTCCTTGAATTTAAGCTCGCCGAGCTAGAGCGTGGTCTCAACGAAGCCGTGGACAAATGCCTTTCTGAGATGATTAGCACACTCACGACCAACATCTACCAGAAGTGGGATAATGGCATACGGAAGGCCATCGATGACGCATTGCCAACTGCAGACGGATGGGGTGCTCACAGGTCTATTGGTGGCCTTCTTTGGCCTACCTACAAAGCCATAGTGAGGAGAGACGGTGCCTGGACCGGCCGAGCCGGCCCACGCGATTTCAACGAGGAACTCATGGCCCCGGTTATCAAAAGCATCGCTTCGAACTGGGAGAAATGTTTCCAGCGCCAACTGCCCGTACAGGTGGCTAGTTTCACTGACAAGGTCACCAAGTTACTCAAGAACTTCCATAAAGATGTGCAGCGTCGGGCCCATGACAACGGTGTTAGCATTGCGCGCCTGAGTGGCCTCAGTCAACAGCTCCAGAACTATGAGCCTTTCCTGAAAGAGCAGATCAAGGTCATAACCGATCAAATGAATGACATACAGCGGGAGGCCAACAGAGAGTTTACGCCAGCCATTGCAGCTGCCATGCGGCATGCATACTCACTTTGTGCGAACGAGTCCGGCACAGGATCCTACGTCAGGATGAAGAGTCACATGCACACACAGGTGGATAGGGAGCGGCGCACGATGTTCCAGGTCGCCTGCAACACCGTCAAGGCACAGCTTACTCTAATGTGTGACAAGGTTAAAAGCGAGCTAGCTATCCGCGCCAAAGGCGTCTACCAGACCGCACGTCGCGACTATGCCACTCTTCTCGGTAATTTGGGATCCGTCGATAAAGTCGAACCACCTGAGGATCATGAGCTCAAGAGCAAGGTTCACGAAGTTGTGGAAGGAGCAGAGGAAGTGTTCCGCCGCCTCGTCGAGGGTGAGGATAACGAAGAGGCTGCAGAAAAGGGCGAGGAAGAGGGCGAGAACGAGGACGAGAAAGAGGACGAGAAAGACAAGCAGAACCAAGACGAGGAAGAGCACAGTGAGCGTCTTCACCAGGAGACTGAAGCAGGTCCTGATGCTATGGACGTGAGCAAGTCGTTGGATACGAGTGAGGCGCCTGATACGACAGTGGGTGCCGTGGCTCAAGATCGCGCGCCGCTTCTGGGTGACCTTGTCGCGTATCTAGACGACAACAAGGAAAACATTTCTGAGACAACAGACAAAACCGGCTCATTGAAGCAAGAGGACGTGGAAAATGAAGATACCGCTTTCAACACTATCTAGAATACGATACCCCGACCGAAACTCTCCATTCGTCTTCACTACAGGCAGTTCACTCACGCGCAATAACGGCCTATTCACTAGTCTTTCCAACGTCCGGATTCAAGTGACGTCACCTTCGAAATGGCCTCAAGAACTCGACCATCTACCTACTTACTTTAACTCACTCATGTTTTAAGTCAAGCATCTCGGTCCAGACACCTCTTACGCACCCGCTTGGCACTACACGGGCTGCCAAGCAATTTGCAACCCACAGCACAGCTTGACGCACTCTACGCTGTCTCCTCCACTCAATGCTATTATAGACAACGGCTCACTGTCCATGCCATGCATGATACACGCTCTTGCTCTCCTGTCGTCACAGCTGCTCTTTCTCTTTTCTGTCATCCACCACCAAACGGAGTTTTTCTGGGCCGGGGACGGCGCTTCACTTCAAAACTACCTCGTTGTGCTGGATGTTAGGGACGCAAGGACACGGAAGGCGCGTCCAAGGCACTCTATCTACGTCTCACACGCCATGGCTGCACATGAACATGCTTAGGGGAGATGGAAGGCGAGGAAAAAAGGGACATAGTCATGTTGCGTAGCTTGCGGTGGGAGTTTGCTTTTGCGTGGTGAAATGGGGGTGCTTCTTTACTTTCCTTTTCTGTTTTGATTTTTGCCTCTTGCTTTTGGCTTCACACTCCTGGCAGTTCTAGATTTTCCCGTGGCTTCTAGCTTCTGGATTCTGGATTCTGGCTTCTGGTTTCTGGCTTCTGATTTCTGGCTTTTGGCTTCTGGCGTTGGTTGGTGGTGGAGCTATGGTCGGGTGGAGTATTGTTTTTTATCAATTTGCTTTAGCTAAATGCATGCGTGCTTACAGTTCTGCGGTGCGGAGTATGGCTCTGGGTGTGTGAGTGCCTGCCTGGCTGCCTGCTATTCGTGATATGAGCTCGAGTGCGATGCCCACTCATGCTTAGATACTACTCTGTGGGATTCGGACAGGCCGAAACGATCTTTACCCTGCTATAACGCTTTAGAAGGGTCAAAGTTATTTCCACCAGGCTGTAGAGGCCCTGTTCAAATGGGCCTAGAATAATCTTTATCCGGCTCGGCTGTATGGAGTGATGTTTTAATTCAGTAGCTCTTATAATCTTTTTTCTAAGGAGATTTCGGCCGTAGCTTGAGAAGCAGAGCAGACTAACGATCCATGCGTAAGAGACTCCAGTCGTGGGGACTGTTCCACTCCAAGTGAGCGCAGAGAAGTAAGTATTGCATGCACAAAACCCATGCGCGCAGTTAGCTTCGCGACACCCAATCCCATGCGCACAGAGAAAGTAAATCCGGGCTAAGAAAAGGCGCCTTCAGGTCTCCCACAGCCCATCCCTTAACTTAACCGCCCAGCGACCCTCCCTTCCCACCACTCCCACCAACCAGCTTCCACGCCTCCTCCTCACCTTTCTTCAAGCCCTCGCCCACCTTCGCCGCCGCGGCCCTCATGCTCCCCCACAAGCCGCCCTCCTCCTGCTGCTGCTGGGCCGCCGCTTCCATCCGCGCACGCTGCTCCGCCGTCCCATCCGCCGCATACGGATTCTGCACGTAGCCAGGCGGGTGCTCCAAGCTCCGACGCTGCTCGCGCGTGGCAGTCGCACCCGTTTCTGCCGGCGAGGGCGCCGCACCGCCAGGTGCCGGGCCCAAGTTTATGGTCGTTGGGCCGGCAGGGTACGCGGCGGCCGATGCGGTTGTGGACGACGTGGGCGCAGCGTTGGCCTGGGGTGCCGGGATCGAAAACTGTGGCGGTGGGTGCGCAGCGTGCGTCGGTGCTGGCGCCGTGGCGGTTGCGGTGGCGATGCTGGGCGCTTGGCCGGGCTGGGGCGCGGGCGGAACCCCTGCTGAGGTGGCTGTGGCGGTGGTGGTGCTCGGTGGAGGTGGGATGGGGACGGCGCCGGGTTGCGGCGCTGCAGGCTGTGATCCCACGCCTTGCGTCGTCGTTGCGGGCACGGAGGCGGGGACGATACGTGTGGGTGGTGGGTGCTGCTGTCCTTGTTGATCATTGAGGTTGGAGTCGGTTTGTGGGGTGACGCCGTCGGCGGTGGCGGCCGCGGTGTTGGGATTTATGGGGGCGTTGGAGTAGATTGGAATGGGCGGCATGGCGAAAAGTGTGTGATGATGAATGTTTAGGGCCAAGAGAAGCAGGGAAGAGTATGTAGATATAGGATGGGTGGTTGTGATGAGAAAGGTAGGTGTGTGGGTGGTCGTCCTTGCATATGCGGAAAGTGAGCTTATTTCCTCTTTCAGCGATGACGCTTATCACGTGCCTCTGTCGTCAGCCGCGTAATCAGATTCGTTGGCTGACCGGCTAGGAAAATTCTGGAATGCAAGCTGTCCACCCGGCATCCAGGGGCTGCACATGGCATGGGCTTGTACATCACGGCATTTGACAGCAAACAAAGGCCTCAGCTTTTTGTCCTATCAACAGACGCAATGAGCAGAATCAAAAGCAAGTCATGTCGAATGGAACCGCAGTGTACAACGAAAAAGATTTGACCGGCAGTAAAGTACAAGATGCATTGAAGCAGGGATATCAGAAGCCGATCCCAGCTTTGTGCTTTCGTAACCAGAACAATCTCGAGTGTGATCTTGCTCTATCTTCCACCATTCCACTTCATCCTCATCCACTGATCGTCCCCTCCCCTTTTGTTGGTATTCTCGATATCCTTGATTTAAGGATATGGCGTTTAACCCGAACCGCCCTTGAAGGCCTTGCCGAAGAGCAGGAGCTGGACCTGGTCGTAGATGGACAGGACACCAGCACCGGCAACACCACGGAGAATGTTGGCACCGGCACCCTTGAAGAGGGACGAGACACCCTCCTTGGCGATGATCTGGCGGGCAGCATCGGCGGAGGACTTGTACTTGACGGCCTGTTCATTTGTTAGTTTTAAGTCCATGGTAGAGTAAGAATACAGTTGATACATACCTCACCGGAGGTCATCATCATACGACGACGGATGGTGTCAAGAGGGTAGGAAGCGATACCGGCACCAGTGGTGACAGTCCAGCCGAGCAGGAAGGAAGCAAGGAAGTTACCCTCAAGAGGACCGACAAGGATGACGGGCTTGATGGAGTCGTACATGCCGAAGTACAGACCGCGGTAGACGACGATACCAAGGACGGAGGGACCGAAACCACGGTAGAGACCGGCAATACCATCAGAGGCGAGAGTCTTCTTGTAGACATCGACGAGACCGTTGAACTGGCGCTCACCAGTGCCCTTGGCGGACTTGGCGTCGTTGGCGAGACGGGTACGGGCGTAGTCGAGGGAGTAGACGAAGAGGAGGGAAGTGGCACCGGCAGCACCACCGGAGGCAAGGTTACCCATCATCCACTTGGCGTAACCATCACGCTCCTTCTTGAAGGCGAACATGGACTTGTAGGTGTCACGGAAGGCGAAGTTGAGCGCCTGGGTGGGGAAGTAACGAATGACGTTGGCGGTGTTACCACGCCAGAGAGAGACGACACCCTCAGCAGCAGTGGTACGACGGAAGCAGTCCATGATACCACTGTACTTGCGGTCGAGACGACCGGCGCGAAGCATCTCATCCTGTGGTCATTGTCAGCATGTGTTAGGATGTACTGGCGCGAGGCTCTCGCAGTGCGTAGAGGGGTAACAATAGCCCACGTCCAACACGATAGGGGTAAGACATACCTGGTTCTGGATGAGGAGCTTGACACGCTCGATGGGAGCGGCGGCGGTCTTCGAGACGGCGGCAGAAATACCACCCACTGTTGATAGCAGTCAGCATCTTGTATCGGGTCGCAGTCGTCGCAAGCCAATGTTGGGATCCATCACCGATGCCAATGGCATCAAATGATGGTCGCATGATGGCGCTATAGGTTGGTTGGTCGGTACGTACTCAAGAAGTCGACCACGAAGCCCTGCATTTCATTGTTAGCCAACTGTGTTCCGGTATCATCTCCGCAAGAATTTTTAGACAGGTTGTCAACAGCCGGCCATCGGAACCATCGGCGGGTGAGCGCTGCGATGAGCTCCGGATGGCTCGGCGATGATCAACCATGTCGACCAAGACGCGGGTCGATGCGAGGGAGGTGGAAGCTTACGGGCATGCCCAGCACGCTCTGTTATCTCATCGTTAGCCGGATTGCGCTTTGTGGTAGTGAGGCATGAGGAGAGCTTACCTTCTTGCTCTGAACAACTTCACCGTCCTTGCCCATTGTGCCGGTGACTTCAAGAAATCAGCGGTAAAGGATGAGGGGAGAGTATGGTTTGATGGAGTCGGATCGAGGGTGTGAGGGTTTTTGTAAGAGAAAAAGGGTGGCCGGCGCTCGGGGCAATTTTCCCGCGCTAGGAAGAAGCTACCTCCGGCCCCCGGAGTTTCTCGGGAAGCCTTCGCTGCACAAGAGAATCTTTTCCGTTGGACCATTGGCCATTGCTATTCGCCGGCGGGGCCTTTGCCGTCTGTTACAGGCGCCCCGTATCGCACTGTCATCTCTGTGTTTCACCTCGCCGCCTCCTCAGCTTCCCAAACCGCCCTCAGGCTCTGAGATAAGCTAGCGCCGCATACGTCCCCATACTTCTTCTTTCCCACGCTCATCTTCTGCTCGGCCCTTGACACTGTCCTCTCGCCCTCAGAGGCCGTTTGGTTCTGCTGCTGCCGATTGCTATCGCCCTGGTGGAGCAGCGCCACGTCGTGGGTGGAGAGCCCAAGGTGCCTGAGCCGACGCTGCTTCCCGACTGCCATTGGCCGCGGAATTCGCAGCCACAGGGGGGAAAAACTAGACAGCCGCAGTCTTTGGAAACGCCACGACGAAAAGACGTCATTGGTGCTCGAGCACGCTTCGAGACTCTCTTCGCGCGGTAAAATCCTGGAGATCCAGTTTTAGTCACGTGCTGGCGCTCAGGTTCCGTCAGGGCTGTCCACCACGGTCCAGGTCGCTAGACGGCGATCTGGGGTTGAAACTAGGCCACTGCCGAATATCAGGAGATGGTGCTTCCCCAGCCTGGGGTTAAGGTTTGCTCGCGAATCTCATCTCGCAGGTCAGTCGTACGACATGGTCCTACCCAATTTATAGATTTCCAAGTCCACCTTGTTTGTATGCACGTGCCTCAAGGCCAAATTTGTTCATTCTTCTCCTGCCGCCGACCATACGGTATTCATGATGCTACAAGGAAAGGATAGTGGTGTGATAAGTTTCGACGTAAGCAAAATATTTCCGTGTCGTACACCTTTGCTTCACTGTATCAACCACCATTTCTACGCTCATCCTACTGTACAATTTGAACGGCTTCGGTGACAGACGTATTCTCGCTGTTAATTCTCGGGTACCATGCTTTACACGGGATCTTTCTCACCGGACCGGCTCTTTTCCTTGGACAATGTCGGCCAGTAGCACCATATTCCCCATGCTAGGCAAGTCATGGAAGTCACTGGTATCGTGACCACCCAGTACAGCCAAAAATCGTCAGACATTATCAGTCGGGACTGTGCTGTGTTCGATAGGGCGAAAAAGTTCATACCGAAGAGCGACTGTGAAGAGTGTGAGCCAAGCACTGATTCGCAACATCCCGACATTAGCGCCTACCGAGACAAAGGTTCCGGGAAGGAAAATTGCCGAGACCACTGCGATGATCCGCATGGCCGAACTATCGCTCTTTGCATCTTCCGCAAGTGCAACAGCACTCTGACTGTCTCGCTGAGATACGAGATTGAAAGCCTGGTCTTATCAGCTCGGTGCTCTACCCACTAAGCTGCCACTTACAAGGCTGATTTCGTTCTTCAGTCTCTCTTCAATGGTCTTGGAGCGTGCACGGATGGCACGAAGCTTCTTCAACACCAATCCGAGCTTCACGTGCGTTTTCTTGAAAACCATTGCCTTACCGTGATCCACACCTGTAGGCATACAACAGTCTCGTTGGAGATGACTGTGCTGCTCGATCATACTCTCCAAACTGTCTACTGCCACATCCAAGGTTTCGTTCGAATGGATTGCGTGCCTTTCAATATCGTGGAGGGAATGAAAGTCGCTTTCGACGTATTGCGGTGTGAGCCGCTCCTGTTTGTGTCAACATCCCGGAGACGTACCCACTGAGACATAAAAGAGGTGCGGAGCACTCACCAGTTCAACATGCCGAACCACATTTCGGAGAGCCTGCACCGACGCATCGTACTCCTTTGCAATCTCATACGCCATTACTACGTACCAGGTGAAAGGATCAGTTTTGTTTTTATCCCAAGCGCGTGCCAGTGTCTTCAACTGATTTTGCATCTTCTCAGGTGCGTTCACGCAGATGACAAGATTGACTCCTTCCGAGAGGCTCCAATAGATTGAAGCGCTGAACTGGAGCCATAAATAGGGATGTTTCCTTGAACCAGCAGTCCCGCAGATATGCTTGACTTTGAAGCAGGCGCCTGAAATATGCCCAGTGAGTTCATCGTCCTTCTGGTCATCGTACGTGGAGCAACAGCCAAAGAAACCATTGGAATCGAAGTTGGTGAACTGTGGATATTTTGTCTCCGACAAGATGTACATCGAGTCATCTATAGTAAGTGTTTCGTTGTCTTTCGTGCGGTTCGTAAAGCTTATTAAATTAGTGTATGACCGTAAGATATGCTACTCATGTTGCGCGAATTGATAATCACAGAAATGAAAAACAGAGTGAGAAAACAGGTGCTAGTACATATTGTTGAGTTGTCCAATTTTGCGCGAAAGAGTATAAATTGGCTTACATCAAACGGGGCTTTTTCTCCGTTGGTGCCTCAAGCTCTTTCCGGAGGGTACTTCTCGTTGAACTGATCGAAGCATCATCTAGTGAGATCAGTATTTACCGTGCCCGGTAATATTGGGAAAGGGAATTCCATATTTACTTGAACTAACTACATCGACACCGATCTTTCCAAGCTGATTTGCCATGTCGTCGGATAATATCATCACCTATTACTTGGATATGGAAGCAAAGTGACGCTTTAAAGATCATTTGGGGTTTGTGGGAGTTCCGTCTTCAATATCGCTACTTCCTAGGCTGAGTATGCGGCGAGCTTGTTGAGTTCAGCAGAGCGTAGGCTGTCGGCAAGGCTGACGAGGAGCATGAGTGACTCAGACTGTGGCACAAACATCTCATCCCTGGCATCAATCATTCGCCAAAATCACTGCCTCGGTTACTTTTGTACGCGGGAGAAAACGGCTTCTGCGGTTGCTTCTAGTTCATTTTGGGAGTCTTATGCTTCTGCCTGGACACTTAAGCGACAATAGACATGGATAGTTGGATGCGTCAGTATCGGTACTACCGAGATTACGAAAACGCTTAATGGCCTGCATTTATCGAATTCAGCCTCGAGGATGACAAAGGTCAGGATTGCTCAAGAACTTGCCTGACAAGGCTGAAATCCACCAGGCAGCAGTACCCCATCCTTTTAACAGCTCCAGCGCTTCTACGGTCTTTCATATTGTGCTACATTTCTCATTCCCTTGCTCCTGGAAACCTACCTCCTAGTACAGTTCAGACTGGTTACTACGGCTCGGATGGTCACCAGCTTCCGAGTGTTAAGGTTGGGTAGCGTTGACTGTTCAAACGTCAAGCGAGTGAAGCCGTGTTAAGTGCAAAGTCAGAGGTATACAAGTCCACCCACCCACCCTTCACTCTCCTCGACCTTTCTCCCACCACAACAACTCTGCGCTGCCAATCTTTTTTCCAATAGGTGCTCCACCACCAATCATCATTTCATCTTTTCCACCGCACGTCACGCTTCTCCGCCAACGCCCAAGCTTTCAGAACACGCACGCATAACTCTACTGCAACCTACTGCAACCAGGCAGAGGTGGGGCTACTGCTCCAGACAGGAGGGGCACTAGTGCGGAAGCCGTACCGTCCTCGCGACGGCGTCGTAGACCGTGCCGTTCCAGCGGGCCAGCTCCCTACCCTACCGCCGCGGGCTTGTAGGCAGGGCTGGGGTTCGGTCAGGAGCGAGCGGAACTCCTCCTCGGCGGTTGCGGCGACTCACCCTTTCCTTGCTATCTTTGCTATGGGGAAAAGGGGGAGATGCGGTGGAGGCATCCTGTGCATTGTGCTATCGGCTGTCCGTGGCCGACGGCTGCGGCGTTGCTTGCTGTGGCGGCGTGGTGCCTGAGCCAAGGCTGCTCTTCTTCGGATAGAAGCCTGGGTGGACGGAATTCGCCACGTCGTCAGCATGCTGACGCATGACGGGCTTTCTTAAATTCGTTTGTGTTCCATGTGATTGTGCTTTTGATTTGCTGACGCTGAGTGTGTGTATGTAGGTAGCTAGCTACTTAAGAGTGCGTTCGCTGACTAGCTCAAACGTTGTATCAAGATTTGACTGTAATACTCCGGAAACTGGATGTCAACTCTTCATCGATTCACCTGGAATATTATGCGGTCCCTGAGTATACCGTAGGATGGATCGTGCCTCTTCCATTTGAAGCTACTGTGGCAAGAGCTATGCTTGATACTTAGAATGATGAACCAGACGGTTTCAAACAGAACCACCGTGACGATAACGTATACACCTGAGGCTCTATGTCTGGTCATAAAAATTACTATTGCATCGTTGGCAATGGACGTACCTGGCCTTGTATCTGCAGCGACCACAGCTCAGTAAATGCTCTTTTCTCTTCCGTCCATTCGAATCGGACCACTTGTGGGCATCGGAGTATCCTAGGTCTATGCAAAAGAAGTGTAAGTGTAGTAGCCCACTGGGCTGCTACGCGGGGCACGAGTGGGCAATGGAAATACTGCTCCGGGTAGGAGTAAAACTCGACATAATTGACGTCTACAAGCTAACACCGCTGCGCGAGGCCGCTTATAGCGGGCATAAGAGAGTAGTGAGGCGGCTGCTCAAAGCGGGAGCATACACTGAGCTCATGGACAATAATGATTGTACACCGGCCATGTTGGCTTATTGGAAGGGGCACATAGGAATCACCAGAATGACCCTACTTTGCACGCAGGGCGCAGGAGCGTCTCATCAGTGGAGTGGACAGGACGCAGGTCAAGAGAACCCCACCGACGACCAACTGTAGCTATTTCTGTCATAACGTGTTCCGTTTTTACACTTGGGAAAGTCGAAATACTTTTTTTCCTCAATTATTGTTCAGAAAAATGGGGGGAGATTGTTACAAATATTGCTTTTCTCAAATGGGGTTTGAAGCAGCAAAAGGTATGAGAAAACCAATAATCACGGATGACGAAACTCTTGGATAGCAAAACTGTGAGAAGAAGGGTTTGTTTGACCATGGGCTGCGCAAATATCATCCTTTGCTATGTATACCTCTACAAGATGACCATCGTGTTGGTCTGAACGATTTTGGAAAGCAAAAAAGCAAAAGCAAAAAGAATTGGCTGCCCTGGGAATCGAACCCAGAATAAGACGGCCACAACGTCTCGTGATACCTATATCAAGATTAGTATTGAGTTGATTGGATGGAGCAAATGAGAGTAACTAACCATTTCACCAGGCAACCGTGATAGCAACCATCACGTGATTGTTGAGAAGTTATTTTGCAAACGTACAATATATACAGAGTAAACGAGCCAGAATTAGTTCGATCGCTACGTTAACTCCTTTCGCCTTTGAGCGGCTAAACAAGATGTTATGAGGCAAATATTCCTCAACTTCGTTCTTGATAAACTGCATTCAAAGGCAAGTCAAACAGCAAACAAGCTGAGCAGTGCTACGCAGCATTGCGGGTCGCAAGCCAGCGCAACTCACGCACAGAAGACCCCGCGCGGAAAACACCCGCACGGCGGTCCGGGGGTGCGGGCAGCGTTATTAAATATTTCTCGCGGCGGTATGGCGAAACTGCACACTACGGTTCCCGGCTCCGAGGAGCGGTGGGTGAAGAATGAGGAGCAGAGGTCATGGGAAGCATAGTATCACAGCATCTTGGAGCTTGGGCAGTTGAGTGATAAAGATATAGTTGGTGGTGGCGGTTGCAGGAGCAGTTGATGTGAGCATACGCTCTTGTGGAAAAAGCAGGGCTGCTTAGATTCTGGATGCAGGCGAGGGATTTGTGGGAATCATGAGTTTTAAGGCTGATGCTGAAGAGGTTGGTTTTCATTTTTCTGCCGGCGCTGGCCAACATATACCGACGGGCGTTGGTCCAACACAGGTCACCATCTCCGGCTATCCTGCTCCCTAGATTCTTGAAACTCTTACGAAGAGCGTGGAGAAGAACGTCCCTACCGCTCTGCGCCCAAAAGTTTTTGTCCAAAGCCACCTCTGGGGAGACTTGAGCTCGCCATTAGCCACTACTAACGCAGGACGTTTCAGGCGAGTCCTCGCCGCAGACTGTCTCTGGATGCCCCATGAGCATCACAACCTTGCCAAGTCCATGTTCCATTTCTTGTCTCCAGACCCCATAGCAAGGGTGTTCGTCTTCGCGGGGTTCCATACTGGTAGGGCCAACATGGCGCCTTTTTTCAAGATTGCGCAATCGATGGAATTTATGAGATGGATGCTGATGGAAGGATACGAGACTCGGCGGTCGAGGGGGATGGCAGAAGGGAAGACCACGACGAGAGGAAGAAGCGGCTCGTTGTTGCATGGCTGAAGTGGAAGGCATGATGAAGTGTCCTGCCCTGGAGGCCAAACGACCCTCTTATCCAGAGATTGTCTTAGGTTCCTCAAGGCGCCGTCTTTCTTCTAAAGACCAAAGAACAGACTTGCTGTCCGGTCTTGCCGCCAAACGTGAAGCTGGGATACTTGATAGCATCCTCATACTCCAATTCTCCTCCATCAACCACGAACCACTCCTTGAGTTCCTCGGCTGTCCAGTTGCAACTCGTAATCAGCAAAATGCCGCCCTTCTTGATCAGCTTCTCCGCCTGCTCCCTATAGCCCTCGCAGATACGCCTGCCCTGCGCATCCATCTCGCCGCTTAAGCTGATGGCATCAAAGGTGCCCTTATCCAGCACGACATCGAAGCCTGCACCGAGCCACTCGCCTGGTGTGCCCGCCAGGATATCGAATTCCTCGAACTGCACAGCGCGCAGTTCCTCGTTCTCGGCGCGGCGCGTCTCGCCGATGCGCCGCGCCAGCTCCACGCTCTTGCGACTGTAATCCACACCCACCATGCGGCCCTCCCAATCATCGTCGCGTAGCGCAAACAGCAAGTGTCCGTTGCCTGTGCCCAGGTCGAGGAAGCTCGTCGTCTCTCCCTCCTCTTCTTCTTTGTGCAGGCGCCCTTCGTCGGCCAGATCCTCTAGATACTGCAGCATGCGCTCTTCGGCTCCGGCGTCCGAGAACCAAATTGTGCCTTCGTCTTCGGCGGATTGCGCATGGTTTGCCAGCTCGACCGTGTACGCGTCGTCCCAGTATTCGCGGGTGCCGAGCGCGCTGGGATCGAGATGCGTGGGCTTCGTAGCGTGGCTGTCGTCGGTGGCGGACATGGTTCGTACGTGCGCGAGTGCATGCGAAGAGGAGAATTGGTGGCGGGAGCAAGGCGGGGGAGGGGGAGGGTTTCGTGGGGTCGCGTTGCTGGCGTAGATATTTTTCGTTGGCGCTACAGAGTGCGGCGTCATTCCGCGCGGAGCTTCTGCTTCTGCTTCTGCACCGCCGCACCCAGCAGCGCGGACGATTGACGCTGTCATCCCTGTGCTATATTGACAAAGTAATGCCTTACGTACCGAAGGACCATCCAGACGTTCCAACAGCAGCCCATAACCTCATCTTGCATCCATTGGCCCCAGAACTAGCCATCTCGGAGCCGCGAACCTACTCCGTACATAGCTCCATAGCTACCTAGACCTCCATCCCACCCCGCCTGTTCTCCGCCATTCATGATCACCGTCACCACTATTGCTTAAATACCAACACTGCCAGTGGTTTAACACTCCCGCAATGCCTCGCCGCTTCTGGATCCTCGACATACACTACGGTGCTTCTGGCGCCCGCTGTCTCGAGAAGAGCGCCACTGACCCGGCAAAGTTCACCAGATAGGGCATCGCGGTGCATTACCAAGTGCGCTCACGCCCCAATCACCACACCAACTTTGCGCCCAGCTAACACCGCTACTCACGCAGCATATCCACTCCCTCTCTATCCCCCTCCTCGCCGGCGTCGTCGCGCCCCAGAGCAAACCTGCCATGCCGTTCTCCATGCGCCAGCACGTTCCTTCTAGACGGCAGAATCTACACAGTACTCGTACATACTGGTACCTGCTCGAAGAGTGGTGAGATGAGAGTGGGGTAAACGCAGGTGGGCTGGCGGTCCGCGGGTGTACTTCGGTAGACGAGTTGGATCTCTGACGTGCGACCGTCACCCCGTCGAGATCGCAAATCGCGACACCTAAAAGTCGCCCACTGCCGCGCTCTCCGCAACGCCCTCTCGCAAGCGCTGAGCATGTGAATGAAACGGCGCCATGGAGGGCCTCGACGCAACTGAACGTTACGAAAAGACCCTCGATGGTAAGGCGGGCCGGCTGTCTTTCTGCCACTAGGATGATGTTGCTAATCTGAACCACGCTGCAAGGTCCGACGCCTTCTCTTCTAACTATCGTCCTTGATACCAACCCGCATGCCTGGGCTTACCTTGCCAATACGCTCCCGCTCTCCAAAGCGATCGCGAACCTTTTGGTCTTTGTAAACGCACATCTAGCCATAAACTCAGCGAACCAGGTTGCGGTAATAGCAAGCCACTCGCACCAAGCAACATGGCTGTACCCTACACCACGCCCCTCCGGAAAGCGGGCAAAGACAAATGGGCATGCAGACGGTGATGTCGATATGACAGACGGGTCCAACGCGTCCGGCACGTCCATTGACGACGCGAATAAATACCGACCCTTCCGGACAGTTGAGACCGAGATCATGACAAACCTCCGCGCCCTCATGTCAAAGACCAGCGAGTCGCACTTGCAATCAACGACGACAACACTCATCGCCGGCGCCCTCACGACAGCATTGGCATACATTGCCAAAGCGACGCTAAAATCCGCGCCCACGAGCACCGACGCTCACGTTATCGCCGTACCCACAACAGCCACAGAATCGCAGCACACGCGCACGATGCTGACGTCGCGTATCCTCGTGCTCAGCGTCTCCGGAGACCTCGCCTCCCAATACATCCCCGTCATGAATGCCATCTTCGCCGCACAGCGGCAGCACATACCAGTGGACATTCTCAAGCTCGCCGGCGACACCATCTTCCTGCAACAGGCCTGCGACGCCACAGGCGGCATCTACCTGGAGCCGTCGGCGCCCCAGGGCCTGCTGCAATACCTCATGATGGCCTTCCTGCCCGACAACACGGCGCGGCAGCACCTCGTGCTCCCCAGCGCCGGCGAGGTCGACTTCCGCGCCGCATGCTTCTGCCACAGAAAGGTCGTCGACGTGGGCTACGTATGCTCCGTCTGTCTCAGCAGTAAGTCCAACCTCACAACCCGCCCCCCCCTCTCCCCAATTGTTTACACATGCGAACAAAGCGCTAACGAGACCCCCCTGCGTGCACCAGTCTTCTGCGAGCCGCTTGCCGACCAGACGTGCTTGACCTGCGGCACCAAGCTCGCCGTCTCGAGCACCATCGGCAAGGTTCCCGCGCTCATTCCTCGCAAGCGTAAGAAGAGGAAGAGGGTCGCTGGCGATGCGACACCTTCGGCCACGCCGGCCGGCGGGGGCACGCCGATTGGCGTGCATGGTGGGACGCCTGCACCATGAGGAGAGTGATTGGATTACTCCTGCGCTTGGAAAGGGGCCTGCCTGGCGTCTCGAAGTTTGTCGGGATGTCAAAGTGAGAAAGGGCATGGAGGAAGAATGGGCATGGGTTGGTTGATGATTGTTGGATGGAATCGAGGTTCAAGTGAGCGGAGACGTGTAAGAGGAAAGGTGGAGAAGACACACAAGCGCGTGCTAGCTAGTGCGTCACGATAGCAGGAACTGCGCGTGGCGGATGCGCCAGCGCGGGAACGGCGCGCGAAGGAAGCGCTACTGTACGGATAAACGAACGGCATGTGGGCCTGCTGCCGCTGCAAGAGACGCGGCAACGGCCCCACCACTCACACACACCCTCACGACGCCGCTCAGCGGCTCAACCCAAGCAAAGTCCGTAGACGAATGTTCTCGATGAGATGGATAGATGTGTACTGCACTGCCCCGCTGTGCCCGAAACCCCCCATGGTCCGGAAGGGAGCCCAAAAAACCCCATATGTATGCGCTATCTACACAGAACCGCAGAACGCCGTTATGGAAAGAAACCCCACAGAGAAAAGAAACGAAAGAAAAAGGAAAAGAAGAAGCGCTAATAAGGGGAGAAGGGGAAACGAGAACCCGGCAGTAAAAGGGCTAGTAGACTGAAGCGCGCGTAGGGGATAATAGCAGCAGGCTCCGCTTGCAACTGTTGAATAAAATGTAGTTTAAATAAAAAAAGAAAAGGCACAGGACCTGTCGACCTTGTGTGTGACTCCAAAAAGAACCCTAACCGGCCGTAATTGGGGTATTCATTACAAAGGAAATGACGCGCGATCTGGAGAGACCTTCAGGGGCACATAGGTAGTGCCTTCAGCCGCTCCATCTAAGAAGAAAGGTCGGGGACGCAAAAAAAGGATTTTTTGGGTCGCCTATGCATGCGCCGTCCTTAGGCCGGGTGGAATGGTGAGTCGTGAGCAAACAAGCCATACCCGGGGTAATAAGTATAACCGCCAGCGCTGCGGCGGGGCCAGCCCAACGAGGAGCCGTCGGTGGATAACGACGACGACGAGGGAGACGGCTCCAGTCGCTGCGAGGGTGTTGTTGTTGGTGTTGTTGTTGGTCCGTAGCTCCCGACGTGCACGCCAAGGATGCCTTGTCCATAATTGGGGCTCGCCGTCGTGGGGGACCGGACTGCTGCTGCATGGCCGTCGGCGGGGTAGAAGGTGCGGGGATCCACGCGCAGCGAGTTGACGACCTGGTCCATCTCGCATGCCATCATCGAAAAGGTAGCTTCAACGGATCGCTCTCCCAGGTCCGTGCGGGTGAGGACAGAACCTAATGCGGCAGTGCGGTTTAGCCCAGTACTTCGCTGCCCTCGCCAAAGTCCTCGTCCATTTCCTCACCGATGGCGGTAGCTCCCATCATGGCCGTCACTGTGACTGAGTTGGTAACGTTGACTATCGTGTCAACGTCATCACCGTCGTCGTACATGGTCCCATCCGTCTCATAGGTAGGGTTGGTCTCCTCCTGGTTGAGATGGTCCCGAAGCCGTGTCACGCCGTTTCCGGAGAAAACACAGAAGACGTCACGCTGGTGGTCATTGAATTCTTGCACAATATCAGAATCTTTCACAGCAATGTGAAACGATAGGTGGAGACTTACCGGGAGGTGCCTCGCGGCAGAAGACGAGCAAGTCCTCGCGCAAGAATGCTTGAACGCCCGTCAAACTAAGATGCGTCAAGCGCGGGCAGTTATTGAGCAGTGCATGGATACCCTGTAACTTGTGTAATTAGCAGTTTGAAGAGTGTAAACCACGCACGGGCTGTGAATCATACATTGAGCGTCAGGAGGGTACAGTAACTGAGGTGAACCCTCTCGAGCGAGCTCGGGGTAATGGCGCCGTTTGAGCCAGCCTGCTTCTGCCGTGCGAGCGCGGCAATGCTGCGATCAGTGATATTGCCGCACTTGACGAGGCCTATGCGCTTCAGCTTGGACAGTGTCGCAAGCTGCTCAACGGACCGGTCGGTCAGGTTCTGGCAGCAGGCGAGATCGATGTAGCGGATGCGGTTGCACATCTTGACTAATTGCAAAACCCCTGAGTCGGTGATGCGCGAGCAGTGACCAAGGTGGATGTAGTGTAGGTTCTTGCCGAGCTTGGTGATGGCCATGACGGCGCGGTCGGTGATCTGACGGCACTTGGCCAGGACGAGATTGCGCAGGCGCGGTGCAGCCGCAATGATCTTCTGAACACCGACATCGTTGAGCTCCCCACAGTCCGTGAGGTCCAAGATGCGAAGACTGTCGTATATGGCATCCTGGGGGAGGTCGAGGAATGCGTGGTCCGTGATGCGAGAGCAGTGCGCGAGGCGGAGCTCCCGGAGGTGGCGTCCCTCGCTGATGAGGGCAGTAACTGAAGCATCCTCCAGGTTTCTGCAGTTGTGGAGATCAATCTCCAGGATGTAGCGACAGCTGTTGGCAAACGCCATGATCGACTTGTCGGTCAGCTGGGAGCAGTTGTTGAACTTGAGCCTCTTGACATTTCTGCAGCGCTTCGCGACAGCCTCCAGAGACTCGTCGTTGATCTTTTTGCAGTCCGTGATGTTCAGGCCTTGGAGTTTCAAGCAGTTGTTCGCAAGGGCCTGCATGGTGCGGTCGGTGACGTTTTCCAGGCCGGTGACGTCCAGGGCCAGAAGAGCACGGTTGCCCTCAAGCATGCCGACCAGGCTGAGGTCGGTGAGCTTGTTGCAGTTTGTCAAGGTTAGGCGTTCAATCCGCTTGCAGCCAGAAAAGGGCTGCAAGGTGCCATCGCTGACTTCGTTGCCCAGGGTCGAGAGGTTCAACCTCTTGACTAGCGTTTCGTAGTCAAAGTAGCTGTCGACCCTGCGGAGCGACTGTGCCACTATGTGGACGCTCGACCATTTGTTTGTCTGCGGCCTGTGCCACAGAAGTCCCACACTATTCCGCGCCCAGTCCTTTGACACCAGCATGCAATTTTTGAGATCTCCGGGTGAGGCCAGCTTCGCAAAGATGGAAATCATGAGCTCGGCGGGGAGGCGACAGATGGGCGACACACGGCATCGTTCCTCGATCTCGCGGGCATAGGCATCGCTGAGTTCCTCCGAGGTAGATGGTTCGATGGACGACTGCGAGTCGTTGGCCTGCATCATGAAAGAATCATTGTCGTCGTCGGCGCCTCTCTCTGGCGAGGTGGAGGCGGATGAGTCGGAGCTGGAGCGACCGCCTGGCAGGCGCTCTTCTCTCCGTGAACGGGACATGGTGGCTGAGGAAGGTGGAGTTTGGGGGGAAGGACTCGGGAGCGGAGGGAGGTGGCTCGGGGGCGGGCACCGGCGGGCGGCGTCCAAGGCTGGGCTTTTTGAAATTGCGCGCGCAGGAGCCGGCGTGCGGTGTGAGACGAGGAATCGGCGGTTGTCGTGGGAGAGTTGGGCGCGAGGTAGCGATGCCGAGGCGATGGCGGGGGGATGGGCGCCAGACCCTGGATCGGGCGGCGGAAGGAGCGGCTGGAGCGCGGGCGATGCGCAGCGAACGGCGAGGCCAGAGGTATGTCGGAAGGGTAGAGTAGCGAGGGTGAGAAGGGCAAAGTTGGTTTGAAGGTTCGATAGGTACGAGTAGTAGTGTGAGGTGCTAGGGGAGGGGGGGGCACTGGGGTGGTGGGATTAGGCGCGGCGGCGGGTCGTGACGCGGGCTGGCAACTCGAGTCAAGAGAACTGGCCCAAGCGGCCGGTGAAGGAATGGTGATGGAAATTGGTGTTGTTTTACCACAGTTTTGCAGAGGAGAGAGTAGGTAGATACAGAGGCAGCAAGGTACGATAGGTGACGACGCAGACGACGACGCCGACGACGACGACGACGACGACGCAGCCCTGCCCGCCCTGCCACGCTTGCATAGGTCATGCTCCGCGGGCGCCGTCATTCGCCCACACAGTTGTTATGTAGTTAGGTACTTTCGCGGCGGCGGTTGATGCCGACCTTATACTCGTACGAGGACAGTCGAAGGCCGTTTGCAGCAGCCCTTGACAGGGTCTTGTGTGGGGGAGTGCAGAGCGAAGGCTTCGAAAAGGCGACCCCTAATGGCTTGATTGGCGCTGCCTGCGGTAGATCTGCCGAACGCGATTCAGAGATTCGGATGTGCCCTCGAACCTCCATCCCAACGCCAGCACCTTACCTCCGACCGTTACTCTCCTTGGCCGCCACCTCATACCCACACACATGTCGACTCCCTAAGCCCGACTGCTGCCTCTCTCTTGCCGCCGGGCAAGTTTCGCAATGACGTCCCCATACCACCCCTCCGCCCATCTCCACCACCCTGGAGCCTACGGCGTCCCCCACCACAATGCTCCCCCCGGCACCTTCGCTCCCGGCACAAAGGTCCAGGTCGGCAACCACCGCGCCGTCGTCGAGAAATACCTGTCCGAGGGCGGCTTCGCTCATGTCTACGTGGTCAAAGTCCCCAGCAAGTCGGGCGACCGCCTTGACACGGCCGTGCTCAAGCGCGTTGCTGTCCCGGACAAGGAGGCCCTGGCGAACATGCGCACCGAGGTCGAGACGATGAAGAAGCTCAAGGGGCACCGCAAGATTGTCACGTACATCGACTCGCATGCCTCGCAGCTGAAAGGAGGCGGCTATGAGGTCTTCCTGCTTATGGAGTTCTGCTCCGGCGGCGGCCTGATTGACTTCATGAACACCCGCCTGCAGCACCGCCTGACCGAGCCCGAAATCCTCAAGATCTTCTCCGACGTCGCCGAGGGTGTTGCCTGCATGCACTACCTCAAGCCTCCGCTCCTCCACCGAGACCTCAAGGTCGAGAACGTCCTGATAGCCACCGCGGGCACCTCCAAGGTCTACAAGCTGTGCGATTTCGGCTCCTCCGCGCCGCCGCGCCCGGCTGCTACGACGGCCGCCGAGGGCAGGTTGATCGAGGACGACATCCAGAGACACACCACAATGCAGTACCGCAGTCCGGAGATGATCGACGTCTACAGAAAACAACCGATTGACGAGAAGAGCGATATTTGGGCGCTGGGCGTCTTGTTGTACAAGCTCTGTTATTATACCACGCCATTCGAGGAGCAAGGACAGATGGCCATTCTGAACGCAACCTACAAGTTCCCGCACTATCCTCCTTTCTCCGACCGATCGAAGAAATTAATAGGTACGTGCTCGCACGGAGCTGCTACACTCCCAAAGGCTAACCCCAATTCAGCATGGATGCTCAGAGAGAACCCTCAGCAGCGGCCGAACATCTACCAGGTCGTGCGGGAAGTCTGCTCCATGCGCAACACGGAATGCCCCATCACAGACGTAAGAACGCAGGCTTCCGTTAAATCCAATGTACTAATGCCACGTAGATATACGCGAACAGGTCTCATTCGGAGGTGCGCAACGCCCAGCAATTGCCGTCGCCCGATCCTCAGGTCGCATCTCCACCTCTGATTGGCATCCACAAAGCGGCGCCAGTCCAGCAGGTCCAAGTCATCCCCGAAGTCACGCCAATGAGGCGTGGCAGGCCCACAGCGCCGTCGCAACAACCTCCCGCGGCGAAGGCCAGTCCGTCCCCAATGCGGGCATTGAACGACCCTTTCGCCGCGTTGGATTCGACATCGGCACCTGTGAGAGCTGCAGCGGCCGACGAATTGGCGTCCAAATTCCCTTCGCTGGACGAGTTCTCTATCCTCCACGACCGCGGAAAGGGATTCCAGTTCTCCCAGCAGCCCTCACCTGTGGAGGCGAGGCACCCCGAACCGGCCAACAAGCGTGTCACGGAAGCGTTGGCTGATCAGGTGTTTGGTGGTGTTCGTGCTCCGGCCGCAAGTCAACCGCCAGCGCCTTCGAGTGCATCTTCTGGTCTGTCAAGATCGTCTTCGTTGAAAAAGACGCAGTCTCAACCTCAGCCTCAGCCGCGCAGAGAAGAGCCAAACCCGTTGCAGTCGCGTATTTACCAGCCGCAACCTCAGCGTTCTCAGATGGTCTCCACGGGTACTAATACCTCACCACCGCCTTCCCCAACCAAATATCCAGACATTAGCCAACGTCCGATCTATCGTTTCCCGCCTCCCGGCTCTCAGCCTAGCCATCAACGTGGCATCAGCCAAACAAGGACGTCAGATAACCCTAGAACGACCGCGCAGCCTAATGTCTCTGCGCCGCAACGACCATCTTACATCGACATGCACCGCTCGAAATCCAGCACCACGACTTTGACGTTACCGCAATCTCCGGCCTCGTCACGACCGTCTCTGGAGGGCTCGCGGCCGTCTGTGATGGACATCACTGACCCCATCAACCGCTCCAAGTCCGCAAACTCCCGGGCAAGGCCGTCTAGCGTGCACGTCGAATCCAATCTCGAGTACCTGCGTGACCGGGAAAACTCGCGCAACCGCGTCTCCGCCATCATCCAGGATGAAAGCGAGCTGAACCGCGTCCGATCGCCCTCTATTCTCGACCAGGACAACGAGCAAGAGAAGAACATCACCTCCAACGTCGACTTCCTGCGCTCCATGGAGGCCGAGTCAGACGCGGCCAAAAAGAAGGTACACCGCCGCAGCGGCAGCCATATCAGCAATCACTCCAAGCGGTCCAGCTTCCCGTCCCTCGCCGGCACCAAGAACATCCTCGCCGGCCGGTTCGGCGATGCATTCCGCCGCTTTGAGGGCGGCGGCGGCAACGCGCCGGAAATGCAGCGCTCGACCAGCCCGGTCCAGTACGACCGCGTGGACAGCGAATCGGGTGGCCTGGCCCCCATTGCTGGCTCGGACGTCATGGGCGAGCGCTCCGAGGACGAGTCGGCCATCGACGAGACGCAGGACCTGCCCGCCGAGGTGCGGCGCGAGCTTGAGCGGCGGCGCCTCTCGCAGGAGGAAAAGCGCGTCGCCGAGGCCGCGGCCGAGTACCGCAAGCGCGTGGCTGCGGGAGGCGCCGGCGCCAGCGGCGGGCCCTCGCATGCCTCGTCGATCCAGAACCGCGTCAAGACGCTGCTGGAGGACAGCCAGCAGAACAGCACCCCGCCCAAGCGCACTGCCGAGGGCTACGGCCGCTTCACGGCATCCGCTGGCGCCGACAGCAATAACACCGGCGGCAGCAGTAATCAGGCGGCGCGCCCGCCCGCCCCCGCCATCGCCAAGAAGCCGACAGGCATGTCGGCCGCATCAGCCTCGCCCGTCATCGGCGCGCAACAGCAGCAGTCGGAGCTCGTGTACGGCCGCTCGCGACCCTCACAACAACAACAACAACAACAACAACAACAACAACAACAACAACAACAACAGCAGCAGCAGCAGCAGCAGCAGCAATCGCCCGCCGCAGGCGGCACGTCGTCGACGACCGCGTCTCCCGCGCCCCCGCAAGGCGCGCTCCCGACCGGCTCCTCGGCCGCATCGAAGCCGCCGCCCGCCGCGCCGCCGAAGCCCAAAGCCCTGCGCACGGGCGGCCAGTTCGGCGCAGGCGGGGAGATGATACCGCCGCCGAGCCCGCGCAAGCAGCGACAGCAAGCAACTGGCGACATTTCAGGCGGCGCGGCGGGCCTAGGCCTCGGCCTACAGAGCGTTGGCGACAGCGCCGAGGACTGGGAGGCCAGCTTCAGCAAGCGCTATCCCAGCCTCAGCGGCCTGGAGCTCGTCGAGACGGAGGTGCCTGACGTGCAGGTGGGGCGACAGGGCGTGCGGGG
The DNA here is from genome assembly GCF_010093885.1 of Aplosporella prunicola CBS 121167. NCBI lineage: Eukaryota > Fungi > Ascomycota > Dothideomycetes > Botryosphaeriales > Aplosporellaceae > Aplosporella > Aplosporella prunicola. The sequence goes on from NW_022983547.1 coordinate 440,521, forward strand.
CCGGTAGGTCCCCCGGTTGGCTTAGATCCGGGATGGATAGATTAGGTCCGGTCCGGTCCGGTCCGGTCCGAGCCCCGCGCGCGCGTGTGTGTGGATACGATACGATACCTAGAAGTTGTAGAGAGTGTAGGAGGGAGGCTCTGGCAGAGTTGGTGCTTGCGGGCGCGAGTTAAAGAGTTGGTGCTGATAGACGGGGTTGGTGTAAAGTGGATGGAAGCCCGGGGCGGCAGGGCGGGGAGTAAGGCCGGAATACTTTTTTTTTTTTCCCCTCTGTTTCTTTTGAACATTATTTATTATTGTTTTCATTACCATCGTTGTCGGCTTGCGTCTGCTATTTTTCCCTGTTTAGTTTTTTGGATTAGCGGGAGCGTTGTTGCATGCATGCGTGTATGGGAGCGCACGCTGGTGGGGCGGAGGTGGTGGTATGTACGCCGCGGCGTGGGTTACATCTCTCTGTTGTGTGTTTGCGTGGGTGGGCGGCTGTGTCTGTTTGCCTGGGCGTATATCAATAGTAGCGTGCGGGAGCGGCGGTACCTAGTGATGGTGGTGGCGGCGGCTTTTTCGTCATTTGTATGAGCGACCGAGCAAGGCAAGGAAGCGAGCGAATAAGTGTGTGAGGGAGACTTAGTGGAGGAGGGGGGCTGGGGAATGAATAGACAGACACTCTCGTCGATGCATACCAACCATATCGTACCTCATACCTGGCAGCCGGTAGCTTGAAGTTGAACTGTGCTTTTTTAAGCGCGGGTGTAACTGTACAGCCGCTCGGTTCCTTGTGGATTATTTCTTATAGTACAAATGTGCGCGAATATGTGTGTGTTTGGTGTTTGCTAGTGTTTCTGTGAACGTGTTTGTGTCTGTGCTTGAGTCTGTGTTTGAATCGATGCGGGAAGGATAATGAATTGTAGGAAAAGACAGGGGTGGAGAAAATGGAGCACGGGAGGTAGAAAAACAACACATCCACTGACAAAGTTATTGGTGATGGAGACAGCGGGCACGCAAACACTGTGTGTTTCCTGTCACCCTTGTGTTTGTTTGCTGTCCAAATACCTGTCTGCGGGTCGAACACAATAACAAGAACAAGAACGAGTGAGTGTAACGGTATGAGATCGAAGAAAGAAAAAAAGAATGAGGGGAGAGAAGGGAATTGAAGCTGTTCCACAACTTGGAACCCATTGAAGGGCCTTTCTCGTGACGCCGTCTGTTCGCCTAGCCGTGTGTCTGTATCTCTGCCAGAAAGACCTCTATGCTCCCCGTCCGCCGAACAATTCCTATGTCTTTCTCAATTTCCTCTTGGTCCGCCCTGCCATGTTGTTTGGGAATGCCGAACTGATTACATTAAAGGAATGATGAATAAGTTTGAAGCATACTCTAAAACGAGTGAAGAAAAACAAAAACAAAAGTGTAAAAAATAAACGAAAGACGTGGAGAAGAAGGAACTAAGTTGTGTCACACTAGAAAAGTGGAGGCGCTGCATAAGGATACAGCAGCACCATATAGGTTTCTAGTGGCTTTGGAAGAGCTGATAAGTATTAAAAGCATGACAAGTCAATAAAGATCATTAACGAATGGAAAAGTGGTTTGATAAGCACTCAGTCAAGCGCATCATTTTCGCCCCTCACCTTTCGTCGAATGGTAAGTATCGCCTTTTGCGGGGGTGCACAAAAGTCACTCATGTACACATTCGACGGACGTTTCTGGAGTGGCTGGATGTCGTATTTGAGGGTGATGTGCGCGAGGATTAATTTCAGGACCTGGGCAGCGAAGAAGCGGCCAGGGCTGTCCATGAAAAGAAAAGCGTTAGCAAGCGAGACCAACGGAATGAAAAAGAAAATGAAGCAGACAGCAAGGGCGAACAAGAGAGGACTGCAACTTACCATGAATGTCTACCGTGTCCAAATGGCACAAAAGCATCACTAGTCGTGCTCAGGCTCAGACGCTTCTCCTGCAGTAGTTCCCACAGCTCCGCCTGTCCACCTGCGCCGCGCATCCTTAATGCTTCTAGCATGTCAGCACGCGCGTCACTGAAGCGGAAAGCATCATAGGTGGTGGGAGAGGGGTAGAAGCGATCGTCATGGTGGATGGCCGCGACGGGGATGCTGAGCCACGCTCCGCAAGGGAGGTACGCCCCGTCGGGCAACGTGAGTCCACCGGGAGCTGTAACTTGTCGCTTGGCGCCGCGCGCCGCGAAGCCAGAATATCGGAGTGACTCGCGGATGGCCGAATCAGCACGCGTGAGTTGCCGGATAGCGAGATGCGTCCATTGCCCTGAAGTCGAGACGAGAACTTTACTAGCCTGCTCACGGATTCCATTGAGATAGTCTAGCGAAGGATCGGAAGCTACGAGGTCAATTACAGTGTTCGTTATGGCAGAGGCACTAGTATGGATGGCGGTGGTTTCCATGAGAAGGATGCGCGTGGCAATAAGTGTGGCATCGGCTTCAGCGGGTGAGTCGTGCAAGAAGGCGGCTTGGGTCATCCATTGTATGAAGTCGGAAGGTACGTCTTGCTTAATATCTGGATAGTCACGCTGTCGCTGGAGAGCTGCGAGACGCTGTTCGATGACCGGAACGAGAAAATCCTTGCACTTCTTGAGGAAGTACTTGCTTGGCAACCCAAGCGCCGGAGCCAACACTGGTTTGAGGATATCCGGAAGCAGTGCCTTGATAGCGGCGGCGGAAAGAACAAACACCTGTGAGAAGTTTGTGACTGCCTTCACGTACTTTTCGTCTGGACCAATGGCGTCGCCCAAGAAGATAGAGTTGGAGATTTTGATGATGATTTCAGAGAGCGTCTTGTGGGCGTTAACTTCCCTCCACTCTGACTCTTCGCCCCAGATTCGGTCAATGTTGGTCATCACGGCGTCGACAATGGCGGGAGTCAGTTGACCAAGATGGCGAGTGAGGTCCTTGCGGATCACCTCCTCATGAAAAGGATGCTCGTAGATTTGGGCCGGTGCTAGCCATTCTAGCTCGAGAAGAGACACCTGAGCTGGCTTGGTGCTCAGGATGCCTTCCGGCTGCTTCACGAGCCATGAGATGTGAGACTGGGCCAGAATGGCTTCAGGACGGAAAGTGAGGTTCGGGATTATAAAAGTCCTTTCCTGAGTGCTCCACTGTGACGAAGTTTAGAGGGGGGCATGGTGGGTGGTGATGTATACAGACCTTGGCGTAGCCGGCCTTGAGCAGATCCCAGCTGCTCGTCGCCTCGCGCAAGTGCGCACGGGATTTTGCAAACCACTCATCCTCGTTGAGGCCAATCCACGGGAGATGGTCGAGAAGGTGCTTGGAGGCCGTCAGGCGGCGATGGAGGTAGTACAGCAGGGCGAGGAGGATGGCGAGCAGCGTGGTGGTAGACAGGGTGGCCATGGCGGCCGGTGGCTAGCGTGGGCAGGGAAGGAGCGAATCTAGGAGTACCTGGCAAGGAGAACGGCGACTAGCATCAAGGAAATGGCGAAAAGGGAAGGGGAAAAAAGAAAAGCTTAATCCCAGCAAGGTAGACCGCCGCTGGAGCAGACGGAGCGGGTAGTGCGTCCATCCGGCGGCCTCTTTCACAACTTTGGCCATTTCTGTCGTCGGCTGGGCGCCAAAAGGTGGTCATTCCAGACAAACTTTGCCCCGTCTGGAAAGCGCAGGGCAGCCCTATGGAGCAATCCAGACTGGTTGTGTCCGCCGCCTCGGAGCCATGTCCGGGGGAGCATTCTTTTCGGACGGTAGACAAGCGTGAGCACGTGGCTCTCAGGGCTGATGCCTGCCTGCACGTGTTTGCATTCGTCACAGCATACTCGTACGCTACTCCTAGTTGGAAACGAACGTCTTGCTTTAAGTATAAAAATGTGTGAAAGAGTGTAAGAAAGGAAGCCTCATCCCCAACACCTCCATCAGCGCAATCGAAATCTACCAATCACTAATCAACTTAACCTCCTAGCCCCCGACATCCACTCTCCACCTCCCCGCAACATCCCCTCCCCGATGTCAATTTAGATAATAAAAAATAAGACCGCTCCCTACGCGCACCTGGTCCCTGCTTGGCGAGCCTATAAAGGAACGTTTCCGCAGAGTATGTTCTGTTGTTTAAGGTAAAATATCGATAGTCCCATCTTCATACATCTTCATTTTCGGAAACTATCATCGTGTTAGCAAAGGACAGCAGCCAGGGGGGCGCTTCGGAGCATGCGGGGACATACTCTATCCATATCGTGGGTCATGGCAAAGTAACAACCATCCCCACGTGAGCATTCATCGTGGGGGCAATTATGTCCATAGTAGCAGGTGACGTCGCGGCAATCATTGAGGAGCGGGCACGCAATGTTGCGCGCCTTGTGCTGCAACGCGAGCCTATCAACAGGACTCAGCTTCTCGCCATGGCCGTACGGGCACTCCTGCGACGTGCAGGCGCCACGCAGGTGGTATTCGTTGCACATCTTTTGCTTCTGGATGCGTAGGTGAAAGCGTTCAAGCGCACTGCGCTCGACCTTGGGTAATTTCTCGTCGATGCGCTGGTCGTACAGATTCAGCAACACGTAGCGACGCTGCACTGGTTTGACGGGCGCAATGCTGATACTTTTGCTCGTCATACCCGTCTTACCGACCGCCGCCCATGACTGGCTGGTAGATGTGGACGTGGCCGGAGTTACGGTTCTAGGGGGAGCAGATGCTGGTGGGAGCGGTTGCTGCTGAGGTGAGATAATGCTTTGCACGGGAGATGACATAGTCTGGTGCGGGGAGTTGGTCTTGATAGGAATAACCTGCGGTGCCATGACCGGACGCTCTGGGAGCTCGTCTAGGCGGAAGACAGACTCGAAGCGTGCGTTTTTGAACTTTAAGCCGGTAAAGGCAGGCTGGGCAGGTGTAGTCTCCAGCAAAGAAATCCGATTGGCAGCCACCGGGTCATTCTTGTAAGGGCTGCTTAAGATTAGCCCCCAATCTGCAGTCTGGAGAGCATGAAGTATGTGTACTCAAGTGCAACGAGGTATCCATTATCGTGGCAGCCACCGAATATAATGTGCTTGCACTGGATGTTTGAGATGAAAAGACGCAGCATTTCTGTAGTGTGTCCATTAGCAAGGCGACCTCATTCGCAGAAGTCGCAGCAATCTCTAGCTTGACCCCCGCTGCAGGTGTAGTCACGAGGTAATAGAAAGCTTGCAAATATGAGATATAACGAAAAGTCTGGACTGTCATGGTCCTGGCATGAAATGGACCTACCTTTAATCTTGTGATCGGCTCTCTCTTTGCCGCTGCCGACATCGATGAAATTGAACAAAGATTGATTCAGACTAAAAGCCCGGGAGAAGGTATGCAGCTCTTGCGGCGACCGAAGGATACCTACGGAAGCTAACTTCCTGCCTAAGCCCTCGAGGTTGGCGTAGATATGCACGATGATGTTCCATGAGCCAGCCTGGCCCTCATAAACGTCGAGTATATGGTTTTTTATTTCAACCATCAGCTTGCTCGCCGCCTCCGAGCCGCCGTCTGCACCGGCCTTCAAGAAGGCATCCTGAAATATAGCTCCGTCGCCGTCGATAAGGACTAAGACGAAGGGATTGTGATCGGCCTGTTGGCGCATGACGGCCTGCGCCCGGGTGGATTCGTTGAACTGTGATTGCCAGTATCTACGTGCCTGCACTTCGTTGTCCAAATCGCTGCATTTCTCATTGAAGGCCAACTTAAGCTGTTCATACTGGCGAACAATTTCCTAAGCCCAGGTTAGCCTCCCTTGCAGCGGCGGGCCTGGCGGGGAGGGGCGTTACCTGTAAGAGGGCGTCTCGTTCCTGGTCGGACCTTCGAAACGACTCTAGCTTTTGATCTAGAGAGGGTAGAGTTTCGTAGCCGCCGTTCATTTTATCTCGACCGTCATGTAGGGATGGGGGAGTGGTAACGGAAAACATTGGGAAGCTTGTGCTGCCGTGCGCGTGGAGGTGAAAGGGAGAGGAGCGGGTCAGCTGTGCGAAATGAGATTTGGCTTTATTTTGAGAGCCCAGCAACCCTGCGAGTTGAGACAGGCCCCGGAAACGCGACACGCGAGCAGGAGGCGCGCGCTCTCTCGGTAAAGTGATGCCGCGTGTGCCGTCGGGGCAGTAACGAGTCGTGGATTTGCAGCGGGTCCCAGGGACGGACGGGGAGGAGGGTTGGTTGACAGACGTTGGACGGACTGCTAACTGCCTTGGTGCGGGGAGGTCCTCCTGCCAGCTACCCATTTCGAGCTCACGGCGGCTGCGTGTGAGCTCCAATCATTTGCACTCAACCCTCTCCGCTCCCATGAATCGCTCCGTGCTTTCAATTGTACGTGGTAGGTACCCTCTCACCTCGTACGCTTCTCCGCCTCTGCCTTCCATTTTCACCCCGTCTACTGACGTCACGCATACATCCCGACTGCGAGCGGGGCTATTTCAGCACCTCACGCCTCTTCCCTCTTCCCTACCCTCTAAAGCTATTCCCTCTCACCACCCCTCCAAAGCTGTTTCCAAGCCCCCGGCTCTCCAATTCCTCAAGAACCACTCCACCATGGCTGCCCCCGAGCCCAAGCGCCAGCGCACTCACCCCAACTACGAACTCCTCTATCACCCCACCATTCCCGGCCGCGGCGAGTACGTTAGGCTCGTCTTCGAGGCCGCAGGCGTCCCGTACAGTGACCCCGCGAACGAAGACCAGAACAATGGCTACCCCAAGGTACAAGCCATCTGTGACGCCAACAGCACTGGCGACGAGGAAGGCAACCCGCCCGCCTTTGCCCCGCCTGCCCTGCGTGTCCCTGGTGCCGGCAAGGACGGCAAATCCCTGCTCATCTGCCAGACGCCAAACATTGTCGAATACATCGCACCCAAGGTCGGCCTAGCGCCTGCAGACGAGGTTGACAGGCTGCATGCCAATCAGCTGATGCTGACGGCCTTAGACATGAGCAACGAAGCCCACGATACGCACCACCCTGTCGCCGTCATGCTGTATTATGAAGACCAGAAGGAGGAGAGCTCAAGAAAGGCCAAAGACTTCCGCGAGTCAAGGATTCCCAAATTCTTTAGTTATTTCGAGAGGGTCCTGAAGGGCAATAAGCAGCTCGGCAAGGGCAAGTATTTGATTGGTGACAAGCTGTCTTACGCAGATACGACATGGTGGCAGGTTGTCGACGGGTAGGTTATTTGATACCTATATTGGTTGGGTTAGTATGAGACTGACGCCCCACTACAGGCTGCACTTTGCCTTCCCGAAGGAGATGGAGGCCAGAAAGAAGGAATTCCCGCTCCTTTTTGCGACTTTCTATCCTAGCTTCAAGGAAGAGAAGGGCATCAAAGAGTATCTGGCCAGCGAAAGGCGCCTGAAGTATTCCATGGGGTTGTACCGTCATTATCCAGAGCTGGACCGGCAGTAAACGTGCTATTTATAACGTCCGTCACTGTTAACCGAGGTTCTCCATCTAGCGAGATAGGGAACGATACAAGCAGTCCCTACGGACTATTCCTTGTCTTGCTACAGGCCTAAATTCTGGAGATGAGTAAGAAGACCTTAGAGCACACACATGCTACAAACACCTTAACTAGGTTTCTTCTTCCACCCCGTACAAGCATCATCATCTCGCAAGACGCTGAATCTCGCTTCGGGGTGACAGACGTTACACTTAACTCAAGATTAGCTTTTGAGAAACAAAATTGAACTATACACAGTTCTGCATCATTTGTATGCACCACAACAGATCATTAGGACAGCTTTTGATGTAGGACCACCTGACGTGAAAAGTTTGACCATTGGTATTCTAGCACGACTCACGCGACGTGCTGTGTGCATTGCACTCCCGAACTATCCGAACCAGTCCCAAATCCTGCAGAAAGGCCCTTTTTTGAGGCTTCGTCATACATGAAGCATGCTGAAACCGTAACTCCTCTCAATATCCACATCTAGTAGTCAGCACCGTGCTGGGGGAACTCGAAGTTGACACCCTTGCCAGTCAGGCGCTTGTAGACCTCGGAGTAGGTGTCGAGGCGGTAGTCGACACCGCCACGCTCCTTCTCGTCGAGGATGATCTTGAGGACCTTGGAGCCGTCCTCCCTGGTGCGGACGCGCTTGCCGACAATCTCGACGGGGTAGACGAGGTCGTGGAGGATGGCGTCGTGGACAGCAGTCAGAGTCCGGCTGCGAGGGCGCTTCTGGGTCTGAGCGTTGCGGGAGCGGTTGGAGCGCTTAGGGCGGGGGAGAATGCGGCGGGAAGCAACGAGCAGGACGTGGCGGTCAGAGAACTTCTTCTCGAGCTCACGGGTCAGGCTGCGCATTGAATTAGTTCCGTCCCTGCCACATGAAAGTCTGTACACATACCGCTGCTGGACCTTGTGCCAGCCAGTGAGAAGGGGAACAGGGACGAAGATGACAATCGCCTTCCTGCCGTGGCCAACCTCAATCTATAAGAGTCCTGGTGTCAGCGTGCTGTTGCTGCCCAGTGCCCACCGCCTCTTCGAGAATCTTGTCCGGCCATTTGTGGTTCCGCGAACAGAGAATATCCGGTGTTGTGTCGCAAGGCTGATTCCGGCAATGGAGCCGGGGTTGATGCTCATCTTACCTCGCGAGCGGACACGAACTGGAGAGGGCGCAGGGACGCCTTCATGTCCGGGATGTTGGACTCGAGGTCGTAGAGAGCATTGGCGATGCTCGACTCGATCTCGGAGGGGTTCTGCCTCGAGGGGCTGTTGGGCGCGATCTTGTTAAGGGCGGCCGACGACATGGTTGCGGATTGCTCGACTGGAGGAGTGGTCGAAGGGGTCTTGGTCGGGTTTCGCGTCGCGGTTGAAGTTCTTCGAAATGTTGGCTCGAAAATGAATATCGTTTGCTTGTGCCCGTAAGCGAATGCACTAGCCCGCTTTCGGCCAGCCCATCTTCTCAACTTCACCACCGCCGTGCAAACACATCACAGTCCTTCGGTGCGGGTCACACGTCGCACAGTCGGTACAACAACAGCGCGACTCATATTGTTTTTCATCCTCACCGTGAGTGGTGCTCCATAAACGTGAACGCGTGTCAAGTCACTCTGAATCTAAATATTACCCAATCACAAGAACATGTAGCTATCGCAGTACATTCAAAACACTCCCTGCAGATTATTCATTTGGTGGATCGAAAGGCTGCGATAGTGGTTGGACATGTTGCTCACAAAGGGTATGTGAGTTATAACAACCTGCTCTTCTACCGTTGTATATACGCTTCACAGTAATGAGCATCTCACCTACAGTACCCACTACCCACGGGTCCATACTATCGAATTCTGTTTTACTGGAAATGACAGATTAAACATTACTACGCATTCTTCTGAAAGAACCCGGTGTCCTCCGCATCCCTTGGTCGCATCTATATCTCGTTTCTCAATTCCGCATGCATCTCATGGGATCACTGGCCTTGTCTTTTTTCCACACGATACCTTTGTTCTCTTGTTCGCTTGTCTCCAACTACATTCTGCCATTATGGCACTCAATGGCTGCTTCATTAGCCCCATTGAGTCATACCGTATGACGCATCCAGTCCAGCTAACACTTCTGTTGCCAAGTTGGTCGCTTTTCTCTTTTACGCCTCACTCGCTCTTAACTTCCCTTTCAACTTAGTGTCGGTTCCGGCTAGTGCTGAACCTGACACGGACGGTGAGCGTCGGTACTCAGTCTCGACAGACACCAGTATGGTCCCTTGGAGACGACACTTCCACCCGTTCGCACTAATCCGATTCGGAGAACTCCTCCTTGTAACCAGGAGTCAGCCCAGATTCTTTTGCTGCCAAGTCCGCTTCCTTTTTTGCTGCCAATTCGGCCGCTTGCCTCTTCTTCTGCCAATTTCCGTTCCGCTTCTTTCTCATTGAACCGTCTCAATCTCTCCTTAGCCTCTTTTCTTAATCGTGCTCCGCGTTCTCCGCCCAGTTGAACACTCGAATATACAGAAACAGTAGAAGAGTCATTCTGATAGGGCTGTAAAGCAACAGGGAATGGTATGACGCCCTTGAATCTCGGCAGATTCTTAATGTCGACGTAGGGAGGCGACGGAATATCGGTATCGTTGATTTCCGCAGGTTTGAGCCCGTTGTCTGGGTTGTCGATGTGATCTTTAAGTCGTCTTCGGAGACTGAACAAAGATGGTCTGTCGTTGGGATCGAAGTTCAAACATTCGCGAATAAGGTCTCGCATGAGCTGTCTGGGTTGGCTCTCATATCCGTTAAGGAGTCTATTGACATCCCAGTACTCTAGTGACTGAAGTTCGATACTCGTGGGCCCAGAGGGAAACATTGTTTGCTCGTGGCCCTCCAAGTTTCTGAGATAGTACGACATTATTTGCCCAATAGCAAAGACGTTAGTTCGATCTGAGAAACGGTGGGCTTTGTCATTCGGCTTCATAGGGCAATAGACCCTCTGCTCCTGTACGACACGGAAACTTTTAATTAACGTTGACCTATATAACTAAAAAGGGTAAAACACTTACTGGGGGAGCGACCCTCCTATTACCATGGCCTATATATTCTCTTGGGTTGTGCGGTTCGTCCTCATGGTTCTCGAAAGCTAATCCCCAGTCTCCGATCATTATTGACGGATACTAATTTACCCGTCAGCAGGAGGATATGTTATCAAGGGAGCAATCGTACTTACCATGAACCAGTCTCTGTCTTCTTTTCTCGGCCTCGGGTTTCCCAAGAAAATGTTCGCTGCGTGAATGTCGCGATGAACGATTGATGTCCAGCCATCGACATAACCATCAAGGCTTCCTTCGTGTACCGCCAGAAACCCCTCCACTAAGGAAAGGAAAAGGTAATAGCAGAATGAGTCTGGGGGATCTATCTCATGGTCGAAGAGAATATCTCAACTGACGGAGTGTAGCGTGGGCAGCATACTCGATGTACAACCGATACCGGCGCTGACCTTCCATAAGCCGCTTCCGCCTTCTTTCTGTCATCTCAACAGCATAATGCATCCGAAAAACGTTGTCGATCGATGTATTCTTTTCTTCCTCGAATGGTCCCCACCCGTCGTCGCTGTCTTCTGGTGCCTTCATGTACGAGGTATCTGGCCATCGAGTTTCTCTCTCTGTGTGTCGCCTCGTTGAACGCTGCCTCTCTGCATCTTCTGCCCTCATGCTTACAGCTGCTGTTGTCGCTGCTGCTACTCCCGCTGCTGCTGCTGCCGTGGTCTCTTCTTCCCAATACTCTTTCATCTCCTGCCGATCTTTTTTCTTCCTACCATCCCACTTCTTAGCTGGGTTGGCAGGGATCAGCCACGGAAAATCATCTCCATGACGCTCGCTATTAGCTCCGTAAAGTCTCTTGTCATCCTCGCTGACCTCATAGAACCATATGACAGAGAGGGTGTTGAGTGCATCAACTGTTCATGTCAGAAAAGGAGCGCCATCAATTCATACCTCGACTTACTTTCAGTCCATCCCGGCCGCTGGCCTTCAACGTATGACACGTGAATCTTAATGAATCGATCCTTGTAGGCTTTCGAAACTGCCTGCACCATGGTGGAAATGGGGTTGGGGTCACGAACAGTATCTAGGAACGAATGATATGAGCATTCAAATCTCAGGAAGGACTGCGCTGAGGACATTAAATTTCGACGAAAGAACTGAGTTCTCAAAGAAAGAAGAGCAAGCTGAAATCTCGCTTTGTCTAGGAACGTTTTCGGCCTATCCTGAAGCAATCACCATTTCTTTGTCTATTATACATGCAGTAAACCAACGCATAACGAAAACAAAAGAAAAAAGGACATGCAGCATCGTCGTGTTTATGTTCTTGCCTGCTCTTTCACGCTGCGGTGTGTGAAGATTTAGTTTGACCAGCGTGATTTCACCGAATTTCCATCGTTGTGGGTGCTGCCTTCGCGTGGTCGTTTTGTTGAAGAACGTCCTTTGCTGTACCCGCTTACGGGTACATGATTAACTGGCGTCCCTTGTGGCAGTTCACGAGGGTTCTCAATGTTCTTTTTTCCTAGCTCTTTCTTGTGCAGCATTTCCACATCCTTCACTGTCTCCAATTTTATGTGACTGTCAGTGAGGTGGATGCCTTGGTTGGATCCCGGTTCCTCGATGGCGGCTAGGATTTGTCGTCGCAGTGTGAACAGCGATGGTCGTTCGTTAGGATCGAAGTGAAGGCATGGAAGCAATATATTGCGCATTTGACGATGGCGACCTGCAGTGTACTTCTCATCTGTGAGGATGCTGCTGATATCCCACCCAAATTGGTCAGCTAGCTTCGCTTTCTCAGGTGTTTTGCCTGTTCTGCTGCCTTTTGCGTAGAAATATGGGCCGCCATATTTTTGCCCGACCAACAAATCAAAAATCGTTGCGCCGATAGCGTACACATTGGTCCTGTCACTAAGACGAGGCGCATCGGCAAGCGAAGGGCGCATTTTTCTTTGCTCCTGTTGTGTTGTTGAGTTAGCTCTTTTCATCAAAAAGGTATATAAATACGCCGGAAGACCATACAGGAGCCATATACACATCTGTACCATATCCGGTGTGAAACAGAGAATTGTTCGGGTCGTCTTCGTAATTCTCGAACGTTATACCAAAGTCACCTAGCTGAGGTGTTGGGTACGCCTACAAGTTGTTAGCGAAATGTTTGGTTCTGGATTTGGATGCCTTACCGATTTCCGGTCGAGGTTGTTGATGCCGAGAAAGACATTTTGAGGTTTCAAGTCACGATGGACGAGGCTAACCCAGTCTTTTACCGGCTCCTCTAGCGATCCTTGATGCATGATCAAGCACGCTTCAACCAGTGCCAGGAATACGTAGTAACAGAAATCAAGCGATGTGCGCTTTTTTTTATGCTTGATGATGTAATTAGAAAGGTCGCCATATGGTACGAAATCGAGGTACAGGCGGTATCGAAACTGCAAGGCGCTGACACGATAGCCACGTATTTTCAAGATATAAGGGTTGACTGGCGTAACCATTTTGAGCTGCTCCATGACAGATATTTCGATTGGCAGTCTGTTCCGCCATCGTGCTGGATCGCGCCATATTGCCGCATTCTCGAGTTGGTCGTCATCTTTGATGGCTACTTTCTGTTTTGGAAAGCTCTTAGCAACAGCCTGGCTTTAAGCATATCGAGTCCAAGAATGAACACCGGGGACTTACATCAATTACTCTCGAAGTTTCTCTATGAATCTTCACCCAAAGTGCAACTTTTCCAAAACCACCCGCTCCTAGAGCCTGTGCAGGGAGCCAGTACCCATTATTCTCATCTAGAATACCTGTGCCTTCTGCGCCATGTCTCCCAGTCAAAAGGCTTTCCCATTGGCGGCGTTCTACCTCGTACGCATTTTGTGTATGATACTCCAATACCGGTCTCTGCGGCTCGTCACCAAGGTTCTGGTCTGGATCCGCAAGCATTTTCATGAAGCGAAAATCAGGCTTGCGGAAATCTTGCAGCCTACTGCTTTCTTCGTGAGGTTGAGGGAGCTGGGTGGAGTGACCATCGTGCGCAATTGTTTCCGTATTCTGGTTTTCTCGTACATTTGATCCTCTTACTTCGTGAGGTCGAGGGGGCTGAGTGGGGTGACCGTCGTGCGGACCTGTTCCCATATTCTGTTTTCCTTGTGTATTCGATACTCTTTCTGACTCCGGAACTGGAGCTTGACACGTGTTTCCTCGATCAACAACCCGTTCAGCCGCAGGTTTCTGTTTTCCCATCTTCTCCCTTTTCCATTTTGCGGCTTCGTTTGCTTTGCAGAACGCGGGTATATTGACGTCTTCGGCAGGGATCTCGCTGTCCCAGCGGAAAATTTCCGAAGCGCCTTTCCCATGTTCCTTCCCATACTTCTCCTTACTGCCAGAGTCCACTGTAGTCCACCAAATGAGCTTCAGGCAGTTGACAATTTGGTCTGAATTAAATTTCCCGGTCAGCTTCAGGTAACACGCTTTGATCAGATCAAGAGACAATTACCTTGGTCCCAACTTGGCCTAGCATTTTGAATGTGATCAAAGTGTGCTTCTCGGAAATACCTCATGTTTTCCCCTGGAAGGGGTACCTTTTTGGCACCCGGGGCTGCCATTTTTTTCTGAGTGGACACTGGTTGAAGTCACAGTGATGACTATCGGTAATTGTGAATCTGTAGTGACAAGAACTTGTTAGGATCTCACGAATCACAGATGAAGGATCTAAATTCTCTAGAGGCTGGAAGGAGCTTATAAGGATTATTCGTTCTTCTGCTGTCTTTGTTGTATCGACGCTTTAGGCACAATGAAGCAACACGAGAGAATAGCCAGCGCTTGCTTTCAGGGAAGATGTCTTTGCTTAGCCTTGCATATGCTTGTGATTTGGGTATTGCAAAGGGCCCCGGATAATTGGCCCACCCCTTCTAGCCCCACATAACAGCATACCTGCAAAAATGTAGAACATACTCTCACCTCTTAACTGTGTGTTAAGTTATAAAGCAATGTTGATTGACCAGGCCTCGGAGGGATGATCTGCTCCAGAAAAGATATAATGAAGAACAAAATAACTTTCGGAAGCTGGGAACACCCGAATGGTACATACAACCGGGGTAGTTGGCCAGAAGGCTCCATTAAGTGATTCCGAAAAGCCAGGGGTTTGTCCGCCTGACTCTTGTGACGATTTCTTTATGCCAGCAATTGTACAACCGTACTGACCGTCCACGCCGCCGCTAATCCGGTCAGCGCTTTCAAGATGATGTCTGTCGAGCTGATAGCGTCATTGTATCCTTCCACGAATGGGACTTTTGCTTTGTTGTGCCAAAAGTTGCTGACATGTGCGCGCGTGAAGAGCGTGTTGGCAACATTGCCGGCGTTCAAGAGGAACAGAACTCGAGACGACCAGGTGCCCCGACTGTTGGCATACAGGAGAAGTGAGCTCGAGATTAAAGAGGTGATTATCTACTATGAGTCAGCCATAGCGTTTCTAGGACATTTCACGCGCTTCGGCGGAGCTTGTAGCGAGCCCACCGGGTTTGGATGGTGCTAGGTAAACAAAGACTCTGGAGCACTGACCGTAAGAACTGCACTTCCCTGGGTGGTTCTTGTCTTGTGCAGCTGCTCCTCGGCCGTGCTCGACCACTCGGCTGCCTTTTCCGTCTTTTTCTCGTACTTCTGTAGGTTGGTGACGGAGATGTATGAGAAGTAGAGCGCGTACGCGCTGCCAGCCGCTTGGGCAACATGCAGCGGCGCCAAGAGTATACCAAAGACCATGTTGTAGGCTATGCAAAAAGTCTTGATGGTTAGATGGGTCTTTGAAGGAGGATGATGGATGGATGGAAATGCCGGAGGTTTGATCAGCACCTCGCGATGACGTCGGAATTGGCTGGAGTGGACAGGGAAGCCCTGGCACGTGTAGGGCTGAGGATTTGCACAGGGTCGTTGGCCGTTGCAACGACTTCACGCCAGCGCTTGCACAGTACATTTTGTCAACATTGGTCTCTATCCAGGTCCATGGGCTACCTATAGCATAGCTGTCGTCTGAATGCATCCGACGGTCGACTCAATCATCGCAAGCAACCAAGGTTTGGTTTGTCACCGCGAAAGGCCCGCCCGATCATCCCACCGCACCTGTTTCGTGATTTGTGCTACCTACAACACCACTTCTAGAACCGGACTATCAGACCATCTCTCACCATGTAGCAAATCTGTCGCTCGATGAAATAGCGAGCATATCCCACTCAAATGCAACCCATCACAACTCCTCACCCGCTCAGCTTGTCAAGTGTCAAGTGACCTTACTAATCCGCCATCATCCATCGCCATCGCCAATGCTGCGAGCTTGTAGTTGGACGCACTCCAAGGCCAAAACACAGAGTATCTCGCGATGGCGCAACCTCACGGGGTCGGTTCAAGGTCCTCAATCAAAAACATTCTCGTCATTGGCGTATGTTCTGCTCGCTATGCTCCACCATCCCTAAGCATGCCACTGACCCGGCTCTAGAACCAAATCATCTCCGCAACCGTCCTTCAAGCCCTCTCCCAAAAACCGGCCTTCGCCCTTACGGTCCTAACATACCCTTCGCAAGCGCCGCTCCTCTCACGCGCCCACAATCATGATACCCCGCGTTTTCAGAACATCGCCCACCGAACTAGCGATTTCACTGCACCTTCCTTAAGGAGCGCCTTCGCCGGCCAGGACCTCATCATCAGCACTGTCAATGGCGGCGACTACAGCCTACAAACTCGTATCATCAATGCCGTTGTCGCAGCGGGCGTAACGAGGTTTATCGCAAGCGAGTTCGGTCACGATAGCCTGAACGAAAAGGTCCAGGAGCAGTTACCCCCGAGCGAAGAGCGGGCGCGTGTGATAAGATACCTGAGAGGAATGCAGAACGAAGGCGTGGTAGAGGAGGCCGCTGAGCCGGAAGAGGATATGTACATCAAGAGGGAGGCAGCACCGGGCTTTGAGAACCCATTCGAATGGGCTGGTGTTGCTGTAGGATGTATCTTGGATGCTAAAATTATCAGTGGAGAGCTGGGGGTTGATATGAAGTGGCGAAGCGCCACGGTCCATGGGAAAGGGACAGAGCAATTTGCTGCGACGAGCCTAGAAAGAGTTGGTCAGGTGGTTGCAAAGGTCGTGGAGCATTGGGAGCAGGTAAAGAATCGGTATCTTTACGCTGCGGGCTGCATCACGACGGCAAACCAGGTCATTGAGGTCTTGCGGAAGGACACTGACCAGGATTGGGAAGTGGGTTATAACGACACGGCTGAATGCGTTGACGAGGCTACGAAACGGATGGAAAAGGGATTTCCTGATGCTGGAATGTTCCTAATGGAACGGAGCATTCTGTACGATGAGGCCTTGGGAGCAGTGGAACCCTTTAAGATGGATAGTGCCAATACCTTACTTGGCTTGGAGGAAGAGAAACCGGAAGCCATTATCGGCGCTGCGATACATGGTTTTGCGCATCAAGGAGCAGCGGAATGCGGATGCAGCTAAGTAACACAATCGGTGCTAGGTTGGATGTGGTTGGTTGTTATTCGAGGTAATGATCTACTCGGCAACTTCTCTTTAACATTTCCTCAATTCATTCCATTTGACCGTATCTCTATTAGCACAATTTGAAACAGAACGTTTTTTCCTAGCTCTTCTGCTATACACTCCTCACTGGCGAACAATTATTTCAAGATTCTTCCCAATTTCCGTTGTTTGTTCCTCCACTCATCCTCCAACATCGAGAACGATATCATATCGTGCCATTCACCATTGTACCAAATAGCTTCCCGTTTCCGACCTTCCAGCACGAAACCAAGTCGTTCGTACAAACGCGTCGCACCCTCGTTGTATGACAAACTTTCAATCGCAATGCGATGCAAGCCCGCGATCTGAAACCCCCAGTTGAGGACCCATTCGATTGCCTCGCTGCCATAGCCCTGACGCTGGTGTGGGGCAACGATGTCCACACTGATGTAGCTGTTGCGATGATGTTCCCTCCCAGGGCGCGGACTCGTCAAATAGATGATACCGATCGGGACGGGTGCCGCCGGTGGGACTGATGGAGGAGGCGCGAGGCAGACGATGACGCCCAACAGTAAGTTCTCCAAATGCGCCCGGAAGCTTTCGCTGGCTTTTCTGCTTTCTGGCCGGAGCAGAGACGTGGTCGAGCCGACGTAGGCCTGGGCATCGGATTGGACTGAGTGCACGAAGGCGTCGTCTTCTGGCGTGTCCTCTAAGGCATGATAGATCAGCCGAGCGGAGCGGAATGGGTCCTCCATGATGGTCTTTCGAGGGCTTAAACTAGTGTAAAGAAAGGGAAGTGCTGCCTCTTCGACTGCGCCGCGTTAAGATCAGGACTTCAGCCCCCACTTCAGCGTGAAACCGGCTCCGACGGCTTTTGAGACTAAAAAGGAAGGTCCTAACTGTTGAAACTATGAAACAGAATTATTGATTGGATGTTCTTCTAATTATGTGCCGAGCAGGCACCTAGATATATCCGTAGATGTCTGCAGGTGAACAAAGACGTGAGTGTTTACTAGCTATTTGAATGTATCGCATGCTCCAGCAACAACGTCAGTCACTATCAAGTGGGATTCACTGCCTAACAGGATAACTAACTGCACTAACACGAAGTAGAAAAAGAAACCTAGTGAAGATATTTATATTATATATGGGCTCTAAGACCTTTTTGCTTATATTCATGAATCAGGCTTACTTCTTAAGAAGTATTCTATAGGGGCTGTTTACATCCTTCTCTATCTCACTAGATGGTGAATTCTGCTTGACGGTGACAGGCTTCATACGAAGGTGGGAAAGATAAGGGTAATTTATACGTTTACACGTGGAGTAAACAAAATAGCTTAAATGCGGTTACGTATCACTTACATACCATTAAATGATAGACTTTTTGCCTCACATGGCGGATATAGGCTTCGAATCACCAGAAACGTCAAGTTATTCATTCAAATGATTGATTGCCACCGTACATACTAGTAGAGCTTGGCATGTCCCATGCGCACATGACCTGTATATAACAATAGAAGAAATTTCTATTAGGTCTACGACCTCTTTGCATCCCATCTCTTATGTTTTGCCAAACAGACGTATTGTGAAGCATTTCTTAGACACATGTGTAACCCAGTCCCTTCTAATTCGAGTCCGTTGCAGTACTTCCTATTGGGGCCCAAACGAGAAACCTTCACACGCATGTCCTCGGCCAGATAAAGTGGTGCCGCGTGGAAGTGACTAAAATCCAAATCTATAATGTAATCTTCCTCAAGGAGGTGTGATTCAAACCAAGCTCTGATGTAGACATTGATCAGGTTCGAAAGTTCCCCTAACATGTTGAATGTTGGAATTAAGTGACCATCCTCAAAAAATCCAAAAGAAAGCCTCACAGAGGTGAGCGTTGACTTGTTCTGGTATAGGAAATCATGAAGTTCATCACCGGCGACGTGGAAAAACTCAAGTGATAGTGATTTAGTGCGACAAAGCTCGTCTCGGTGAGAAGACTGTGGAGCACAGATCCTGATGGGTGATGAATATACAACTCCTCTAGACAGGGGACTGCAGAAAGGAGTCGGATTTTCCATGGCGCCGATTTCTGGGCATTAAGTGACAGGTAGCGTAGGCTTCCAAATGTTTCTTCGAACTGGCCAGGCTGAAATTGAGGAACGCCAAATAGGTTTTCATCCCTTGGGATTCCAGTAAAGTGGAAATAACGAATAGATATTTTGCTATTCATCAGCGCTGTAATGGTTGTAGCGGCAGCGATTTGGTCGCTATCTGAACGTCCAAGTAGAAAAGGTGAAAATAGTGATTCTATATCAGAGTCTACGAGAGGCTCCACAAACCAGTTGACCATTCTGTTGAAAGGTTCGTAACTGACTAACTTATTCCAGCTCCGGTACAGCGCCGTATGCGTTTCTGTTCTACGCATATGCAGATCAATTGCATCCAATCTGGAGAAATTGTTGAAGGCAGTGGTGAGCCTAGCAGTTTCAAGGTCACCAGACCTCAATGAATTCTGCTTTTCGAGGCAAATCAAGAAGGTGTCTTTGAATTTCTTAATAGCCTTATTTGCTCCATCGTCGGGGTCGAGCTTTGCAATATCTTCTGTCCATTCATGCTCCTCGAAAGCATCTTCGACAGTGATTTGAGAAAGGTATGCATAGCCGATGACCAATTTTTGCATGTGTCGCGATAGTTCCAGATGCTCCGATATTTTTGACACCGTTTGAATGCTATTCGTTCCAAGGCATATGGTTCTGGCAGTGAAGAAAGTCCGGCCGAAAAAGGGCAAACTCTTCGCGTTGATTTCTTTGCAGGTAAGACGGAAAGTATATAAGTCCTCATTGTCCAGGAAGATGACGATGTTTTCAATCATTTCGGGAGGCAGGCCAACAAGATTTGGCGGCATCTTTGCAGCCACATATGTGGTAGTGACCTCGTGCACTAACGAGGTGCAGTGTTGTGAAGACATAGTGCTTGTCTAGAGAGTCGTGCGGGTATTCTGACGTGGTATGGCTGGAGAGTAGGGCAAACTGATACCCTTGGCAGGTCGCTGAGTTCACGGGATTGATCCAAATAGTGTGTGCGTGTAGAGAAAGGAAACCTCAATACTGACGAAGTTTGTAGTGGCGAGGTCGTAGTCGCTTGCCTTTAGCGAGTGGTATCGAAAGGCAGGTGTTGTCCGCGCCGGGTCAAATGAAGCGCACGAGGTAGTTATAGAAGAAGGTCGGACAGGGTGGGAGTAGCAGGTTTATATAAGAGATTCAACCAGGACCAAGATTCTGACAGCAAGCGGTGACCAAAAGAGTGACCGTCCACCGTCTAAACCAAGAGTCGCAGGCCGTAACGGGCGAGCGATTTTACACCGCTACCTGGTTCTGTTCGTACCTACCTTGGGTCCAACCGTGGAAATCGTCAAGGACGGTCTTCACATCCGTTACCAGCAAGTGCAAACACAAAGTCGTGTTCTCAATATACAGTCCTCTGCGATGTAATACCTTAACGTCTTTCTGTTTGGTTACTGAAGGGCCTTACGAGCTAGCCAGTATGGCCCTCTTGGCAGCAGGCGTGCTGCAGAATGGGAACCAACCCATTCCAATACTTGCGCAACAACCCGCTCCAACTTCGAGTGGTGATCCCAGAACGCCACCAATGCAAACACTCAACCCAAAAACGCCTCGCTTTGCCCAGACGCATCCTTACTTGTACATTTTTAACTAGCTGGCCAGCGCCTCAGCTCTTTTCCAAGAATTCCTTGGCTTCGTTGACCTTGGTCGCAAGGTACGGGCTTCCGCCACGATCGGGATGGTTCAGCAGCATGAGCTGCCTGTGCTTCTTGCGGATAAGCTCCTTGCTGAGGCCTCTCTCCCTGTAGCGCATAGAACAGTCAGAACCCAATCAAGATACAAGGCTCAAGGTGGTGGCGGCGGCGACTTACGGAAGCTCAAGGATCAGAGCAGCTTCGCGGCGGTTCATGCGGGCCTCGAAACCACCCTTGTAGAATGCGCGGCCAAGGGCGTTAGTGCCACCGCGGTACCTGCGCAGCGCGACAAGACCGGCGCGGCCCTGGGAGTTGTCAGTCAAACCCAAAGTGATACCATACTGCAGGACCGGGCCCAACGCACGAAGAAGGCCGCTGCCGCAACACCGAAACCAATAGCAACAGCCGACGCCATTGTTCGAAGGATGTGAGAGGGATGGACTTTGGGGGGACGCAAGGGTATTCGTGGGGATGATGTCGTAGTCAACGCGCAAGAAAATGGCGACAGAAGGCGATGGGCATCCGGAGCGGGTCCGAGCGTCCATGGCAGCGCCAAGACATCTCACCGCCCGGGAAGGCATCCGCTGATTCGGAGCCGGCAATCTCGAACTTTTTGTAAAGAGAGGCGACCTCAACACCGACAATCCCCACCCTCAAGGCGCCCCCGGAAAGCAGTCACGATGCGTATCGAGACCGTTAGTACTGCCGCTACGATCCCATTGCACGAGCATTACTAACTTTTCTTCCAGTGCTACTTCTGCTCCCAGCCCTGCTATCCCAGCAAGGGCATCACCTTCGTCAGAAACGACGCCCGCGTCTTCCGTTTCTGCCGCTCAAAATGCCACAAGAACTTCAAGATGAAGCGTAACCCGCGCAAGGTAAGCTTTATCCCCTGCTCCGGCGCCCTCAGACCCATCTCCACGCATACAACAACTTTGCATGCACCCGAGGCCCCACTCTCCCCCTCAAACCCAACCCAGTGCTAACACGACACCCCACAGCTCGCGTGGACCAAGTCCTTCCGCAAGGCGCACGGCAAGGAGATGGTCGTCGACAGCACGCTGTCCTTCGCCGCGCGGCGCAACGTCCCGGTGCGCTACAACCGCGACCTCGTGGCCACGACGCTCAAGGCCATGTCGCGTGTGTCCGAGATCCGTTCGCGTCGCGAGCGCGCCTTCTACAAGGACCGCATGCGGGGCAACCGTGCCCGCCAGCTCGAGGCCGACCGCAAGCTCGTCGCCGAGAACCAGCACCTGCTGCCTCCCGAGGAGCGCGACGTCGTGCCCGAGGCCGTTCGCGAGAAGCTCGAGAGGATGGACGTCGAGCAGGAGGACGAGGAGACCCAGGGCATGCGTGTCAAGGTCCCCAAGGCCAAGAGGAAGCAGAGACTGGTTGTCGGCAAGGGTGTCGAGGACATGGATGTCGACGAGTAAAATATTTCATGGCTGGGAGGCACCGTTGCTTTGGGTGGCAGCTCCGACGGGGCAAGATGATGGCGAGGGCATTATCAGGCGCAAGGAGTCTGCAGGGCGTTTTGGGCGTGTTAAAAGACGTCGTGAGGCGGCTCATTAGCTTTTGATATGGGTCAATTTGGCTTCATGGTTAAGATATCAAAGGAATGGCAAAATACTGTCTTGTGGGCAACATCATAGTCCGAGCATTGATCTGAAGGCTATACCAATTAACAAACCCAACGGTGAAAATGGTCCAGGCAACGACGGCTTCGTCCATCATTGTACATTGATGAATGAACAAGTTCTCAAGCAATCAAGCTTCCGCACATGTGTACTCAATTTTTCTACTGTATACACAACACCTTTGTGATAAGCAAGGACTTTTGGGAAGAGTGGGTTTGCTGGGCTTAGACTTCACGCGGCTATCTCAGGTTAGTTCACATCATCAAACTCGTCAGATTTGATGCTCCAGAAGTCATTCGCAGAACGCTCAAACATGCACATGAATTTCCGTTTAATAGAAGATTTTGGTAACCGCAGGGGATACGCATGCCATCATGCACGGGTGGAGACGCAGCCAGACGACACCTCCCGAAGACACTACCGATCGGTCCCATTCGCACGTCTATTCGTCTGCCCCTTCTTCCGATGCTGTGCCATAAGCCATTGCTTGATTAGGTAGTCGGTCCTCCCGCAATACACAACAAACGCGGGAGGAACCCTCTGGTGTGTCTGTATCCAGGCTACGAAGTGAACCTCGCCAGTCATTTCTATCGTTGACCACACCAATTTAAGGCTCGGTGTTCATGGCATCCGTGAAGCTGTTCGCAGCCGTCGTAGCGAAATACCGGACATCGACGTCATCATCCTGCTGCAGCTTCTCCAAGTTGGGCAGGATCTGGTTCTGGATCAAGTCGTTACCGCGCTGCGCACCCTGCGTGGGCGTTTCACCGGCCTTCTCAAGCTCGACGATGGTGCCGGTCTCGGGCAGACGCTTCAGGACGCTGATCAGAACTTCGTATGACTTGGCGACGTTGAAACGAATGTTGGGAATGCGGTCCTCGACGAGCTTCTCCATCATAGGCAGGATAGACGCTTCGATGACGTTAAGGCTCAGGGCAGGAGCAAGGGTCTAGTCAACAGTCAGTAGTGAACAAGCCAAAAGATAAAAATGTCTTACGGAAATGGCGAAGCAGGTAGTCATGCGGTAGAGGTAGTTGGGGTGAGCACCCATAGCCATGACCTTGGGCACGATGGCGTCGTTGGCCCAATCAACACCGAAGACCTCAGTGAGCTTCTTCAGGTTTTGCGTCGAAGCCTCACGAATAGAGAAGACGGTGTCGCCGAGCCAGCTCATGCACAGGCTGCTAAGCTTCTCATCGAAAAACTTGACGCCCAGTTGGCTGGCAAGGAGAGGAACGTATTCAATAATGGCAAGACGCACACGCCATTGCTTGTCCTCAGCAAGCTGGACAATAGCGGGAAGGAGGGACTGGGACAGAAGCTCAATGCCGATGACTACGCCGGGGGTTAGCGTGAGCGCGGGGCAACGCATGGATCAGTAAGTGCATACCGTCGTTAACCTGCTCCAGCTTAGAAATGATGTTCAGACGGACATCAGGGAATTCATCCTTGAGCATCTGAAGGAACATAGGGAGGAGGTGGGTGATAGTCCTATAAAGGTCAGCTAAAGCTCTAATCCAATCATGACTCAGTACGTACTCGTCCTTGCCAAGGATCGGCGCCAGACCACTGATCTGGCTGCCAAGAGCAGCGCGAACGTGCTGGGAAGAGTCCGAGACCAGTTCTTCAATGTTAGGCATTATCTCCTGAATAAGAGTCTCCTTAGGCAGAAGCTTGCAGAATCCTAAACCGAGTCAGTAACAAAACGAGCTTCTGCGATTACTTCAAGCATACCGGGAATCTGTCCCGCAATGGCACTGCGGACCTCCGCTTCGGTATCCTTGACAAGCTTGACAAAGGCGGGAACGAGATCCCTGCTGATCAACTCTTCCTCGACGGCCTTGGCAATCTACACAAGGAATTAGCTCCAGGGTTTTTAAATTCCCATCAGGAAAGGCTTGCCTTCTCGAAGCGGTCAGCGACCATGTAGCGCACTCTCCAGCTCTTGTCCTCGAACAGATGCCTCAACGCCGCGAGAAGAACACCGTGACTGGTTTGCTCCTCCTTGGGAACAACCTCCGCGATAGCAATGAGAATGTCCACAGTGAGCAGCCTGACGCTGTCTTGGTCATCGTTTGTCAGGCGCTGGAACAACGGAATCATATCCTCAATGACGGTCTGAGGAGGCATGCCGCTCTTAACGAACTTTGCCAGGTTGTTTGCCGCCTGTCTCCGGACCATGGGCGTGTCATCGTGAACGAGTTTGCCGAAGTGCTGTCTCAGGGACTCCTGGGCCTGAGCAGAGGCCCTAGAGTACGGGCTGACGTAGAGGCCGGTGGCAGAGATTTTGGAGGTAAACCAGTCGGCGGTGGAGAGGCGGATTGTCAGCGGAACAAAGTATTCTTCAACCTGCTGAGGGCTGAGCTCCTCGCAGACCTTGTTCAGGGATTCCACAGCCTGGGCCAGGTCAGCGCATACGACAACATCAATTGCCTATCGCTCGCCACGC
Organism: Aplosporella prunicola CBS 121167; assembly: GCF_010093885.1. Taxonomy (NCBI): domain Eukaryota; kingdom Fungi; phylum Ascomycota; class Dothideomycetes; order Botryosphaeriales; family Aplosporellaceae; genus Aplosporella; species Aplosporella prunicola. The sequence continues at coordinate 465,269 of NW_022983547.1, forward strand.
GACGCACCTTCTCCCGGACCAGAGGCTCCTCGATGCCCGCCAGGTTCTCCAGAGGAGAGATCAGCACGTGGCCGAACTCCGGGCCGCCGACATATTCCACGAAGTTGCCAAGCTCTTCGCTCAGAGCAGTGAGGACCTCATCCTCATCCTCAACGCTTTCTGAAAGGCAGGTGATGGTTGTTTAGCATGTGATGTTTTCCTGTGCAACAATTGATCGCGCGACGACATACCGTCCAGGAAGGGGATGAGTTCGTCCCTCGTGCGCTCTGCTCCAAGGGCCAGAGCAATGGTGGAGAGACGGCGGATCGCGTTCAGCCGTAGGAGGACGTCATCGTGCTACGATTTGTTGTCAGTGGTGCCCGACAAACGGTCGTGCGGCAGCGCCCCTCGTACCTTCAACTCGTCAATCAGCACGGCGATGGGGTAGAGCTCGTCGTTCTGGTTGGGGCCCTCCATTGTAGATTAGAGCGCAGGGCGAGTTGTCGGATAGAAAGGAGCGTGTATCTCGGTCGGAGCCGTGACGTCTGAGGTTGTGTGATGGGGTATGAGCGAGGTCGGGGGTTGTTGGGCGGAGGCTGGCGTGGTCGCGCTTTGACCGAGCAGCAAAGCGGAGAGAGGAGGATGAGAAGGTGTCGAACAGCGGGCGCGCGGGTTGGGGTGGGTGGGTGGTGGTGCTTTGATGCTGCGTGCGGGAGGGTGTTTAAGGCGTACAGCCTGGTTCTGTCGAAAGCCGAAGTTCCAGAGGTCTGAGGGGCAGCGATGAACTCTGAGTCGTACCTCAGCAGCACGCCAGCTCGAAATTTCTCCACAACACCACCACCACCTCGCCCGCTCTCGCTCTTGCCCTGCGCCGTGCCTGCGCCTAACTACTGAGCCTGCCTCTCCATTGCATCGCTCCGCCAGCTGCCCAACCTAGTCTATCCGTCGCTGCTCAGCTGCCGCTGCCGCAAAACCCCACCACCAAACCGGCAGACACCACCGCCCCCGCGCGCGCAACCCACTCAACATGCCTACCATTTCCGTGGACAAGGCCGAGCTGTTCAAAGCTTTGGGCAGAGAGTTAGTCCCGCCTAGCACCCAACGCGACGGCAATGCGCGCAGCAAGAGCACGGAATGACTCGGCGATTCGACCATGGCCACCAGACTTGGTGCGAGAAGGCGCAGCGGAAATACATGAGCAATCAGCTCTGATATGCGCTGGGGCCCATCAGCCCTTGTGTTGGGTATAGCATACGCCCCCACCGCGTGGATGCACAATTGCTACACGTCGAGTGGCCATGGTTGAATCCCAGACAGTCCAGTGCGGCGCACTGCTTTGCGCAACGTGGACCATGCAATTCTTGACATGGACGAAGGCTGAGATGCTGCAGGTACACCACCGAGGAGTTCGATGAGCTATGCTTCGAGTTCGGTATGTGGCATTTAGGACACTCCCAAATAATAGGCACGAATGCTGACGGGCAGCAGGCATTGAGCTCGATGAGGATGTAAGAAGCTCCAGGCAAAGCCCACTGCCCGGAGGCTAATCTTTCCAGACCACCAACTCGAAGCGCCCCATCGTTGATGGCGTCGAGGAGCCTCCCCAGCTGAAGATTGAGATACCCGCCAACAGATATGACATGCTTTGCTTCGAGGGCATTGCCCTCAACCTGAACATCTTCCTCGGCAGGGCTACCTTGCCCAACTTCAGACTATCGGCTCCTGCGGGCGGCGAGCTCCAGGTTATGAACGTTGACAAGGAGGTCAGATGCCCACACGCCTGCGTCATTGCGGCATAACACTGACAGTGGGGCAGACTTCGAGGATAAGGCCGCTTGTCTCTTGCGCCATCCTGCGCAACGTCAAGTTCACCAAATCGCGCTATGAGTCTTTCATTTCCCTGCAGGACAAGCTCCATCAGAACCTTGCTAGGCAACGTACCCTGGTGTCCATCGGTACCCACGACCTGGACACGATCAAGGGCCCCTTCAGCTACGAGGCCCACGCGCCCGAGGACATCAAGTTCGCCCCTCTGAACCAGGAGAAAGAGATGACGGCCAAGGAGATGATGGAGTTCTATGACAAGGACAAGCATCTCGGCCGCTACCTGCACATCATCCGTGACTCCCCCGTCTACCCCGTCATTTACGATGCCAACCGCACCGTTCTCTCGCTCCCGCCTATTATCAACGGCAACCACTCTAAGATCTCTCTGGACACCACCAATGTCCTCATTGAGATCACCGCCCTTGACAAGACCAAGGTGGAAATCGTGAACCACATCATCTGCGCTATGTTCAGCATGTACTGCGATGAGCCCTTCACCGTCGAGCCTGTCAAGGTTGTATCAGACCACAACAATGAGACGCGCGAATCGCCCGATTTGACGCCTCGTGAGATGCAGGCCGAGGTCGAATACCTGAACCAGGTTTGCGGCCTGGACCTCTCCCCCGAGGAGATTTGCAAGCTGTTGCAGCGCATGTCTTTGGATGCGAAGCCGTCCAAGTCCGACAGCAAGTTCCTTGACGTTTCTGTCCCCGTCACTCGCGCCGATGTCCTGCACCAGTGCGACGTCATGGAAGATTTGGCCATTGGTTACGGCTTCAACAAGTTGCCCCGCGAGTACCCCAACCGCAGCTCGGCCGTCGGTGCGCCGCTCAAGATCAACAAGCTTGCTGATATTGTGCGTATGGAGTCCGCCATGGCAGGTTGGTCGGAAGTGATGCCGTTGATCCTGTGCTCGCACGATGAGAACTTCGCATGGCTGAACCGCAAAGATGACGGCACCACGGCAGTGCGTCTGCAGAACCCCAAGACCCTTGAGTACCAGATTGTGCGCACGTCGTTGCTGCCCGGTCTTCTCAAGACGATCCGCGAGAACAAGCATCACGCCGTGCCCATCAAGATCTTCGAGGTCAGCGACGTCGCTTTCAAGGACCTGAACCAGGAGCGTAAGAGCAGGAACGAGCGCCACTTCGCTGCGGCTTGGTACGGCAAGACCAGCGGTTTCGAGGTCGTCCACGGCCTGCTTGACCGCATCATGCTGATGCTGAGGGCGGCTTTCATCACGAGGGAGGATGCGCTCAAGAACGACAAGCTCGGTGGTTACTGGATCGAGGAGGTCAACGGTAAATCTTTCTATCCCAGTTGTGTTTGGTGAATGTTGATATTACTGCGAATATTGATACTGACGAACCCACCTACCAGACCCTACCTTCTTCGCCGGTCACGCCGCCTCCATCAACCTTCGCCTTGACGGCAAGACCCAAGTCGTCGGTGTCTTTGGTATCCTGCACCCGACTGTGCTTAAGAACTACGAACTTCCGTACGCTTCCCCCACTCAACCCCCTTTCATGTTCTACGTAGCGCCTGCTAACACCCACGCCAACAGGTTCCCCACGACGGCTCTGGAGCTCAACCTCGAGGCCTTCCTGTAAGCGCACGGCAGTTGCCGTCAGTGATATAGCACAGAGACGAGAGCACATGGCACGAATGCATTATGTAGAGCCCCGGCCACCACCGCGTGAACGCACGTAGCATCATCACCCAAAATAGACGAAGCAAAAGTACGACTTTTTATCTGACCCTTGCTCACCGACACTAATGCGTCCTGCTCGTCTCGTCTGCTTAATCGTTCATTACATATTGCGTTTTGGTTATTTATCATCAAGTCTCAGCAAGCAAGCGAAGCCGGCGCCGGACACGTTGCGATAGCGATGGAGAAGCCGCAGAAGCCTCTGCTCGCGCTGCGTCGATCATTCCAATATCCAGCAGAGACTGCGGACCCGTCTCCACCCCTCCTGAGGTCGACCGCGAAGAGAACGACGCGTCTGTTGTTTTTTCCTCCTTAGATCCTTTTGCACCGATGCCGAAACCCATCCTAGACGACCGACCACCCACCCAGTCAATCCTCCCATGCAAGAAGCCAAGACGTAGACCACCAGCCCAGAAAACTCCAACGCCAAGCAAATTACCTCCCTCACGTACAGCCGCCTTGACCCGCGCAGTAGGGATGTCACTTCCGCAGCAGCAGTGCTCATGCCTCCGCCCCATCCACCCAACCACCACCCATCATCAACCGATCAGCCCAAAACCTCGACCCAGCCCTCCAGGTCCTCAGTGTTCGCGCCGCCGCTCTCACCACCCTCGCCGCTCTCGCGCTCCAGCTTCGCCTTCTCGGCGCGTTCCTTGCGCCAGCGCACGAGGGCGCGTTCGCGGATCTCGCGCTCCTCGGCCTCCAGCTCGCCCATGCGCTGCCGTGTCTGCGCGACCTCGAACTGTACGTCGTAGGACGAGATCTTGAGCCACTGAGCATGGCGCTGACAGCGCTTCTTGGGGCAGAGGTCCGGGGGCGCGAGCAGGGCCCGCAGCAAGTCGGTGGGGCTGTCGGCGGTGGGCGTGGTGTCCTCGTCGGGCGAGCCGTTGCGCACCATGTCGACTTCTTCCTCTTCGGCTTCGTCCATCTTGACGTCCCCGTCGAGGTCGGCTTCGCTGGAGCCGTTGTTGTTGCTCCCGTTTAGAGTTGGCTCCAGGGAGTCTTGCTTCAGTGCTGCTTGGCCCTGTGGACTGCTGCGCCAGAGCTGGAACTCACCTTCGCTCCATGCTAGCCGTGCATCGTACCCACATATGTCCTTGGGCTTGACGCCCTCCTTTTCCGCAAACTTGGTCGCCTGGTCCCGCGTCATTTCCACAAACCGCCCTCTGTCCTTCAACAGACCTAGGCGCGCTTTCAGCGCCGCTGTCTCGGCTTGTATGTCGCTTACTCGTTGCGCGTCGGGCGCCGGGAGCGGTACTTCCGATTCGTCGACCGAGGACGTCGAATTGCGGTGCGGGAAGCGAGTTTGCGTTGGCGATGCTGTGGCAGGTGGTGATAGCATGCTGTTTCCGAGGCCTTTGTAGTGATCGACGTCGCGCGCAGCGATCGTTAGGCCCTTGAGCTCCCGAGCCGATACGACACCACCACGGGGACCGGCAGCAACGTCGTCTTCCTCGTCTTCGCCCTCGTTGTAATTGGGATCCGTCTGGTTTGTTCTCCTGCGATCCCTCCTATTCCTGCCACCGGTCTTTGTAGATTGGCTCCCACCCCGCAGGTTACCGACCATCTCCGTGAAGAACTTCACGCCACACTCCTCTGAGCAGTATTTGCTCTGATTGTCGCGGCGCGCAGGCTTACGACAGCCCTCGCGACGGCACATGCGCTTCCACGTGGTGTGACCCTCGCCCGCTTCGGTACACTTAGGACAGTAATATTTCTCGATCAGGTCGCCGTCGATCTCGTCGACGTTGACGCAAGTCCCATGGTACCAATCCTGACAGCTACCGTCGCAGGCGATCATCCACGTGTGGTTGTCTCCCTTACGGCAGATACAGTATATGCCGTCATCCGACCCAGACTCTACGTCGTCGTCGTCATCTTCCATTGTATGCGCCGCAGGAGACGAAGCGGCATGTGGCGCCGGTGAGCTGCCGAGGACAGGGGTTCCGGACTGAGATTTCTTGGTCCTCGAGGCAGGCGTTCTCGAGGCTACCGAAGGTGAGGGGGAGGGTCGGCCAGCGCTGCCGCCAGCTGCGTCACCGCCATCAGTCTTGCGTTTCTTGCCCGGAGCTTTCTTGCCCCCTCCGCGCTTCACGACGCTGTTGACAGGTTTGCGCTTCTTCGCGGCCGAGGGCGAGGTAACGGTGGCGTCCATGGGTGCGGCGGGTGCTGCTGCTGCGGTGGATGAAGAGACTTCTCGAGCGGCCGCGCGCAGACCGTGCTCGTTCTTCAGGTCGGCCACGGCCTTGAGGGTTTCCCGGTCCAAGACGCTGCCTTGCTCGGTCTGACTCGCGGCGTGTGCGGGTGTGGCTTCCCGAGATGGAGCCGATGGCTCGAGCTTGATTTGCGGAGGTGGTGATGCGAGCAATGATGTCGAGGTTGTGTCTACGATGGGAGCTTGGGGAGAGGGCGCGCGGATTTGGCTGGTCGTCGGTTCGTCGCGCACATAGTCCGGCTCACGGTTTTGCGCAATCGTGTTAGGCGACAGCTGACTAGTGCGCCGCGGCGAATCACTTGGAGACGTCCCAAGGATATGCGACGCGTCGTGCCCGTAGGGCGCTGGAGAGACGTGTTGTGCTTGCGATTGCTCGCCGCTTAGCCTTCTGTCGCCCACCACATCAAACGACTGTATGGGAGGAAGCACATTCGGGTTGGAACACATGGAGAAAAGTGACTGTCTTCGTTGTTCCTCGGGCGATTTAGAGCCATGATGGTATTGTTCCAATGAAGGCGACCACTGGTGCGGCGCGTGGTCGACAGACGGCGGTTCTACTGGCCCTCCGACTGAGCCATAGCTACTCGTCCGGCGCACTTGCGGATACGGTGCCGATGAAGCATACTGGTCATGCGGCGAAAAGGGCGAGCCGTGTCCGAATACAAAGCTGCCTCTGGGCGAGGGACCGCCGTTAGCTAGTGCAGCAAGAGCGTCGGCAGCTTCATACAATGTCGTCGCGGCATAAGCGCCCGTCGAATCCTTACGGTCCGTGTTTTCAGGCGCCGAGTTCGAATCTGGAGGCGAGATGGCTTGCGTCTGGGCAGGTTGCGCTTGTGGAGATGTAGGAACAGAAGAAGATGCCGGGTTGAGAAGATCGGAAAGCTTGAAAGACATTGTTGTTTGTCGCAGTGGCTCGCCGGAGCGCACTATTATGCTTCAAACGAGACTTGAGAATACAACGACCCGCGAACTAACGGGGTACAAGATTCATGGTGGTGCAGGGCAAGGGGCGGCGAAGCGGCTGGGGAAGTAAGAGTGCGGGATGCGCGATGGGGCGCCTGGGGAACCGCGTCGTTGCGCGAGCGGAGAACAGCGCGGATGAAGTCATTATTGTTCCGGCTTTCCAGCGTCCACTGCAGCCGTCCACATCACTACTCCTCGAGTGTCTCCCAATGCGCCCCTCCCCAGCTCCAGAGATATCTATCTTGCCCGGTAAACAGTGTATTTCTCTTCCCAAGAAGCACTCATCCGTCCTGTCAGCTCCATCCGCCACACGATAACAGCGAACATCATTTCAACTACTCTGTCCAGATCCAGCACTAACTACCGCCATCCCCGCTTCTGTTGAGGATGGTGGGCACGGAATCTTCCTAGGTCATATCCGCAGCAGGAGAAAGTAAGCGCATCGTCCGGTTATGAAAGTGACAGCTCGATATGCACGATATGATTCGGGACGCTAAGAGGCTTGACGTCCCATCCACGTTAGCGCGGTAAATCAGTGAGCATACAGCTCGAGATGACTCCATTCTATCCGCCCAACGTTGAGCGCAAAGGACACATCGAGATAGGCTCCTGCTTGCCATCTCTTCACAGCAAAAAACGACACATGTGGCCCAATACAAACGTAATGGAATGCAGTGCGCATCAATCTCCATTCTCCCTTGGGAGGACCTTCATACATACACCACCTTATGCTTATGCCCTGTCTTCCTACACTGCTGTCCGACTAGACGAGTAAAAGGTTGCCTGCCTCACTTGCTCCTCCCATTCCTGTTCCGGCTATTCTACCCTCGTCTCGACCGTTCCAATCGGCCTCTCAACCAATTCCAAGCAGCCGTCTACAACGCTCTTCCTCGCGCCCTCGCTGCTCACGTTCTTGCCTCCAAGATACAGGAGCCACAGCATCCGGCTCACTCTCTCATCCTGGACATGGCCGAGACGCTCAAGGGGGCCCTTTCCTTCTTTGCCGCCCTGGAATAGCATCTCAACGGCGCCCTGGGAGTCTCTCCTCAGCAGCAGAATGGATCCCTTTGGCGCCTTGCCGCGGGAGTTGAACAGGCCCTTGAAGTCCCTCATCGCCTCGCCGAATGCCTCGTCAGAAAAGTCGGTGCCTTCCGACTTAATCGCGGAGGCTTCTTGCACGCGCTTGGTAATGCCGCGCACTAATCCATCACGCAGATGAGGAAAGTTGGTCTCGCGCGTAGGAACAATGCGGATGGCCATGTTGGCGCGCAGCTTGTCGTCCTTGAGAAGTGATTCCCAGATGGCGTTGGATTCCTCTGGCGACATCAAGCTGGAGCGGAGCTGATCCTTTTCGCCCGTGATGAGTGTTGAAGCAGTGGGATTGACGCGCTTGATCAGTGCGGCCTGCAGGCGCGGCAGCGCAGAGCTCTCAACATAAATTCCAACAACGTAGACCTGAATGGAGAGGAAAGAAACGGTGCGAATGCCGAGGCCGAGCAAGGTGTAGTCGGTCGTCTCGGTCGCCTTGATCTCGCCCTCGTCGCCGCTGGCGCTGGGCAGCTTAATTGTCTTTGGGAAAACAGGCACGCTGCTCGTGCCCGTCTCCACAAGCTCTATATCCGCCTTTCCGTTCTTGCCTTCCGCCAGCAGCTTCTCGCCGCCGGGCGCAAGCACGACATTCCGCCCCTGGAACTCATCCGTGACCGTTTGTGGTGAATCCGTCTTCTCTGCGGTCTGCTTCTTCAGCTCGTCAAGATCGAGGTTGTACACAATCATCAGCGGCACGGCCATGCAGACCACCGCTCCAATCGCCGCGAAGTTGCGCCGCCGGGTGTAGTAGGCACGACGGGCAGCTTCAGCGCGATGCAGAGCAACGGGATCCAGCGGGTTTTCTGGCGTGGCATCGAGGGTCGAGGCATCCTCGCTGGCGCTGTAGCGTGACGCATACCGTATGCTGCTGCGGGGGGCAGTGCGGAGGAACGTGGAGGTGGGCCGGGGAACGGGGCGGCGAGCGGCGGCATTGAGGCAACGGGCGGGCTGCAGACGGCTGAGGAGCCGCGCGGATGAGCGAGTAGCCATGGTGGAGACGGATGTCGGAGTTGTTGTCGTTGCGGGTTGTGGTTGTAAGCACAAAAGCTGGTCCAATGGAAGCTTGATGATCTGCGTTGTTCGATGATGCTCACCCAGAGATTTTGCGGAGCCAAAGCGCGGTCGAATTACTCATGGCCAGTCGCGCCTGGCGTGCAGCTTCAATTTATTTATTATTTAGTGAAAGAATGGTATGCCTTTCATGTAGCTGCCCAGAAAGCCTTTATAGCTGTTTGGATCAATCTCTATCTGCACAACATTCAGCGTTCACTGTAGGTCTAAAGGTGGCCACGACTAAATCGACGGGCGCGAGCCGAGGCGCGCGCCGAAACGCGTCCACTCTTCCCCGCGGCGGACCCTTCGACCTCAACATCAACGTCACACAACATGCCCATTGTGCGAAAACGTCGCGCTGTAGGTCGCTAGAGCCCAATTTCACGTTCGCATCACTGACCTCTTCTCTCTAGCCCGCCGCGGACGACGTCTCTGAAGACGAAGCACCCACGCAGCGCCGTCGGATATCGCCAGAGTCTGATGACGATGATATCGCCGAAGACTTTGAGGATGCGACACAAGGCGGCGCCGGCCAGCTCAACCAGATGGCAAAGAAGCTGGTACGGCTAGCGCTGGCTTGCGAATACTCTCGGCAGCCGATCAGAAGGGCAGACATCAGCACAAAAGGTGCGTGAACCAGCTTGCTTATTTACGCGATTGAGGACAATACGAGGCTATTGGCGCGTTATTGACTTCCAAACCATAGTGCTCGGCACCCAAGGCAGGCAGTTCAAAAACGTCTTCACGGAGGCGCAAATGCAGCTGCGCGCCGTCTTCGGGATGGAGATGACGGAGCTGCCCATGAAGGAAAAGGTGACGCTGGCGCAGCGGCGCGCGGCGCAGAAGGCGGAAAGGACCAGCACGACAACCAACAGCTGGGTGCTCACCACGACGTTGCCAGACAAGTACCGCCAACCCACCATCATCCCGCCGGCCAAAGTGCCCACGCACAGCCAGGAAGCCGCCTACACCGGACTGTACACCTTTATGATCACGGCGATATTACTCAACGGCGGCACAATCCAAGAAGCGAAGCTGGATCGCTACCTCAAGCGCACCAACACGGACCAGACGACCCCGGCGGGACAGACGGACAAGGTTCTCGCGCGCCTGTGCAAGGAGAACTATCTCATCAGAGTCAAGGACAATTCCAGCGGCGAAGAAGTTATCGAATACGCCGTGGGGCCGCGCGGCAAGGTCGAAGTCGGTGAAGAGGGCGCCGCCGGCCTCGTCCGCAAGGTGTATGGCGAAAACGCGCCGGAGGACCTAGAGCAGCGGCTGGAGAGGAGCTTGGGGCTCGCGCAGAGCCGAGAGCGCGCGCAGGCGGCCGTGGTAGCGAACGGAGCTGCGGCGGGGAGAGGGAGAGGGCGGCCCAGGAGGCAGGAGACGCAGGAGGAGGAACAGCAGCAACAGGAGCAGCAGGGCGAGGACAGCAGCGACGAGGAATGAGTGAGTGCTTTTTTGCTCTCCGACGAGACACAAGTCCCATCTGGGCGCGGCGCAGGGCGTTTGGGAGACGGGGTGGGTAGGACGACACGGTCTCGGCGGCGCGGTATATCCATGGCACCTATCGACTATAAACGCTAACCTTAGTTACTACTACAACGGAGCACACGAATATTGATTGCACATCCATCCACATGCATACCTATAGAATCCACCACTAACCCGTACGCACGCACGCACGCAAGCACGCACGCAACGCAGACGCAAGCCCTCATTGGGAAGGCACGTCACGTCAGTCAGCGCATAAGCAGCAGCAGCTAGGAGGCTTAACTGCCGCGCAAATACTCCGTATATCCGGGCAGAACTATTGAAACGATCGTCCTCTTCATCCCCATCCCATCCCTTCCCAGCACCACACAACCAGCGAAACACTCACCCACACACAGCCTCCCCCATCTCATCTCCATCTCCATCCCTCCCTCCCGTCCCGTCACGCACGTCTGACACACGCAACCCCCCGCCCCGTCACACACAAACCAAAACAGACAGACAGCACGCAACACCTGCATAAGCGCCATCCCTCCCGCCTGCATGCACGCATATACGCACATATGCACGACGCAGGGGAAATGACGACTGATCGCGAATCCACCAAACACAAGCACGCACAGCACAGCCCTACGCCCCCTCCCCCGGCACAAACACAAACACCCTCCCCTCCAACCACCCAGCTCAGCTCAGCGCAGCAAACCTCAAACCCGCCCCGTTTCAAGCGCCGGCTGGCAGCTGGATGCCGTGACTAGGCCAAACAAAGACAAGGCGTTCGAGCGCTCGTGCGTGGTTTGCCGCCGCCGTTTCAGCCAGCCGGTGCGGGAGCGAAAGGGAAGGGAAGGGAAGGGAAGGGAGCGGAAGGGCCGGCTACCTAGTCGGCTTTGTTTGAGCGTCTGCCGGCTGGGCGTGTGGGAGTGCCGGAGTGCCAGGGAGTGGAGGGATGCCGGCTGGCTGGGGGCCTGACCTGAAGGCTGTTTGGTGGCGCCACGGGCGGGCGGCGTCTTGGGGGCGGCGGCCGTGGTCGAGACTTCGGTCGTCGGAGGGGTGGTGGTCGCGGTGACGGTCGTGGTGACTCGCGGCCGCTGTCCTGTCTTTCTCTGGAAGGTTTCACAGGCTTCCGTCGATCGTTGGTAGGTTTCATGAGAGCACAAGATCAAGTGTCACTTCGCTTCATCAATCTGAACCATCTGCAAAAAAATGTTTGTAGAAAAATGTTTCCTCTCCTAATGTACACGTCACCTTCTGGTATCAAAACAAATAGTAAAAAGGAAAAAAAGGTTAGAGGTTGTAAAAAAGGCAAAGACAGCCAAGTGATCCATTCCGCTATCCACACATCCCCATTCGCGCAACTCTTCGCTCGCGAGAGATGCCAGACGACCTGTCGCCAGGGCGCTCCGGCCACCCAGCCGCAGCGGAAGTTGTAACCGATATTGCCAAACAAAAAGATTAGAACTGCACAACACAAAACGGACCAAAGATGCCCCAGCCCTATATCACCAGAAGGAAGGAATGCCCTGCGCGCCTCGCGTTTTCATGCAAAAATAGCCATAGCCTCCAGCCCCCGCATCCGTGGATACGGTGGGCTATGAGACGTTAATTGAAAAAGATGACTTTAGATTTACAGGAAGAAGGCGGCGAAGGCACCGAAGCCAGCGACGGCACCGGCGGCGTTCACAGCGTTGGCAGCGCCAGTGAAGGCAGGCGAAGGAGTGGCAGCAGGAGTGCCAGCGGGGGTGCCAACGGGAGTGGTGGGGACGATGGGCGCGCTGCGCTAGTGTTAGCTGCAAGAGTTCTCTTCTCTCTCTTGCGGGGAGGGAGAGGAGCATAAAACTTACCCAGGGGTGCCAGCAACGGGGGCGGAGGCGTAGGGGCCACCGGTGGGGTAGGGGACATTGCCAGTGCCGGCGGCAGGGGGAGCACCTGGAGTAATGTAAATCGTGCTGGTGCTATAAATAGGAGAGCATTCAGAAGAGGACGCACCAGCAGCGGGCACGCTAGTGAAGCCCTGGACGCCAGAGTTGGGGCCCTGGGGCTGGGGAGCGACGGGGGTACCCTCAGCGGGGACACCGGCGGTGGCAGTGACGGGGCAGACCGTGGTGGAGATGGCAACGGTCTGGGTCTCAACACCGTTGACGCCGGAGGTGACGTGGGTGGAGTAGACGGTCGAGGTGCTGTAGACGGGGGTACCGACGACGGCGGGAGCGCTGGGGGCAGGGCCGGAGGGAGCCGGGCCGTTGCCGGGGGTGCCAGCAGCAGGAGCCGAGGGGGCGGGGGCGGAGGTCTCGCCCTGGACGCCAGAGGTAGGCTGGGCGGGAGTGCCCTCAGCGGGGACCGAGGTCACGGCGGCGGGGGAGCTCTCAGCGGGAGTGGTGACGGCGACGGGAGGGGCCGTGGCGGACTGGGAGCGGGCCGGGCAGTTGGTGACCTCGGGGCCGCAAGAGGTGATGGTAACCTCCTCGGTCTGGTAGACGGTCTGGTCGGGGTTGGGGACGGCCAGGGCGGCGCCGAAGAGAGCAGCGACAGCGAAGTAACGCATGTTGACAGAGGGTATATGTGGGTTGGGTTTGGAAAGGGTTGGAGGTTCGTTTGGTGAAGAGAGTGTGGATTCCTCGAAAGAATGGACGACCGAAGTCAAGTTGTAGTAGTGTCGGATAGACTGTAAAGCTTGAGCGTGGTGAGAGAAGGAAGGAGGGAGATGGTAGAAGTGAGCGAGGGCTTGTATATGAATGGGAGATTAATCGAGGCGAGAGAGCGGCGGCGCTAGGCGGGCGGCCAGAAGCAGATCAGCAAACCTGGGCCCTTCCCCTGGCGCCATGCCGGCACAGGCAGGAGGGCCGGTGGGCGGTGGGCTTGCGCGCATTGCGTTTGTGGTTGGTGCTTTCCACCATCGTGGGCGGTGGCACCTACCCGACCTGCTTGTGCAGCAAGAAGCAGCAGCCAGCCACCCAGCGCCCAGCCCAGCGCCAAACTTCATCTCGCCTGTCCTCCAGGCCGCGCAACCCAACCCTACCGTGCCTACCCCGACAAAAACCCCCGTACCTCCCCCGTGTCCCTGCGGCCGTCGGCCCCCGCCCGGCAGCCGGATACGAGGCCGCGATAGTCAGGGGCTCTGCGTCTTCTTGGCGCGCGTTGCTTCTTCGTTCGGACGCCCGACGCCGCTGCTTCCACTTTCCGCCGCCGCCGACACCGCCCATTCGCGCGCCATTCACATTCACGACCAACCGCATGATTCCTTCTTTACGCTTATTTCCCTCCGCAGTCCGTCCTGCCCTCTCACGCCAACGCGCCTTGTTTCACCAGTCAACCCGGGCCCACGGTGGCACCGTGGATCTTCATATAAACTGGGGCTGCAGCACGCGTGCGCAGGGCTCACCAGACTCAGTTGCCAGCACTTTCGCCCGTCCACTTGCTCCCCGTCACATCGTCATTGTCCTTGCCCGCCGTGTCTTGCCTGACGGGTCTATCTCCTATCTCCTGCGCCTGCGCGCATTTCCCACCTCGAGAGCGCGTCGTCAGCGGCCCTGCTGCCATCTGCTACGCCCTCCGTCTGCTCAGTGCTGCCAGCCACAGCCAGGGAACCGCCAAATTGTCTCAACCTCTAGATCTCTCTCTTCCTTGTCTCGCACTCTGTTTCTATTTTGCGAGCCTTCATTTCGTCCATGGCGCCGCGAAAGGGGAGCGCCACACTGGGCGCGCCCACTCTCCGTACCGCGCTTTCTGAAAGGCGGGGATAGCGTCGGCCTTGGAGAACGCCATATCGATACGCAAGATCGCTATCGTGAGGCTTGCCCTCTGCTTGTGACAGTCCCTCGCTCGTCGTACGTGTACTGCAGACCCGGCTGACATGTGCTTGGCCTCGCCGCTTAACGCCTGGATTATGCCTGTTTCGGCCTCCTCTCGCTTTCCCACTCGAGATTGCCCTCTGTCCTGGCACTCTGGACGGGCGACGCTGCTCATACTCTTCTTCCCGTCTCTAGAGACATATCTAGCAATCATGTCCGGCCTGATCTAGGCGTCTCATCAAAGCTCTGGTGGCGATTTACCTACTATGGCTATGGACGGACAATGAACAACACCCAGGAGCAGCCTTGCAGACGATCACACACCCGTCATGATTATCCTTTTATTCTTGGAAGATTTGACATTCTAATGGCTTACCTAACTCTCGGTGCTCCCTGGTCCACATGAACTATGTGATACTTTGCTGCTTCAACCCCATGTCTGCCAAGTTCTTGGGGTATTCGCAAACTCACCGGTAAGGGAAATTGTCCAAGCAGCATCCCCTCATGTCTTTCGTCTCAAGTTTTCCGATGTAGGAGATGCCATATCTCGGAGCCGGACATGACGTGCGCCACTGCTCTTCTGGCATTTGGACACCATCTGCTTCGTAACTCAATCATTCATTCAATGACTCAAATGTCTTTGTTGACCTGTCTCGCTGACAAGAGTCGTTTGCCGATATCCGACCCGATGCTTCTGCATAGCAAGAGCACCTAGTGTGCAAAACCGCCTATAGCTATCAACGGTTTAGTCATTTCTGAAGCGTAACTTGTTCCTTAATAACGGCTGCTAAGGTAACACTATTCTGTTTGGACGTTTGGAAGAAACTTCGTCTCGCACCAAATGAGCCAGCCACGAAACAGGAGCACTGTCATAGGCTTGGGACCTCTGACCAAAGTCAAACAACAAGCCTCGACTACCGAAACGTACCCGCAGCCAGAAACCAAACGTGCGCCTCCACTACCGACGCACTACTATCGGCAGCGCACCGAGCTCTTTGCCCAAGCACCCAAGACCGACGGTTTGCGGCACACACACACGGTCTGACGGCACGTCGGCAGCCGGGCAGCGCGGCAGGACGGACGGCGCTCGCAAAAACTCCGGCAACCCGAGTTCCATGCACTTGCCCGCAAGAGCAATCCTACGCCGATCCGCTACAATTCCATTTCAAATCCTCCAAATAAAAACGACGCGCGACGGGTTAATTCCTGATACGACGGCGAGCAAGCAAGTGCAATAGATCCTTCGTTGTTGATGAATTTATTCCCGGTATAGTAGGAGAGCCAGCGTCGCAGCCGAAATGACACAGGTGTGCGCGACGGAGGGCGTTTGGAGGCTCCAAGCCTCGCCAAGGGGTTCTAGACCGGGGCACTTGACCGACGGCATCATCGATACGATCGCGTCACTGACTGGTTGCGCAGCTCGGCACGACCGCTACTGCTGGGGTGTGTCTTGTTGAAGAAATGCTTCCGAGTTGCGTTCTCGGCGCTCACGTTGTTTCTATGTTTGTCACCGTTTGCGCTGCCGCTGGATGCTTCGGGTCTTGAATGAACGCAGTCTTCAAAGGCTTGCAGCACAGGCTCGTTCACTCCTGCTACTTACTTTTAGTTTACTTCTACACAGACATTTCAACCGCCTGACCGCAGGAGCGGCATTGCATCCTCCTCATCCCGCATGCTCAGGAGACGGTCTCCTGCTGCTCCTCGAAAACGCCATGTAACCTTTCCTGCTAGAAAGGAGACATTCCACGCCGACTCTCACGCTACGAGCCACACTTTGCGGGTCTGATCTCGCCCGTCTATTTCTGGGTTATGGCTGGGTTGAAGTACTCCGTATGGCTAGCTTGTTGGCACTTCTTTAATTCGCTGCGCGGATTTTACATCGATGTTGGAGCTTGCGAAGCCCATCTAGCAGCATATCGGGATGACCTGCAGTACCAAGATTTTACCAACAATAGCTGCTTGTTTTTTGAGTAAATAAATGCGGCAGCTTGGAGATTCTGACATTATGGTAGGCGACGAATATAGGTTTATACATCAATAGGTAGTAGCAACGAACACGGTTATGAAAGCCAAACTACCAGCCTATGTGTCAGCCCAGTGTCTAACACCCATCAACTCAACCAACACTATGGCAAGTCAGTTGTCGGTTGTGTGTGGTGGAAACATGATGAATGATCGACGCGGACAGGTTCCGATGCCAAGCCAAGAACGGCCTGCTCCGCCGCGGAGCGAGCGGGCGGAGAGCGTGTAGCTGGCGGTCACCGCACCACGACATCAGACATCACCACCACCAACCACGTCGGCACTTGCAGAGATACCCCGCCGGCCCCTCCCGTCTGATTGCACGTCGCCTCCACAACTGCCACGCCACTGCACATATACCAATCACCGCCATCCATATCCTTTGACGACATCGTAACCGGCGCAAACACATTTCCAGGCTTCCAGCAACAACCAAACCTTTGTCTTGCACAACTCCGGCATAGATTTGCATTTTATTCACGCACGATGGCGGACATTCTGGATTCCGAGGCCGGCTCGGAGCGTTTCGCCAGCTACGAGGCGGAGCTCAAGCTCGTGCAGGCGGACCTCACCCAGAAGCTGGACCAAATCCCCGAGCTGTCCGGCGAGCCCAGAAAAGCGGCGATAAGCCAAGCGGAGCGCGCACTGGAGGAGGCGAGAGAGCTCGTAAGTGCACAGACCCAGGCAGCCATATCAGAAGAAAACGAAGAGGAAGCCAGGCAGCAGACAGCAGGAAGCAACCCCAGAGCAGACCAAAAGACTAACACCACGTCCTCATCAGATCGACCAAATGCGGATCGAAAAGCCCAACATCCCAGGGCCCGCCAAGAACAAAATCAACCAGCGGTTCCGGAACGTGCAGCACGACATCGACGAGCTGGGGCGCAAGCTAACAGCGCAGTCGACGGACCGGCGCGCGCTCTTCGGGAAGCGGTACCGCGACGACCCGGCGACGGCGGACGACCAGCAGGAGCAGCGGCAGCAGCTGCTGTCGGGCACGGGCCGGCTCGAGCGCAGCAGTGGCCGCTTGCGCGAGAGCCAGCGCATCGCGCTCGAGACGGAGGATATTGGGCGCAGCACGCTGGGCGACTTGGCTACCCAGCGCGAGCAGATTGTCAATACCCAGCAGAACCTGCATGCCAGTGAGGGGTATACCGATCGCAGTATTAAGACGTTGCGCGGCATGGCGCGTAGGTACTGTTTCCCTACTACCACCACCATCACCACTGTTGTCGATCTGGCTGAGGCTCTTCTCCCTGTGCGGGCTTGGCTGGTGTGCTTCTTGTTGAGATTGTTGCTGACTGGGTGCGCGCAGAATGGCTACGAATCGCATAATCACGATAGCGATTATCACGGTGCTGGTGCTGCTTATCGTCGCGGTCATAGTGAGCAAGTTCAGGTGAAGGCGTGTCGCTGCCAGCTAGCTACCTAGCTCAGATAAGCAAGCAAGCGAGCAAGCAAGCCTGAAGAGCTTTATGACTTTCCATGGACGCGGCGTTTGCGGGTTTACGTATGTTTCTGTACAGTTGGTTCGCGTCTACATTTTTCTTTCCTAGTAACCATTACGCTGCTTTGGTTTTCATGCTCTATACGCCTTCTCTCTGTCTCTATCTCTCTCTTTCTTTCTCTCTTTGTCTGCTGGCCAGACACCCTGCTCCAGCTTTCTTTGGCTTGCCCGCTTGCTTGTCGTTTAAGACGGGCTTGCGTCTTGCGACTAGATGGACGTTTTGGGACGGGGTTTTTGCGTATAGGAACGACGGACCCGAACACAACACAACACGCCCATTGCTGGAGCCACTATGCGGAACAGATATGTACGTGGCCGCGCCGCGACGAGCACAGCAGGACCTCGAAGCCGCATGCAACACTGGCATCGGAAATGGAACATGCAAGCATAGGAGGCATCTGCGACAGCCTTGCTGTGCCTGGCGGAATGCGGGGCACTCATCGTAATGGGGACTATGGGTCGAGATATACGATGGCTTTACACTGGGAAGACATACATAATTAGAGTGTCGGTTGCACGACTTCACGCAGCGCATGCTTCGGTTAGACTCGTGATGTTGTGGTTTGAATTTTCTGCTTTATGGAGTACGGTGGAAGGTTCTCACGACCTGCCTTTGTGATAGCAAAGGTTAGCTGCATATCTCGTCCTTTGGCATATTTGTTTCGTGCGACGGATGTCTGAGGGCTTGCCTCGGGCATGAGCTGCGGTAGCAGATACGGTCCAGGTCAATGAGTCCAATATTTAGCTGCATTTGCTGTCCTTGGACATCATACGAGACATTCCAGAGGCAATGCCTCGAGCACAAGCTGCGGTACAAGCATGTTAGTATCACAAAAGCATCAAGCAGGTTCACGCACGCGCCGACAGCTCCTCTACCAACCAGCGGGCGCCTGCGATCGTCAGAGCTCCGAAGCCGCCGAAGCAGCATCAAGGAAAAGAACATCCTCGAGAGCGTCCCTCGGACCGCGGGAACCCACTTACTGACAGGGCGTCCTCAAACTGGTTTGTTCAGGAATGGTCGTATTCTCATTCTATGATCGTAACGAAGCCATTCCTCAGCCACCACGCTGCAAGAGTCAAACGCGGCTAAGCGGACCCTATACCCGTGCCATGCCCATAGTGGTATCGATTTTGAAGTTCCATTTTTCAGATTCCCAACACCGGAGCGGTCTTTGTGGATTTTGTTGTCATCGTCTAAGCGGTGAGCTGGACAACACCACCGGCCTCCTTGATCTTGCGCTCGGCCTCCTTGGAGACGTAGCGGGCGCGGACGATGATGGGCACCTCGGGGATGCGGCCCTTGCCAAGAACCTTGGAGTAGCCGAGGGTGGTGAGGTCGAGGACGGGAGCCTTGTCCGCGGACTTGGCGGCAAGGTACTGCTCGCGCTGCTCGGAGGGGACGAGGGACCAGAGCTTGTCGAGGTTGACGACGGGCTTCCACTGTAGCGGTTGTGAATAACGAGCCCTCCGAGGGTGTGGTTTTAGGGTCGGGGTGGACTTACGAACTGCTGCTGGGTCTTGTGGAAGTACCTCATACCAACCTTACCGAAGTAACCGGGGTGGTACTTGTCGACGTTGGTGCGGTGGTGGTGCTGACCACCGGCCATCTGTATACTCCGTTAGCAAGCTGCTCCGGTCCACAGTGCGCCTGGGGAATTCTTACACCACGACCACCCGGGTGCTTCCTGTGCTTTCCGATACGACCGTGACCGGCGGAGACATGGCCTGCGTTGCTGCGATCAGTTTCCTGGTCGCTGTTTCCAATGGAGCCGTGGTGGCTTACCGCGGTGCTTCCTCGTGTTGCTGAGTCTGGTAGGCATGGTGACTGCTGTTAGTTGTCGAGGTTGTCCTGAGAATCCCTAGGCCTGGCCGCGAAAGTTGTCGTTCAGATTTCTCGCTAAGCGAATGTGCGCGCGCGCATTATGTCAGCGTGGCATGACTCAAACTCCAATCTTGTATCTCCGAGGTTAGCAACCGCATGACTCGCATACAGCTTTTGTTGCTGGAATCTGGGGTACTTTTCACATGTGTTTATACAGATAGTCTGACTTGGCAATCGGACGGGTCGGCATTAGTCTGCTCCTTTTCTAAAGAAGCGTGCAGGTTATATCACCTCTTTTCATGATCATGTATGGTAGTAACGGTGTAAGTTTTTTCTGCTCATTTAGACTGAAATCTTTTGACCCGCCATGGGTTTGTATATGTGTATTGTGAATGTTGAACATTTGCCCTTGGCGTGTTAGCTACTACAGTACCTGATCTCTGGTGAACCTTACGGCCTCAATCCGCGAATCGCCTCCCGCTGCTATGAAATTAGTTCTTCCCTCACCCTATCCCTCATTCGTCTCCGCTCTTATATAGGCAGTTTTCTCTACTTCTTCGCACAAATTCGTAACTTCCCTTTGCTAGCCTTTCCACTACCATCTGTATCAAGCAAACTCATTACAACCCCGCGGCATAGCGCTCCTTGCTCCTCGAAATGCCGCACTCGGCCGCTGATAGAATATCGGAGGGCTGAGGTTTGTTTTGCTCGGCCTAGGCGGGCATCCGCGATAGTGGCGGGCCTGTTAACGGCGTTCTAGCGCCGCTGAAATGGGAGGAGGGCTGGGAAGAGGGGGAAGCAGCGAATAAATATTTGTGAGACTGAAGTGGGACCGCGGCACACACACGGAGAGTGGGAGGACGTTATAATCTGTGTTGAGCTACGGCGAGAGAGTCTACGCGCGTTGCAACAGGCACCGAGCTTCCAGCATTAAAGCTCAATGCGTAGTGCTTTGTCCGTTTGACATTGCGTCTGTGATATCGGGGAGAGGCGCTCGGATGGGGATATCATGTCATTAGATATTTATGTAGTTTTGGTACGTCAGTTGCCTATGCTAGGTAAGGTACTTAAGCACGACGCGACTAAGCGCGTCATGGTCTATAGTTCATGGCCCAAAATAAGGGTCAATCAATTGCAGTAGCTACTGCAGTCCATAATCACTTGTCTCAGAAGCCCAGCTTGATGTCATGCAGATTCGAGGGAGGAGAGCATCATGGAGTCTCAAGCACTTTTCATTTGCTTGCTGGGGAAATATCTTTTCTTGAACGTTCGATCCATTCACCCTCTCAGTCCGTAAGTCGAAGAAAGCTCTAATTTTTTTGAGCTTACACGTAACAAGCAAATTGACTCCGTGACCAAAAACGTCGTGAATATGATGCAAAACAAGCCCGACCACCGGCATCTACTGACCACCCGGTCCTCCTACAGGAGCGCTTACTCCTGCTGGAAAGCCTCCGCGGGGGTCTCCTCACCCTGCTGCTCGGCCTGCTCGGCCAGCCTCTGCTGCTCAGCGGCCTGCTGGGCGGCGAGAGCCTTGGCGCCGTAGTCCTGGGACATGGGCTGGACGATGGGCTGCTCCTCCTTGGGCTCGATGATGGTGACGGAGTCAGGAAGGGACTTCTGGGGGCCGGCCTTGCCCTCAGGGTCAGAGCCGCGCATGATCTTGACCTTAATACCAAGGACACCCTGGCGGAGGAGAACGTGGCGGGTGGCGGTGTCGATGAAGTCCTTGGCGGGCTGACCGGAGTGGATCATGAAACCGTCCTTTAAACGTGTCAGTTGAGGATTCAAAGCGCCAAATGGAAGATTTATCAACGTACGGTGAACTTCATGGACTTGGCACGAGCGGCCCTCAGCTTGCCGGAGACGACAACCTCGCAACCCTTGGCGCCGGACTCCATGATGAAGCGCAGGACACCGTAGCATGCCCTCCTGACGGCAAGACCGTTGAGGAGCTTGTAGCGGAGGGACTCGCACTGAGCGACGGCGGACAGACCACGGTTGGAAACCTTGGCGGCGTAGAGCGAGACAGAGTTCTCGGGGAACTTGAAGCGCTTCTGGATGAGCGAGGTGAGCTCGCGGATGCGGCGGCCCTGCTCGCCCAGAACCTCCTGGGTGTGGGTGGCCCTGATGATGATGTCGGTAACGGTGGGCGTGACGCGGACCTCGACACCGGAGTAACCCTCCTCAGCGAGCTCACGCTGGAAGAACTCGTTCAGCTCGGCGTAGAACACACCATCTGCAGCGCGTGTCAGCCCTTTACTGCCCCTCTTCGAATAAATTGCGATGGCGTGGATTTTCGAGCGCCGCCGTTCCCCCTCTTCAGCGCACGTCCTTGATTGACCGGCGACGCCCGAAAATGCCCAATTGCCAAGAATGCGACGCGATGTGATCGAAGGGGTGGACCGTACCAGCTACGAACTTTCTCCTCTTGGAGCTGTATTTCGTTAGCGAGTCGTCACGGCGGGTGGGGTGTCTCGCGAGGCTTACATAGCGGCACCGTGAGTAGCAGCCATTTTAATGGTCGAGGACTGAGTATGATTCTACGGCGTCGGGTAGAATCAAGAGGGGTGGGTGTCGGCGTTGTCGTCGTGTGGTGGTCGTCGGCGTCGAGATCAATTTTGGGTGGAGATGCGGCGGCTTTCGTGTGCGCCAGACGAAGCCGGGGTTTAGCCGAGGGCGCACGTTGTTTGCCGTGTTTGCAGCCGCGTCACCCTTCCTATTGCGTCCTAGGAAGGATACGGCAATCCGTATCACACGTCAAGCCCCCCGGCGAAGATTGCCCGCGCGATGCTGTCATTCCGTCCACCCACCACACGCTTGCCGGGGCCTGAAGTTTGCCGCGCCCCCAGGATCTTGTGGAATTCGCTTTTCTCTTGAATTCGGGGCCACCTCTAACCTTCGCTATCGCACGCGCGACGCCCTCAACCCGTTCTCCCACCATCGTGGATGTCGCGGGGTTGCGGCTGTAGCGCGCATCGTCACCACCATGGACAGCAGAATTCGAGTGTCCAGGGTATGCGCCCAAGCCAACTCGAGTCTCGCAGATGTCGTTGACAGTCGCGCAGGTGGAAGATGTCAAGCTGTATAGAACTGGACGCAGCGTCGACGGCACGCTTCACCTCCAACTCCACCACCTTGTCTTCAAATACCATGACACCCCGCAGCCTACCGACAAGCCGGCGCGACCTCGTGAGATGTGGATTGCCTATCCGATGATATCGCGATGCAATTACAGGCCGGCACCGCCCGTAAGCCATACCCCGCCCGAGATCCGGATCCAGTGTCGCGACTTCACTTTCATCTCTCTGCATTTCCGCAGAGAGAACGAGGGCCGGGACGTTTACGACACTATACGCTGCTTGACCTGCAAGCTGGGGAGCATAGAGAATCTATATGCGTTCACCTATCGATCTCCGGAACCGGAGCGGGCAGTCTCTGGCTGGCAGCTGTACGACCCGAGACGGGAATTCAAGCGCATGGGCATTAGCGCAAAGGACCCCGATAAAGGTTGGAGGCTATCGGATATCAACCATGACTACCAGGTATGGTTTTCGTTGATAATCAGGCACTGGGCGTTGCGCTGACATGTGGCGACCAGTATTGTGCGACGTATCCCGCCGTGATGGCGGTGCCGTCCGTCATCTCAGACATGACGCTGAAATATGCGCGAGACTTCCGCTCACGTCACAGGATACCTGCGCTGGTTTACCTACATCCTATCAACAATTGCTCGATAACCAGGAGCTCCCAGCCACTCCCTGGCATTCAGCGAAAGCGAAACCCGCAAGATGAAAAGCTCATCGCTGCGATCTTTGCGACATCGAAACCAAACGGCGAGATCGACATAACAGATTCAAACCAGCCATCTCCATCTGATACGCCGGTTCCCAGCACAACTCCGAACAGAAGTTCAGACAACCTTCCCGCGACAAGCGGCGATTCTTCGTTCGTTGTTGAAGGCATGGCTACCGAAGATCAGATTGTGGAAAGAGCTGCTAGTTCGCCCGATCAAGCAGAGCAAAGAAAGTACGGTGCGCAACAGGTCAACCTCATTGTAGATGCCCGGCCGTTTATCAATTCTGCCGCGAACTCGGTCATCGGCAAAGGTTCGGAAGACATGGCTCATTACAGGAACGCGACCAAGGTATTCCTCGGAATCGCTAACATCCATGTTATGCGAAAATCTCTGCAAAGGGTGGTGGATGCATTGAAGAATACGGACACCACGCCATTGCCACCAGTGCAGCGTGAACTCATAAACAGTGGGTGGTTGAGTCACATCAACGGCATCTTAGATGGAGCGAGGACCATAGCGTACCACATCGCTGTAAACCACTCACATGTTCTCATTCACTGCTCTGATGGATGGGACCGGACAAGCCAGCTGAGTGCGCTCGCTCAGATATGCCTTGATCCTTACTACCGCACACTGGAGGGTTATATGGTTCTCATTGAAAAGGACTGGCTTTCGTTTGGGCATCAATTCCGCCTGCGCTCTGGTCATTTGAACAGCGAAAGGTGGTTTGAGGTTGAGAACGAACGCATAGGGGGCAATGATCCAAACGCCCCTCCAGGCGGTAGTAACGCATTCGAGAATGCATTGCTCAGTGCCAAAGGCTTTTTTGGAAACCGGAAGACTGAGAGTAGAGAATCGCTTGTCGACTCGGACAATGAAGTGAAGTCTGATTCTCCTGCGGGGAGCTCTAGGACGAACACCACAAGACATACGGTCGAAAAGGCTCATACCACAAAAACAGACGAAGTCAGTCCCGTCTTCCACCAGTTCCTGGACGCTACGTATCAACTTCTGCAACAAAACCCAACGAGGTTCGAGTTCAACGAACGGTTCTTGCGGCGTCTGTTATACCATCTCTACTCCTGCCAATACGGCACTTTCCTCTTCGACAACGAGAAGGAGCGCGTAGAGAGTAAAGCCTATGAACGGACGCAAAGCGTTTGGGACTTTTTTATTGCGCGGAAGAAGATGTTCATGAACGAAAAGTATGACGCCACCGTAGATGACAGAATCCAAGGGAAAGAACGCATCCTCTTCCCTAAAGTCAAACCTGGATCGGTAAGGTGGTGGGCCGAGGCGTTCGGACGCAAAGACGAGGAAATGAACGTTCCAGGGACAGGTGCCTCCGTGTCCTACTCTCAACGAGAACCCGGAGCGCCAGCCTTGAATGGTATCGAAACCGCTAACCCCAACACGGGAAGTGTGACTGCAAGACAGTTCAAGCCAAACGAAAGCTCTATGAGCGGAGACCATAATTTGACTGTGGGCTTTGCAAGCATGTCCACTGGCAGACGAAGTCCCAGTCCCAGCAGACCGCAGGACCCACACGCAATGCAGGAAATGATGGAGGTGGAGATGCAGTAGTTTGAGGTTTACAATTATTCATATCTTCGTTATCCGAGCGAGGCGTTTGGCATGGTTAGTAAGAGCATGCTTGGAGCCTGTGGTTTGGCTTGTGGGTTGCTTGGTCCGAGATGGTGACAGAGGGTTGCGGCTCGCCGAGAATGCTTCCATATGGGCAACGGGAAGTATGTTATCGCCCTACGAAAGTCCGCGTAACTTCATGATCGACGATGCCATCACCCTAGCGTCTTAAAATGCTCATGTGAATTGCCCGAGGCTGAGGAAACGACGATCCCTGTACACAGCCGCAGCAACATGCTTTTCGGAAGCACGTCAACGTCACTTCGTCCCGATCAACGTTTAACGGCCGGGACCAGAGACGGATGTGACGGAAACAGGTTCAGTTTCCCCTCATGCGAAGATAAACTTCGTTTCGTACATATATATAAACTCAACCTTTGATTTTGCTATCCTCGCCTGCCCGCCCACCGCTTGATCAATACTTATTATTGAGATATCAGCCTTACAGCGCAGCTCTCCTCAGACTTAACACTTGTGCTTTTTGAATATCAGATTGCTATCTTTAACTCATCTACCTAAGCTTATCTTACAGGATGATGGACAAATACCTCAACAAAGCCAAGTCCAAGCTCAACAAGTTGGTGGACGAGCTGAAAGACAACAGTGCCAACAGCCATGGCTTTCCGGTGCATGCCCCAGGCCACAACAAGCATCAGCATCAGCACGAGCATCAGCACGAGCATCAACATGAGCATCAGCACAAGCAGACACCCATAACGTCGCACGAAGATCAGCCGTCTGCAGTGCAACCACCAACCCCGCTTGACGTTCTTCGCTACCGGTACCACCACGGTTGCAACCTCGGGGCCGTCTACGTGCTGGAAAAATGGCTCTTCCCCTCCATGTTCCCGGAGGGCTGCCCGGATAATAAGAGCAGCGAGCTGGCGGCCGTCAAGGCCAGTGTTCAGGCGATTGGTATCGAGGAGACGCAGAGGAAGTTTGAGGTGCATTGGGCAAATGCATTGACGGACAAGGATCTGGATTGGTTGGCCGAGGTTGCACATTGTAAGTCTAATAATTACGGTTATTCAGTCAGCACCCTGTGAACTATCAAAACACCACTCGCTCTGGTCCCAACACATAGCACAGACCTATCAACCTCACAATTCTCATACCCAGCCCTCCACACCACCTCTCCCACTAACACCATCCAGGCACAACGATCCGCCTCCCGATCGGTTATTTCACGCTGGGCGAGCAGTTCAGCGAAAACACGCCCTTCGAGCCCTACGCCAGCGTGTACCAGAACTGCTGGGCGTCAGTGAAGCAGCTGACGCAGCGGGCGCGGGCGCGGGGCATCGGTACCCTCGTCGACTTTCACGGCCTCCCCGGCGGGGCCAACAAGTGCGACCACAGCGGCACCAACTCCGGCGAGGCCGAGCACTGGTGCTCGACGCACTGCCGCAACCTCAGCCAGCGGTGTCTCGAGTTCATCGCGCGCGAGATCAGCGACTCTTGCCACGGCAGCAAGGGCGACTGCGACGGCGAGGGAGAGGGCGCCCAGTTGGGCTTCGGTGATGGCGTTGCTGGCCTCCAGGTCTGCAATGAGGCCGAGTGGGAGGCGCAGGGCCTCTACGAGTGGTACGAGGCTGTCGTCGCCGCCATCCATGCCATAGACAACAGCATCCCCGTCTACGTCTCCGACGCCTGGAACCTCGAGAAGTGCGCGGCGTGGTGTGCGCGCCGGAACAGCGTGTTCGTCAGCACGGCGCCCGCGCCTGTCGTCGTCGATACGCATCTGTACTGGGCGTTTTCGGAGCAGGACAAGCAGAAGAGCCCGCGGGGGATTGCGGCCGAGGCGCGAGGGAAACTGGGCCAGCTCGACGCCCATGAGGGCAATGTGCTGAAGAAGGGCGCGGTCGCCGCCATTGTCGGAGAGTACAGCTGCGTTTTGACCGATGATAGTTGGGCCAGGAAAGGCGATGAAGAGCGCGATGACCTTGTGCGCTTGTTTGGCCAGGCACAGTGTGAGCGATACCAAAAGCGCGCGTTGGGCAGCTTCTTCTGGACGTACAAGATGGTAAGTTTGTCAGCGAGCTAACCACCACCTATACTCTACCCCATCCCATCCTTTCCTTCCTACACATATACCTCGCCGACCCAATCACTCCGCTAACACGCCCACGCAGAACTGGATGCCCGGCGGCGAATGGGGCTTCAAGTCCTGCACCACGCGCGCTGCGATAACCTGCCCATGGCCCTCAACCCTCAGCGCCTCAGACGTGCAAGCGCGGCTCGCACAAGCGCAAGACGCGCGCTCCGCACGCCTGCAAGCCGCCTCAAGCGCGCACCGCTCCTTCTGGGACGCGCAGCAGCAGGCAACGCCATTCGAGCACTGGCGCTACGACGCGGGCTGGGAGCTGGGGTACGCGGACGCGGGCGCGTTCTTCGGGATGCGCGGAAGCGGGGCGCTCGGAGCAGTGGAGGCCATAGGCGGCGCCGCGGCGGTCGGGGGCGATAAGATCGGGAGCGTGGAGCTGTGGGTGCGGCGCCGGGTGCTGGAGAGCGGCATGGGCGGGGCTTGTGTGTGGGAGTTTGAGCAGGGGTTGCGCAAGGGGGTGGCTGATTTCTGGGACGCGGCGGGCGGGCTGTGACGGTGACGGGTGAGCGTGCGGGAGCATGGTCGTGGTCGTGGCGTCAGTATTGGTTGGGCAAATTAAGAGCTGATCATGGCTGCTGGGCGTGCTAGCTTTCCTTTGCTCTTTCGCTGTGTCTGTGTGCTTGCCTACCCAAGGCACGTTCATTGTGCGAGCTCGAGAGATGAGCGCTTGGTTAATGAGTGGCGCTGGGATTATTGAGATGCGCGGTTTGTGAGTGCCGATTTGCATGCGTGGTGATGAGACGAATGTCTTTTTTATATCTGCGTATTACACACTATGAGGTGAGGCCGTGCAGGAAATAGAAAATATATGAAGACAAGCCTTGACGGTGCCATGGAAGCATCTGCCAAGTGTTGAGGCCGAGCAAGCCAGAATGCCATTTCGACTGCGCCAATGATGAATGTATCGTCCACATTGCCATCAGACGACCTTTAGACGAAAGCGACGAGCACTGAGCGCTGCTCACCCTACTTTTATATGCGGTTGCTAGCGTCGAGCTAAGAAATAGGTAATACGCATTTTTGGAACGCATTCTGATGGGTTTCTTATTCTAAACTTACCGTTCCATTACCGTTTTTTTGGCTGCCTATGGGACTCACATTCACACGAGGAATTAGCGGGTGTGCTTGAATCCACTTTTTTAATGGAGCACACTGTACTCGTACTCTAGAGAATGGCCAGGGCAATCTAGAACGGTTGAAATAAAGTAGGTACCTTAATTGCGGCAACACGGTGGTTAGTCCAAATGAGGCATGTGACATGAAAAGAGCCTCAGCCGTAGAAGTATGGGCACGTGAACGCAATGCAATCCCTTGCTTGGGGAATGAATCTAGGTCTTTCACCGCCAATGAGTAGCGGCGGAGATCAAGACCACGTTTGGATGCTCAGCTCGCCCTGGAATTCCAGCCAGGGAACAGCTCTCGTGATGGCGGGTGACAGGAGGTGAGGAGACGCTGATGTAACTCGACGGAGTAACGAGACGCTAAGAAATTCCGAAGGGAATCCGTGACTTGATGATGTCGTCCTTTTGCAACCTCGGTTCCGGAATTTGCCTCAGCCGGCTGCATTAGGCAGTGTTCTGGAAAAGAAATCCTTGGCAGGAACGGGGGATCCGATCCGTCTCTTCCCGTCCGTCCATGCTGGCACAGGCGGAGCGGCATCGCCGGCAACCGGACTGCCCGCCGGCAAACTCTGATCCCAAACCTGGCCATCGTGGTGGAGGAGGTGGTGGTGGTGGTTGGTGGGACAGTGGCGAGAAAGTTTGCTGCGACGAAATCAGACGGTCTTGGGTCGGACGACTCGGGATTTCTCCAGTTCCTCCCCGCCTTCCATCCTTCCGCACGCGCGCGCCCCGACAGGGGTTCCGGAGCAGCGAGTGAACTTTGGTACCGTGGTTGGAGGATGCTTAGTCTATCTTACGTAGATGCACCTTGACCTTTTTTCCACCCTCTCCATTCAGGGCAGGCTTTGATTCATCCAATCAGGTTGCTAGTGTCCGACGCTCACACCTTCTCGACCTACTTACTCTACTCCTACTCGTACGAGTACTCGCGTGCCGCCATGGAACAGTGAGATCGAAGGTGAGAAGTACTCTAGAGCTCTCTACGCGTGCGCCGAATGCCACGCCCCGCTCACATGTCTAGCGCGCGAAGCCAATGCCGCAGAAAAATGCCAGCCGCATGGTGGCTCCGAGATAAACAAAGGCTACGTTGCCCCAGTCTATTGCATTCCAGCTCTTGACGTCCCAATAGACGGCGGGGCCCAAGGCGGAAACGGAGTACAGGTGGCCGAGGTCGGCTAGCAGCAGCCCGAAGAGGAGGGTCCTCCAGACGCGCAGACTGGCGGTGGCGCGCAGGACCAGGGCCTCGTTGATGGCAAACAGCAGATAGAGGTTGGCCAGCTGGCTGAGGGCGATTTGCGTGGCCGTGGGCAGGGCAGCAGCTGAAGCGGGAGCTGAGGCGCGGTGCGTCAGCTGCAGGTATGTCGAGGGCAGAAAGTGGGCGTAGTAGGCGCCGACGAGGGCGCTGACGGGCTCAATGTAGAGGAAGAAGGCGCGGTAGGGCGCGGGTATGGGGACAGTTGGAGCCATGGCAGTCGGACCGCGGAGGGAAGGCCTGGCTGGAGTGGCGAGAGCAGGGCTGCTACAGTAGTAAAAAATAAAAAAGGCCGGGCCTGGTTGCGGATAGGGGCCCTAAGGTCCGCCCGTCGCAGATTGCTGGCCTGGGCTGACCAAGCGATCTACGAACCATCTTCCATCGCAGCCCGCCCTTGGTCATAAAGACATCTCTTCCCTCGCGCAGCTCGTGGGTCCACGCTCGTTTCTGTCGCCCGCCCGCCCGCTCCACCCGCTGTCGTCGACCGGGTCCGCTCCGCTGCTGTTTCTATTCCGTCATACTCCGTCGTCCCGTCGCTCCCTTCGCATCTACCAAGTTCCTTTCCAGCTGCTGCTTGCCGCGCGTGCACCATGGTCCAGCGCCGCCGCTCCACCCTTTCCTTCCGACCAAAGACATCGCACGCCGCTCTCGAAAGCCACGACGCGACCGCCCCCACGCTGCCCCGTCCGCCCAAGCGCACCCAGAGCCAGGTCTTCGGCTCCCTCGACTCCGACGCCGACGTGGGCTCATGGCGCAGCAGCCACCATGCCACTGCTGAGAAAGAGGCCAAGCTCTCCCACGATCCCCAGACCCACAGCCGTCGCGCCTCAACTCTGCAGAATCTGGAGCTCGCCATCCAGTCGGTCAAGGAATTGGTGAGGAGCGCCTCGTCGCGCTCGTCGATGCCGCCTGCCAACACCATGCCCTCGCAGGCCCGCCGCGCAGAGACCATGTCGCCGTCGCTACCCCACGAACTCGATCTGGCCGAATCCTCGGCTTCGCACGCCGCCTCGTCCAGCTCGTCGCAGCAGGTCAAACAACCCGGCACTCTTAGGCGATGGGCCAGCGCTCGCAGGTCCAAGCCAAAGTTCAGACGGCCCGCTGTTTCGGGGCCCGCGAACGATCGCTGGAATCCCGTGCCGCCGCCTGGTCTCGCGTTCCCCCCGTACATCAACTATGAAGGCGGCCAGGCCGCTCGCGACTCTGCTTCTCAGTTCAACTCTGCCCTGAACGGCACCGGTGTCTATCTCTCGAGGAGCTTGTCGAAGATGTCGAATGCCGGCATCTCCGAGACAGACAGCGTCATTGGTGACGACCAAGGTCCCCTCCTGTCACCGCAGCCAATCAGGAAAGGTCAGTACATAACCGAACTCCGAACCCATGTTTTACATCGTCGAGCTGACGAAATGGCGCCAGACTTTGTGTCCATCCTTCCGCGTGAGCTGACAGAGCACGTGTTTTCCTTCCTCGATGCCGCGTCCCTTGCTAGCTGCGAGCGCGTGAGCAAGCCTTGGCATGCCACGGCTTCGTCCCGACACGTCTGGCGTGAGATCTTCAACCGGAGATTTGAGCAAAGAATCCATGTGGACCCGCCACCGCTTCAGATGGGCGGCGTCGGTGCCGGCCTGATTACTCCTGGCCAGGACTGGAAGAGCATGTACCGCATTCGCAAGACGATTGAGCGACGCTGGCTTTCGTCGCATCCCGCGGCCATTTACTTCAACGGTCACACTGACAGCGTGTACTGTTGTCAGTTTGACGAGGAGAAGATCATCACGGGGTCGCGTGATCGCACGATCCGAGTGTGGGACCTTAAAACATACCGGTGTCTCAAGGTCATCGGCGGCCCGCAGGCGCGGCCCGTCGCTAACACACCTGCTCCTTTGGAGACAAAGAGGCAATATACTCAGAGCAACATTCCTTCTCTCAACGGCACCCCAGAGGGCAATGCCATCTACCATGAACCCGCCTACTACCATTCCGCCAGTATTCTTTGCCTGCAGTTTGATGATGAAATTATGGTCACCGGGTCCTCGGACAGCACTTGCATCGTCTGGAACGTCAAGACCTGGGAACCCCTGTGGCACCTCCACGCGCATCAGGCCGGTGTGCTCGACGTGTGCTTTGACAACCGCTACATCATCTCGTGCAGCAAGGACAACTCGATTTGCATCTGGTCGCGGCACACGGGTGAGCTGCTCAAGCAACTGCGCGGGCACACTGGCCCGGTGAACGCCATCCAGATGCGGGGCAACCTGCTGGTGTCGGCTAGCGGCGACGGCACGGCCATGATCTGGGATCTGGAGAAGCGGCTGTTCGTGCGCGAGCTCCGCAGCGGGGACCGCGGTCTCGCAGCTGTGGAGTTCAGCGACGATGCCAAGTACGTGCTGGCCGGAGGTAACGACCAGACGGTCTACAAGTTCGACATCAGCACGGGCAACGTTGTCAAGAAGTTCACAGGGCACAACGGGCTGGTGCGGTCGCTGTTCCTGGACACGCCGAACAAGCGCGTCGTGTCAGGGTCATATGACCAGAGCATCCGCATATATCACTACGACACTGCTGAAGAGATCTCCGTCTACGATAACTGGACCACAAGCTGGATCCTCAGCGCTAAGAGCGACTATCGCCGTGTCGTGGCGACGAGCCAGGACGGCAGGGCGCTGCTGCTGGATTTCGGCTATGGCATCGAAGGCGTTGAGATCCTCGCAGGCACGCCCATTGCACGCTCAAGGTGATGATGCATGCATGCAGAATGTGGCGACCATTTGTGATTTTCTGTTCTTTTTATTTTTTCACTTTGTCCGCTTTTACCCTTGCGACTTTCATGGTGATGTACACAACGCCAGGAAGAGTCTAGGGTCTTCCATCGCTGGTGTTTTCATTTTCGTCGTTCTTCGTTCTTCGTTCTTCATTCTTCTACCACGAGCACGGAGTCATCTGCGGATTTTTCTTCGACTTCTGCCATCTTTTCTTCATACATCCCGCATATCCCACTCTTCCGTTCTCCTACACCCCCGTTTTCTCTCCGTTTTCTTTGACCGGCGATTACATTGTTCCCTGTAGCCGGGTCGTGCGCGCGCAAAAAGTCTTCTTTGTCAGCAGGTAGTTGGGGCGGGGTTTCTCACAGCGGTCTAATTTGGTCAGGGGACATTTTTTTTGGTGGACAGCCATATATTTGTTATTTTTTCAGAGACTATTCTCTGGTGCAGCGCACCTAGATAGCCTATTATTATTCTCAATCTCAATTTCTTCGCATTGTTCATATCTAGCTTTAGTTTTTTTTTTCCTGTCCTTTTTTCTTATCTGCTATGTCTCTCTCGTTTCTCGGCTCTCTTATATCATCTTCCATCGTCGTTGATCATCCGTTTGTGTTGTTTTCTTTATCTTTTCTCTTGATATATCATTACCACCTACCTACACTTGTTCTCGAGTAATGGGAGGCACACCCATCATATCACATATGCACATCTACAGATACACACTTGTGCGCAACACGCTTCTCGAGACGGTTGTGTGCGCTTGCTTTTGCTCTCTCTCATACCTGGACTAGCACGCGCAGGACAGACGGGCACCATAACGGGCGAGGGACCAACGGAAGGGAACGGGGCGGTTCAACGAGGACATTGCCTTCGCCACGGACGGACATGACAGACAGACACCACATTCTACACAGATATACCCGCGAGACTGATACATAGAGTCTTCCTCTTTTTTGCCGTTTTCTTTTTTCTGTTTTTTAGCTTTTTCATTTGTGGTTGTTCCTTTCTTTCGTTCGTATTTTCGTTCTTGTCTCTTCTTCTCTCTTCTTCTTCTTCTTCTTCTTATTTTACTTTTCTCGTCTCTGTGCTATGCTAGTCTATGCACTACGTAGGATAGGTTAAGTATCGGATTTACGGCCCGGTGGCGCTGGTGCTGGCTGCTTCTTACGTATGTATGTGTCTAAGTACAGGTATCGTATGTAGCGCCTGCACGCAAATAATACCCGTTTTCATTCAACCAGTTAATAGTGCACTCACTCACTCGCTCACTCTCATGCTTTCCGTGCCGTCTAGGCAGTAAATCGTGATTCCATCGTATTCGTAACGAGGTAAGCAAGCAGTACGTACAAACATCATATCACCTAAACCCCCCAGCAGCGGCAGCAGCCTCGACGAGCCTCGCTTCTCGAGCTAGCTGGTCGGCTGGCTTGTCTCCTTTCCCTCCCCCACCATACAGCCGTCCCCTTCCTCGCCCTGACCTCCTCGCGTCCAGCTATCTAGCTATCTAGCTACCTAGCAAGCTCACTTCCGCAAACCCAACATACACACACCCCGCGCTCCACAGTCGGCCCAGCAGCCGCGCGTTTTTAGTTAGGCAGGCGTCGCCCTGCCCCGCCCCGCTCCTCACGTAGCGCGTGCTTACGTATGTAGACCGCGATGCCAGGCCCAGGTCCGGGGCGCCCGTTTGCAACAACAACAACAGCAGCAGCAGCAGCAGCAGCAGCAGCAGCAGCAGCAGCAGCAGCAGCTAGTAAGCAGTCGTACTGCGCGAGCAGCGGACGCATGCCAAAGAGAGATAGATAGGCAGAGACAGCTTCGCGGGCGGTCGGTCGATCGGACGGACGGGTATATCAGCCACTCACTGCCTCCCTACCTCCCTACCTACCTCCTCCCCATAACAGCCACCACAGCACAGTACAGCCCAGCACAGCACAGCCCACGCCCCTCACGCTCAACCCAGCTTCGGCAACGTCCCGATCCTGCCAGCACCAAGGACGCACCAGAAGGCCTCCTCGCGGGTAACGCGGCCGTCTCTATTCTCCTTGCCGGCGGCGCCGGCGCCCCCCGCGCCACCGCCAGCAGCGCGGTCGCGCTCGCCGCGATCGCGCACCTCCTCGGCCGCGGCGTCCGTCTCGTACTCGATGCGCACGAAGACGGGGATCTCGAGGATGTCTTCGTCGGCGTCGAGGCCGCCGTCGAGCTCGGCGTCCTCGGCGCGGTCGGGCACGACTTCGAGCACGACGCTCGTCCAGTTGCGGCCCCGCTCCCACACTTTGCCGGCTTCGGCTTGCGTGCTGGGGTTTATGGCGCCGAGGTCGACGCTGGATGCGGGTTGCGCCCGCCGTTGCGCCGTCGTCGTGCTCCCCGTTAGCGCTTCGTCCCAGACGTCCGTGTTGGCGCCGACTTCGAACTCCGGGCACAGCACTGTGACTTTGCTGGCGATGCGGCCGGGCGTGAGGGCCGGGGTCGCGAGGTGCACTTTGATGGGGTCGAAGAGCGGGTTCCGGATGGTGAGTAAGAACGGAATGGCCATGAAGGGCTGCAGCTTGTTGTAGTCGAAGGGCAGCTGGGCCGAGGGCAGCGGCGAGCCGGGCACGGGGTTCGAGACAATGGGGAGGGCGCGCAGCGTGATGTGGGGGATGTTGTTGAGCGCGAGCAGCTTGATCTTGTAGCGCGACGACGAGACCTTTGTCTCGGGCCGCGCGAGAATGTGGCGGCAGGTGCGGCACCGCTTGGCCCGCTTCGTGCGCAGCAGTGTCGGCACCGGCCGCAGCTCCGACGTGAAGCGTGCGTCGTCGTGCTGTTGCGTTTGGCGCTGCTCGAAGCTCACTGTCCCCTCCCACCCGCCTGCTCGCATCCGCATGATGGCGTCTTCCTCGTCCGTCGGGTCGTACACTTTTACGCCCTCGTCGCTGCCGTACGCTTCCCGCATGGCCGTGGGCTTGTCTTTCTTGGCCTTCTTGCCGCCCGTGCTGCTGTACAGGCTCATGATGCGGGACAGGGCGGTGGGGTTGCCGTAGCCGTAGCCGTAGTCGCCGCCACCGTACGGCCCCGTGTTAGTGTCCGACTGCAGCTGGGACTTGTAGTAGGCATTGATGTTGGAGAAGCGCATGTCGTGATCCAATGGCTGGTCGTCATCGGCGTCGTCCTCCGAGTCGAGCTTCTTGCCGTTCTCCTCGGCGTCCTTGCGCTTGTCGCGCGCCTTTTCCCGCTCCTTTAGCGTCGACACGGCCTTGCCGCCGTTCTGCAGGCGCGCCAGCTGGGCCGAGATGTTGTTGGGCTTCTCGAACTCGACGCCCGTCTCCAGCGTGCTCCACTGGCAGTAAGGGCAGGAGAGGTAAAAGGGGCCGGGGGGCTGGACGGCCTCGCCATCCTCGCCCAGGCGCAGGTGCTTCTCGTTGTCCGAGTCGAGCGAGTTGACGACCATGGGCGAGGTGCAGACGGGGCAGTTGTAGCAGCTGCGCATGCAGCGGTTGCCATCGCTGCGGATGTTGCTGCTGGGCACCTCGAACAGACAGCTGGGGCAGAACCAGGTGATGACTTCCTCGCTCACGCAGCGCGGACAGCGGATCTGGTGGCAGTCCTCGCAGTACAGCAGGTGCTCCAGCGGGTACAGCGAGTAGTCGGCGCGCGGCGAACGCGGGTCAAAGGTGCGCTCTTCCTCCTCGCCGCGGCTGGAGTACTGCGACGCGCGCTTCTCGCGCAGCGTGCTGGCGGCCGGGCTGGACGTGTCGACGCAGGGACACGAGTAAAAGGTGTAGGGGAATGGCGTGGTCATGGTGTAGGCCTGCACAGGCAGGGCGGGCAGCGGCTTTTCCGCCATATTGGGATACTCGGGAGACTAGTCTGCGGCTGGTCTGGTGTGGCGCGGTTGCGGAAATCGAAGGGACAAGGAATCTGGGGTTTGGACAAGGCCCAATCGAACCTCGCGGATGATCTGCACTGCCAACAGAGCTTGGACTCTGGCACGTCATGAGTCGCGCGAAAATCATCCATTGACTTCCAATTCTACTACATACCTTCTTGTACTTCAATTCTCCTTTCTTGTCGGTCTGTCCGCCCGCCGCCATGAAGTCCTTCTCCTCCTCCTCCCTGCGCAGCTTGCCCGCCACCCTGCGCCCCGCAACACGCACCACCGCCGTCCCCCGCCGCAGCTACGCCCTTCAAGCTCCCGGCGCGCCCTCCTTCGACGTCTTCAACCGCCGCACCAAGCTGCTGCAGCGTGAGCGCGCCGCCTCCAATGCCCAACAGAGCAGGGAAGTCGACTACCTGCGGGACGAAGTCGCCTTCCGCCTCTGCGAGCGACTGCTGGTACACCACCCATACCTACCCACCAACACCATGCTCACGCCGCCCCGCAGGACATCAACCGCCGCTTCGACAAGGTGCTCGACCTAGGCGCCAACGCCTGCAACATCGGGCGGATCCTTACGCAGCCCGACCCGGACAAAGACTCGATGAAGCCCGTGTCGGAGCCACTCTCGACCCGCATCGGCGAGCTCATAGCAGCCGACTCGTCGCCAGGGATGCTGTACCGGGACGCGTCGGCGCCGTTCAACGACTCGCTCTCGATAACGCGCCAAGTGCTGGCGGACGAGGAGTCGCTGCCGTGGGAAGCGGGCAGCTTCGACGCGGTGCTCAGCTCGCTGTCGCTGCACTGGATCAACGACCTGCCCAGCGTGCTGCGCCAGATCAACCACGTCCTCAAGCCCGACGCGCCCTTCCTGGGCGTCATGCTCGGCGGCGACAGCCTGTACGAGCTGCGTACGGCGCTGCAGCTCGCCGAGCTCGACCGCCGTGGCGGCGTGTCTACGCGCACGTCGCCGCTCGCTGACGTCCGTGATATGGGCGGCTTGCTGCAGGGCGCCGGCTTTAAGTTGCTGACGGTCGATGTTGACGACATCGTCGTCGACTACCCCTCGATCTTCGCGCTGATGACGGATCTGCAGGCCATGGGCGAGAGCAATGCCGTGCTCGGCCGCGAAATGGGCCCCATAAGGAGGGATGTCTTGCTTGCGGCTGAAGGCATCTACAGGGCGCTGCATGCCGAAGAGGGCCAGGAAGGTATCCCCGCCACTTTCAGGCTCATCTACATGATTGGCTGGAAGGAGGGCCCAAACCAGGGCCAGCCTCTGCCGCGTGGAAGCGGCATGGTCAGCATCAAGGAGATGTTGGAGCAGAAGGGCGGCGAGAAGAAATAGACGCCTGTCCATGCAGGCGGGTCGTCTATCGATTTCTCGCCGTCGAAACATGTCGGGGGCGGATGAGAGGGGTGGGAGGGGAGAGGAGCGTGCAAGCGCGCACGTTCCCTGCAGACTGGCCTCCTGGCTGTACCCAGCAGTCTTGCGAGCGCTAGGTAAACGTCTGCACACCATCGCGACCACCACCACCGCAGCCTCGCCAGGGATGGACGACGATAGGTGAAAAAGGCGCAACACGCCCCCACCAAAAAACACCATCCCCAAGTCTCAACTACGCAGCCACATCACCTTGCCCGCTGCCGTCCATCCAAATAGGTACACATACACGTACTGTACAGCGCAGCCAAGGCAACCAAGTTAGTATAGCTAGCGTGGTGGGACAGATCTCCACTGCACATACGCAAACGCGAAAGGGTACAGCATTGTAGATACCTAGATAGGCGATAATAGCGTTATACGTGTACTTAGCACTCCACTCCGTATACGCGTTCTGCTGCTGTGTAGTGTGGAGTTTGTAATGTGACAGTGTGTTCGTTTTCGTCTTGCTTCGCGCACGCACTTACGCTTCACTTGCTTGCGCTGTGCTGCTTTCGTTTTCGCTTTCTTTGCCTGTCTGTCTGTCTGTCTGTTTCTTTCTTTCTTTGTCTCGCATGCGCGGTTTCGGTGTGCGTGGCTAGCTTGGCTTGCTTTGGCTTGTCTTGCTTTGTTGTGCTTTGTTGTGAGCGAGTGTGTGGGTGAGGCTTGCTATGTGGTTTGCGCTAGAGTCTGAGGCGGGAGTGCTTGTGGCGCTGGTGCTGGTGCTGGTGCTAGTGTTGGTGTTGAGGTGTGCGATGGGGAGACTGACGACGTACGCGCGTGGCTGGCGCATGGTGGAGCGGAGTGGAGTGAGTGGGCTAATCAGCGAGGAAGGAGTGCGTATAGGTAGCGCAGGGCTGGGTGCGCTGCGCTGCGATGGGCGGCTTGGGCGAGATGAGGTGTTGGTTGTGAGGTATGTTGCGACAGGTTGCGCGCGCGGGTGGAGGAGATAGCCCATGAAACACCGCCGAGCACCAGCACTGGTAGGCAAGTATAGTGACCTGAGGTCGAGGGAAGCGGAGCTGCGACGAGGCGGAGTGTACTAAGCAGTGAGTGGGTGGATGGGGTGCGCGGGTTGTGGGCGAGGGGTGGTTGGTTGTGGAGTGCGGTCATGTGGGGGTGGGAAGGTGAGGTGAAGGGTTGGTTTGGTGATAGGTGGGTGAGGACGGTGAGGATGTTGGGCGGCGTGGGTTGGTGGATGGTGGTGAAGGGAGTGATGGGAGGAGGCGGAGGTGGGAGGCGGGAGGGTGGATGAGGCAACGGCGCAGCGACGACGATAACAACACCAAACCGCAGGACGCGATAGGAGGATCGCGGAAACCGAAAGTACGTAAAGGGTAAGAAGAGGGGGAACGTCGGTCGCGAGTGGAAGGGTGAGGCAGGCAGCGCGGCAGCGGGCGAACGCCACAAGAACCCCAGCACCAAAAAACATTACTATATATATGTGGGATACAATATCCAAAGCATATCGAGCGATGCCTGCAAGGGCGGGCCGCCACTGCACCTGAAGAATTGGGCTCCCGAATGGCGCAGTTGGAATTGCCAAACTTGCGGATGCTACTAGAATGAATAGGGACCTCCCCTCCTCGCCGCTTGTAAGCTACCCGACCTAATCAGTCCGATAAAAAGGACGTTAGCGACGGCCTGCGGTAGTTCGAACACCATTCAGCGAAGCTCGATATCTTTTTGCTTTTTTATTTTTGGTTTTCTATGTTATTTTTTTTGGTGTTTATCTCTCACCTCCACCACCTCTCTCTCTCCTCTGCATCGATGGTCCACATGTCACCGTGATGTCTTGTGCCTGTGCCGGTTAGTTCACCTGGTCTTTGAGAGCGTTTTTTGCTTGCTTATGATTGTATACCTTCCTACGCTCGCTGCTATGATGGTGTGGCTATCGCCATGGTCGCCGGTGCTGTCGTGAAGGTGTGTATAAATTCTCTCACTCGTCCCCAAACAGCCGCCCTCAAGCAACCACCTTCTATCTACCTCTCAATCAGCTTTAAACCTCTCTTTGTATACCTCTCTCACCTTCCCTTCGCGGCTCTACGCCGCATGCTCACTCACTCAATCACTCACTGCCACCCATCATCCCCACGCACTTCCGCCACTCCACCGCGCAACAAACCCCGCATATCCAAGACCAACCCAACCCCCACAGCAAAGTCAGCACCACACAGACATGCAGCTACCATTCACACAAACCCGATACCAACCTCCCACTTCTCAACGCCACAACTCACACCCACCTACCACCATTACCACCACCACCACCACCACCGCAACCAGCTCTCCCACCCCCAGACCTCATCTCAACACCACACCAAGTGACCAAAAATCCATCTTCCCCGTACCCTCGCACACCAACCCCCAACCCCCACGCACACACACACACACCCACGTCACCAACACCTCAAGCGCCTCAGACACTCAACGTCGCCACCAGCAGAAACCTACATACCTTCTAGCGCGCGCTACGTACGCATAAGTGAGCGCCAAACGGCCAAAGATAGCCGAATATCTTGCCAACGTGTTGGGTGCGGTTGCCGACGTTCGATGTTGCGGAGGGAGTGGGGTTCCGTATGCGGTTAGCGCGGAAGGGATGCGTGGCGGATGTTGGACGTTGGACGTCTGGGGCGGTGGGACCGGGGGACGTGTTGGCTTGGGTGGGTGGGTGTTTGATGTTTGATGAGGGATGGTGGTGGTTAGGGGGGGTTTTGTGTGGGTGTGGAAGGTAGGTGGATGTGGATTGTGGATGGGGGTATGCTGGGTTGTGGGTGTTTGTGTGTGTGTTGTGAATAGGTTGTTTCTAACGCTTCACGGTGACAGACGTTGAACATTGGTAAGCCAGGAACATATGCGAGCGGTTTTGCTGTGTACGCATCTGCAGACGAGGCGTGGTTACGCAGTGCTGCTGCCATTGCTTTCAGACTGATAGACACCGCAGTAGACAGGTAAGTCTCACACCCAAACACGCACGACACGAAGAGACAGGAGAAACGGGTTAAAGAGCAATAGCCATCAATTCATTGCTTCGTTGAGCGAGCGGAAATGCGCGACATGGAAAGCCTCTCCCTGCTAAGGGTTGGCCACCGGCGCTGTGTGCTAACCAAAAGGGACACGCCAGTCAATACGGACCGAAATCCCGGACTCCTGGAGGCAGGAGTGCTATCGACGGTAACAGAGCACCGTCTACAGCAGAAGCGCACGCCTAAGCGCAGCAAGCAGCCCTGGCACCCAGACGGCGGAAGCCGCCATGGGCAGCGACGTCCTTCTGCAGCTGGGCCATGAGCTTCTGGTCGGCAACCGGGTCGACAGCATCAGCATCAAGCTGCCAGCCCAAGAACTCATTCGTGTAGTTCGGGACGAACGACGGATCCAAGACGCCCAAGCGCTTGCCGTACGCCGTGACCTTGCTCCAGTCCCTCCCAACATTCTGCAAGTCGCGGCTAAAGAAGGCAAACGAGCGCTGGAAGACCTTGGCGTTGACAGGCGAGGCCGCCATCGCCGGCTTGAAGGCGACGTATTCGGCCCACGCGGCCTCGGGGCTCGCAAGCACAAAGTCCGTGGCCCGCTTGACGGCGCGCAGGAACGCGCGCACCTTTTCTGGGTTTGCGGCGATGAAGCCCTCGTTCCCGATGTACAGGATGCTGCAGAAGCAGCAGCACCCCAGCTCGGCTAGCTCGTCGATGCGCAGCATTTGCGCGTCGGACCGCGGCCGGCCTTGCGAGGCGAGCCACTCTTCGAGCTCGACCATTTGCACGTTTTCGAGCCCGATGCCCGCGTCAATCGTCCCGTCGATGATGGCTTTGCTGACGTTCATGCCGCACCGCACTGCCGTGTAGTCGGCGGGCGTCATGCCGTAGTGCGAGGTCAGCTCGTCGATTTGGATCTGTGCGGCATGGGTCAGCTTTGTGTCTTCATGAACTGCTGCTGCTGCTGCTGCTGTTGCTGCG
Source organism: Aplosporella prunicola CBS 121167 (assembly GCF_010093885.1). Lineage (NCBI taxonomy): Eukaryota > Fungi > Ascomycota > Dothideomycetes > Botryosphaeriales > Aplosporellaceae > Aplosporella > Aplosporella prunicola. Next base: position 506,641 of record NW_022983547.1, read on the forward strand.
AACGCACCTTGCCAAACTCGCCGACGTAGCCGATCCGCTTGCCCTTCAGCGAGCGGAAGTCGGGCGTGATGCCGCTGCTCTTGAGGTACACGACGCCGGTGAAGGGCTCATCGAGCAGCGAGCCGATAGACTTGACAGGGAAGTCGCGCGCCTTGGCCTGCGGGGAAGAACAGGGTCAGCCATTGTGTGGGGAAAGGGCCAAAAAAGCACGGGAATGGGGACGACGACGCACGGCGAGCGTGTGGATCATGGCTTTGAGGCCGAGGTCGGCCTTGCCGGTGCCGATGATCTCAGTGACATCCTATACGTGGTATAACCAGCGTGAGCTTTTTTTCTGTTTTTGCGGGGACGCGGTGCTGCTGTCGGAGATTGCGACGTACGCTGGGGTCGTTGGGCTCGAGCAGGGCGACCTTGATGCCTTCGTCGGCAAAGTAGCCTTTGGCTTGGGCCAGGTAGATCGGGGCATGGTACGGCGTGGCGTGCCTGTCCAAACGTCAGTCACACGTGCACCAGACCGCGCACCGGGCACAGTAGTATAAGAAAAAAGTCTATTACCAGTTAGTGAGGAAGGTGATCTTGTCAGTGGCCATTGTGACGGAAGATCAGGTACGCTGCAAGAGTCAATACAAACTAGGCTCGCCGGGAGAGGGGCAAGAGAAGCATAGTCCTTTCGCTGGTATTATCCAGATCAAGTTCACCGGTATTTCTCAGAACGAACTGCATCGTGGGTGCTGCTGCCCTCTCGGGGGGAAATGAAAGGCAGCAGGCCACAGCGCAGTCGAACACCCGGCATGCTTTCTTGTGGAAGTTACCTTGATCGGCGGATAGCTCCATGGCGAGAGGGCTCATAGCTCCTATCACGGAGTCGTACCGAGCAAATTGTCTTGCTGGAAAATCGTTCGAGAATCGAATTGGAGGAGAGACAAGTTGACTGACTGCAGAGAACAGACACAGGCACAGTTGTAGAGGTCAGAAGAAGAAGAAAAAGAAACCAGACAGCCCGTCAGCCTTTTGTACCGTTGAAGTCGTCAGGCCCGATGGAGGGGTAATAGTGGGGTGGGCAGCTCGCTGCACCACTGAGCTCAATTCGCGCAGCCAGCAGCCCACCACCTCCTCCTCCATCGACCACGCCCACGCCTCTGACTGGCTGCACACAAAGCGCGCAGCAGGATTCCCCGCCTGCGTGCCAGACGTCATTTCTCAGACTCTCACTCCGCGCGTCGTGAGAGACAGAACCCATCAGATAGATGAAGCGAGCGAGAACCAGCGGCGCGGGCCCCGCCAAGCTGCCGGCGCGTCCTTGTCAAGTTGTCGTTGGCCTAATCCCCAGATAGATGGAAGCAGAGCTTCCGTCACACCCGCCTTGCGCCTTGCCTTGCACCTTGCAGCAGCTCGTCGGTCGGTCCGTCGTCCGTCAGGGCGCACCGCATCGTGCGAACAGTCCGAACAGTCCGAACACACACACGGACTCCTACAGCGACGACAGCAAGCAAGCAAGCAGCAGTGGTGGAACCCATCCCCCCAAGCCCTGAAACGCCTAGCCAGCATTCAGCAACCCACGACCGCGATCAGCGCTGCAGCATCCCACGCCGAGATAACCACACACACCTACCTACCCAAACCTTGCGCCACCAAAAAGCACCAGCACACCCCCACAACTCGCACCAACCAAAAGAAGGAAAAAACACCACCAGCGAGTGCCTTTGTTTTATCCATCTCCTGCTAGCAACACCCTGCTAGCTAGGTGAGATAAGAAGAAGATAAAATAAAATAAAAATAATAATAAAAATAATAATAATAATAATAATAACCAAAACAAGAAGAACAAGACAAAAACATTTTTCGTCCAGCAGAGCAATATTGCGATCGCCCACCCACCCCCCAAGGCCCCAAGCCCAAGCATGTCGATCCCGCCTCCCCCGTCCAGGTTCAGACCACCACCCGGCCTCGTATCGCGAGATTCTCGAGAGACTCAGGGGTGGGTGGTTCGTGGGCGTGCCGTGTGCGCGCGCTGCTGTGCTGCGTGCCTGACTGAACTGCCTGACTCTCGGACTGACTCTCTGTTTGACTCTGTGACTGACTGACTCTCTAATTGACTCTCTGTGTCCTACTGACTCTCGCCAGGCACACTGCTGCTGCAGGTGCCAGCTGCTAGAGTAGAGGATAGCGGAATCGATGTGCGTCCGCATGGGCGCGGACGGAAGAATGGACGGATGTATGCACGGCACTGCGATACACCGATACACCGATACACACATCTGCAAAAGCATCGTCTGTGGTCATGACATGGTTGAATGAGAGGTTCGATTCCGATTCCGACAATCTCGTCTCAGCCTAACATTTTCTCTGCGTTCTACTACCACTACTACCAGCACTACAACAGCCACCAAAAAAACCGTCTCGCAGCCTTGTGGGGGGTGGGGGTCTCGTCAAACAATAAAAACCGCCTCGCTAAGGGGTATAGGTAATACTAGGGCTGTCATTAAAGAAAACAGGGTGCTCTTTTCGTCAACGGCCGCAATATGCCAAAAAAGATCAACGTCAAAATAAACCAAACTGTGCGGGAAATAAACAGCGTCAAAAACAGTGTGTGTACATGTAAATTCGTGCCGGATTCCATGCCGCTCCCTCGTTCGTTCGTTCGTCGTCGGGGGTGTGGGTGGGGGAGACGCTGCTGCAGACGCAAGGTCCGATGCGCATGGACCAGTGGGTGGGAAGGGGGAAATGGGAAATAGAGCTTGGCAAGGGCGTTGCCAAGGAGAAGGTGAAGTCATGGGGAGAAGGCGAGGAGAGAAGCCCTCGTTCTCGTGCCAATTGAACATCTTTCTGCTGAGCTGTGGTAGCTGTCGCTTACAGGAGCGAGAAGCCGATGACGAAGCTCATGAGGATGGCGCTGCTGCTGACAATCCAGGCCTTGTCCATGCCCAGGCCGGCGGCGGAGCTGTTGCTCTGCTTGAAGCTGCCGTCTGAAGAGGCGGCGCCAGAGGCAGACGAAGCACCAGAGCCAGACATGACACCGTCGGTGTTGATGCCGCTCGACTTGGTGGCAGTGGCAGAGCTGCTGTTCTTGGTCGTCGTGTGGTTCAGGATGTCGATGCTCTGGTAAGAGCCCGTGAGGTCCGTGTAGTTGTAGTTCATGGCCGGGTTGAAGTTCTGGATCTTGACGCTCTGGACGTACATCTTGAAGGGGCCCTCTTCGAAGTTGGTCTTGCCACCGGCCCATTCGACGGTCCACTTGTTGTCGCTGGCACCGCCGGCCCAGCTGCCAAGGTTCAGGCGGCAGGGGGTCTGCGGGAAGTTCTTGCCGTCGACAGCATCCTCGTACTTGAGCGTGCGGATGTCCTCGCCGTCAATGGACCAGACAACGGCCTCCTTGGTCCAGTTGATGCCGTACGTGTGCCAGGTGTCGACGGGGGTGTCGACAGCGACGTACGTGGCGCGGTCGTACGTAGTAGTGTTACCCTTGCCAAAGTAGTTGGTCTCAACGGAAGTGTTGTTTCCTCCGAGCCATTCCTGGTTGCGTCGTCAGCTCGGCGTCCCCACAACCCCGCGAAAGGCTGGTGCTTTGGGGATGACGCGTCCTTACCCAATCGATCTCATCAAGGTCGTCCGACTCGAGCACGACGGAACTGATGATGCCGGTGCCGTTGGCGGGCCTCATCTTGACCTCGACGTAGCCGAACAAGAAGTAAAAGTCGGTGTGGATGGTGGGGGCATCCGTCTTGGATTCGATGCTGAAGGTGGCGCCGTCGTCGCCATACTCAATGAAGGTATAGTCGGCGGCAACCCAGCTGGTGTTCTCGCCCTTGGTGAAGTCGACCTCGTAGGTAGAGTTGGGCAGACCAACATCGACGGGGCAGACTGGGGGCGGAGGATGTTAGCACGTGCGGGCCTGGGGAGAGGGCGGAAAAAGTGAGACAGCAGCATACCCTTCTTGGTGGGATCGCAGTCGGTGTAGGTCTGAGCAGAAACGAGCGGCGTGGCCGCGAGAAGGGCGGCGGCAGCAGCAGCGAACTTGGAGAACATGTTGACTGGGGAGAGAAAAAAGTTTGGCTGGACTCGCGGGGGTTGGACTGAGAAGGAGAGGAGAGAGCGAGTTGTTAACGAGAGCGTCCCTGGAGAGAAGAGGCCGACAGACGAACGATCGAAGGATATAAGAATAGTCGGACTGGAGAGGCCAGCGGCGGACGGGGCAGCTGAGACTGGTCCGTCCACGCCGCCAGCCGTGAGCCGGCCCTATGTGCAGATCTATCAGAGAATGCGGTCATTTCTGGCGCGCAGCCGGGGCGGATATGCAGGGACGAAAAGGCTTGGTTGCGCCCCCTCTAGCCAGTCGGGGCGTCGAGTATGCTCGTCGAAATATCGGAGTCGTCACAGATCAACCTCGTGTCTTTGGCGTTTGGGGCAGCCGGAGGTCAGGCCGGGGACGGCGGGGCTGCTCGGCACCGCGCCTGCCGGCTTGTGGCAAGTTTATTGTCGCTTCCCGTCTCTCATTTCTCTGTCGATCGACTCGTATCTCGGGCTCATGTTCGGCTCGAGGTTGGGTCGCTATTGCTGCAGCCGAGCAGTGCGGCGTGCTGAGCAGTGTGTGTGTGGAGTACGGGTGGTCGTGGTCGGTGGAAGCTTTTCGTGCCTGGTGCACGACTCAGCCATCAGGAGTCGATCTCGCGAGTTTTGGTACAACTAACATCTTCGAGGACACTCGGCCGGAGCGCTATTCTTTTGCTGCCCTCGTATACGACCAGCCCACAACCCCCTTTCTCTCTCTCTTGTTTGTATTGTAGAGCACTGCCTCAACCGCCCTTTGCCTTTTGTCCTCGTCGTATCGCACTGCCGCCCGCTTGCCGCCCGCTTGCCGCCCGCCCGTCCGTTTCCCGTCACGCCTGTAGCCCGTTTCCCACAAAAACTCGGGCGTCAGCCCATCTGGACAGGGCGCCGTTGGCCATGGCTCAAGCACTTATCTTTTCCTTCCGTCATGAAGCACATCCCGCATTCCGCCTAGAGGTGGCTAGTGGTAACTTGCCGGGGATAATCAGGGGCGCTGGCACGTGAGACGGTGTGCACAATGTCGGTGGCAGCCCGTGTCCCCGTCGCCGCTGCGGCGCCGAGGGCCCCTGCAAACAGGCGAGCCCGTTGAGGATCTCTATCGCTAATGCAGGGCTGGCGCACAACTATAGGCCCGCCAAGCCCGCAGCCGTAGTATAGACCCGCCCTGCAAGGCTGAGACGCGGCAGGGAATGGCGCTGTAACGTAAAAAGACCCTCGATTAACTCCGGTATTTATGCAACTTTGACGCCTGGGTAATGCTGGGGATATCATGCAACAATCCAATCCTGGTGACACGGCTCGACGTTCTGCATGAAGAGTTGAATCCTCTCCATCACCCACCCCGACGTCCCGTCCAACCCACCTTCTTCAACCTCCCCGCCCAGCTTGATGACCGCTCCCGTCTGGCACCGGCCCTCGGTGTAGAGCCACTGCACGCACTCCAGCCGGTACTCGCACGCGGCCCGGCACCCGTCCGACGTGTATTCCAAAGGCGTCTCCTCAAAGTCGTCGGACAAGTTGTCCCACATGGTCCTCTCCTGCTGGATGTACGGCCACACAAATTGCGCGAAGATGTCGCGGTGCCGGATGGCTGGTAGCTTGTTCTGTACGGTTGTTAGCTCGAACACTGCAACTCGACGTTGAAACGCGCAAAACTCACCACAGAGCTCAGCCACTCCTGCTCAAATTCCCACACAGCCTTGATCCACTCGGGTGGCATGTGATGCCACGAAACGACAGGGTAACACCAGTGGTGCTCGGTGTAGTCAAGGGAGTAGGGCGTCTCGCCCTGCAGCGTCGGCCACGCCGGCGTTAAGTAGATGCCGACCGTCTCAAAGGCCTCGCCCAGCACCAAGTCGCCCACCCACGTGTTGGCAGTCAGCTGATCAAACGAATCGAGGTTCTGCGCGCGCTTCTCTACGAGCATACTGAGAGCTGGGTTCGAGACGACGAAGCCGGTGCCGCCGTGTCCGAACTGGTGCTCGCCCACCCAGCTCTGCCCGCCAATGTAGTAGGGCTTCGACGGGTCGAAGCGCTGCAGCCACTCGAGCAAGTTGGACCAGACGATGGCCGTGTCGGCCTCGATGAAGACGAACCACTTGGCCTCGGGGCGCGTTTTCAGCGCCTTTTCCATGAGCGGCAGGAACTTCCACCGGTCGAGGTTCCACGCCGCCTGGCTGCTCCCTTGCACCAACTCCGACACATTGCGCCCTGCAGCACGGTATTCGCGCAGCTGGTGGTAGAACTGAAAGTCCGGGTTCGTCTGCTTGATTTGCTCGCTTACTTGGTCCAACGTGTCATGTACGTGCACGCCAGCGACCTCCTCTTCCAAATCCGAGAAGACGGCGAAGTGCGGCACGCAGCGGAACGTTGTTTCCAAATGCACCGGCAGCTTCTGTTGCACCTCGCTCGCGCCGGTTTTCATGATAACCAGCACATCTTCGGCACCGGGGATCTGCGGGCAAACGGGCTCACGCGGGGGCTGGGACTGCTGGGGCTGTTGGGGCTGTTGGGTCTGTTGGCTCGGTGCTGGGGGCTGTTGGGTCTGCGCGGAAGATTGCTGCTCGGTTTGCACCGCCGGCTGCTCAGATTCCACCGACTGCTCGGTCTTGGCAGGCTGGGCGGGCTTCTCGGGCTGCGCAGGCCGCTCGTTCTGTTGTACCGGCTCCTTTTCGTTCTGCTGCTGCTGCTGCTGCTGCCGCTGCGTGGACTTTTCTTCGTCGTGCTGCGCGGGCTGCGGCTGCTTCTGCTCCTGCTGGTGCGCTGGCGGGTTCTGCTTGTCGGGCCCGTCAAAGGTTATGACGGTGTCGCCCGGCTGCGGCTCCAGGAGGTGGTCGGGCGCGGGCGCGGGCACGGGGTGATTCGGCTCGCGATCGAGGCTGGCATAGCGGGTGTGGCCGAGACGCTGGAGGAAGAAGAAGCAGAGCAGCAGCGAGGCGGCGGCAATGAGGAACAGCGGCGAGCGGCTGCGCGGACTGGACGGTACCATAGTCTAATGGGGGCGGCGAGGATGAGGCATCTGGAAGACGGGCGCGAGAGAGGCAGCGGGATTGCATAATAAGTAAAAAGGCTAGGGATCTGCGGTGCAGCTGGGTCCAACTCGAGGGGTGTGTGTGGCATTTCATTATCTCACGTACGTAGACGTGAGAAGATCGGCCGGGCGTGGGACAGAGGGCGATGCAATCACACGTGCAATCGTCTCAGCTTTGCCCGGGCGCACCCAATCAGGCGTCGGCTCGTATTGGCAGAGGGGGGATGCCTGCGTCTGTCGAAACGCAGCGCGACGTCAGGCTGCGATCTTCACCACCACCTGTGACATGGAGATTGATGGGAAATGTTGTTATTGTTGCCCGGCATTCTGTCATCCCCCCGCCTTTTCCCTCATGCTGGGCTAATAAGACGAGCCAGCGGGAGTGCCCGTCGAGCCTCGCGTCATCCCCTCACTCTCCCCTGCAGCGGGACGACGGTGCGGCCATCAACACCAGACATTCCCTATACAACCATGTCCACACCTACCTAGACATACATCCCTTCCATCCATCCTCCCTCGCACCACACACACACACACACACACCCAGCCAACCAGGCATGAATGGCTGTGAGACCCTCCCCCCCTCTTATACCACCACCGTATATATAGCTCCGTATCATGACACGCGCCCTACCCGCGCAACCATCCCTTCATCTACCCTTGTACGAAGCGGCCTGGTCCGCGCTGCCAGTACACGGACAAGATGCACCCAAGATACATCTACAATATGCAGCAAGGGCGATCTTTCTATTACCATGGCTTCGTTTTACGCCCGTATCCTGCCCGCCGGGTCTTGGTCCGCCCGCTCGCTCTCCACTCCGCATGGTCTTCTCTCACATGCTCGACGCGGCAGAGAGCGAGCGTGCGGAAGTTCCATGTTCCGCCTGCCGAGTAGGTAGTCGTGATACCTAAGGTAGTTTCCCGTCAACTGTCAATTTTGACTTTCAACGCCAAAAATAGGCGCGCATATACGAGCGTGTTGGCTGTCAATGTCAAACAACGCCCTCGTCTGACGCAGGATTCTTTTCTCGACCAGCAGTGCCATCCTCGAGGATTCAACGCGACCCCAGCAAACCTTGAACTGCCGTTCCTTGGGTCGACGTCGACGTTTGCTTTTCCGCTGCGGCGGTGAGAGAATCCCGCGGACGCCACAAACGCTCCGCTCGCAGGCGGTCCCGCGCGCGCCCTTGCGACGGAAAAAAAGAAGAAGTGGAAGAAGACGAGGAAAAAAAAGAAAACAGTTCGGACGAACGTCCCTATTCCCGAGCCCTCCCATGCTCCTCGTCCCACCAGCCCACCAGCCCACCACCCGCTTCGGCGCGCCCCGCGCCCCGCGCCCCCCGCTACAGCCCATATCGCCGCCCGCCGCCAAGCTCGCGCCCTCGGTGCGAGACCGCGAGTCCGCTCCCTCGCGCGGGCCCCGCCATTCAATAAGGTATCTGGGTATATCGCGCTCTCTGATCCCTCTCGGCACCCGCGGCCTCCCAGCGTCATGCTCACGCTCACACCACGCACACCGGAGCTCGCGTGCCCGGCTGCACCGCTGCTCTGTTCGCCGCCATATTTGCCCCGTTGCCTACAATAGTTATCCGCCCCGCCTTGCCTCGCCCCGCCACTCGCTCCCCGCCCCAACAAGCCCTCATGCTCCGGCTCAACGAACAAACATCGTACTCCGTACAGTTCCTAGTATCCGTACCCGGCAGCCCTATCTGTCTACCCATACCCTTTCCTACAATCCGACATACAGACAACAATCCATATGCCCTCCCTCACCCTCACCTTCCCATCAGCACACCCAAGTACACCCCAACCACAACGAGCAACCCTCTCCAAAAACGCAAGCGAATCCATAACCGCACGCCCACGCACCAACCAAGCACACAATCCGGACGCCGGAGCCACAGCACCCAAGCACAGCACGCAGCACATTCACCGGCGGCGTCGTGCTTGTGTATTTTGCACATCCCTCACTGTTCACAGACACAACACCGCCAAAACGAACGCAGCCCGCGTCGCGCGGCCCCCGCGCGCCTCACCGGCCGGCGCGTCTTCGGCTCGCACACAGACGGCGCGGGGAGCGGGCCGTGCCTATGACTCGTGTGGATGCGGCACCGGCGGTCGGAGCGCGTGCAAGCTGCCTCTCTGCCTCTGCGTTTGGTGCGTGCGTTGCGTTGCGTTGCGTTGTACGGGTGCTGGGAGCGTTAAATCCGATGAGCGTAGTTGCGAGGCTGCCGGTGTCTGCTGTAGGCGAGCGTGGTGGGTGTGCGTGCAGTAGGGGTATTTTCGGGTGGGTTGGGCGGCCTGGCGGGGCGGAGCGGAGGTACGTAGTACCTACGGAGTAGGGAGAGAGTGGATGGATGGATGGTTGGTTGCTCGCTCGTCGCAAGGCCTGCTGCTTGCTTGCTTGCTGGTCTGCCACGCAGCCACGCAGCCTCCCTACGCGTACCCGTCCTCCACCCCGGCCACCTCCCACCGCGTACCTGCAGTACAAACCCTGCATGCCACGTTCTTCCGGCCTCCCCTGCCGGCACACTGACACGCTCACCACATGGCAAGGCCATCCCGCCAACGGCCCAACTCTTGCCATGCTCGCACGCACTGTGCCGTCCGCTGCTTGCACGCTCGTTGCTGTGACGTGACTTGCAAGGCAGTACTGTGGGTAGCCGCGCTTCGTGCTCCGATAGGCGGTTAAACGTAGCCAGCAAGCAAGCAACAGCGAAAGAGAGGCTTGGACTCAGCAGAGAAGGCTGGGGGAAGACTGTAGTGTCGCCATCACCCCAGGCCCCCTTCCGCAGAATACTACCTAGGTAGGTATGGGTAAGCAGTATGTACGGTACTGTAGAATACCTATACGGCCTTTCCTGTTCGTCTTCCTAGGTCTCTCTTACACGTATATATTGTACCGGTAGTCAACTACTAGGCACGGAGATAGCGGCACACCACCACCACACCAACCCGAATCCTCCAATAGCGCTGGCGGCACCTCCGCCATAGCTTTAACTGTGTACTAGCAGTACGCCAGCCAGCACACAAGACCTAGCGCGCGCACCCTGCACCTTCCACATCTGCATCCACATCCACACCTATCCATATCCCACCACCGCCTAGCATACACTACCTAGCTGCCTAGCATAGCACGTCCTACAATATCCTATCCACACCCCCTCCACCCACTCCACCCACTGCACTCCACACGCATAACTCTGTCCCCAGTACGTACAATAGTAGCAATCCCATGGAAACGCCCCATCCTTCCTCAAGCTTCGTTCCTCCTTCTCTTCTCCTTCCATGCACACAATACCACATACACAAACATATCGTATGCATATGCACGCATCACGGCTCCACAACACTCCACTCCACACCGCACCACCACGCACCACCGCCCACAACCCACAACCCACACTCCTCCATACGCCATACGCCACTATACGCCATCCATCGCTTCCACTAGACTGAAATACTACGGTAGACATATTAGCAACTGCCGAGCTCCCAACTCGGCACTTACGCACTCGCTCTCGGCACTTACTAGTACTACTAGGTAGCCTGTAGGTACATGCCAGGCTCGCATACATACATATTGGGCGTACGCATATGCATACAGGTACGAGTATGCTCGCTCGCTACAGTATAGCAACGTTAACGTCACTGCCCATGCAAATGCCCATGTCCATGCCAAGTTGCCAACGCCCTCTCCACATAAGTAGGTAGCCCACAGCCCACAGCCCACGAGCCACGGGCTACGACGGCGCGAGACACTGCATGCAGACGTGGATACCCTACACACGTACCCACGCTTCTAGAAGCGAGCATCCAGAAGCGAGGCGCAAGAAGGGAGGGACCATGCCTCCCGCTCCTATCCGTGGCATACCATGTCATACCATGCCATGCGTGCCATGCCACGGGACGCAGGACTTAGTATCTCCTCGGCACGCCCGTCATCCCCGGAAGCTGCCCTGCTCTGCTCTGTCTTCGGCGTTGGCGCTGACTTCGGCGCTGACATAGGACTCGGAGTCGGCATCGGAGTCGGCATCGGAGTCGGCATCGGCGTTAGCGTGCTGCGTCGGTGATATGTATGTATGCATGTACCTATGTAGTAGCAGAGAGCGCCAAGAAGCAGCTCCGCAGCTCAGAAGCTCAGTCTGGAATCCGTCTAAACCGGCAGCCAGCCTGAATGCCTGAATGCCTGAATGCGGGGAAAGGAGGGGAAGCGATGTGATGTGATGTGAAGTACCTAATGCGATGTGAAGTGATGTGATGTGAGGAAGAAGAAGAACCTGTATGAGCATAAGCAGAAGAGAGGGGGAGAGCGTGTCAGGAACCGAGCATGAGATGAGATGGGATGGGTGGGCATCACCAGGTCACCCCAGCTGACCTCTCAGCCAACCAGCTAACCGGCCAACCGGCTGAGAGTGAGGCACAGTTCTTAGGTACAGGAAGTAGGTACCTTAGGCAGTCACGAGCACAGCGCATCACACCACCGCCGCCACAGCAACACGCACTAGACCACACAAGCACAGAGCAAGCAGCAGTACAAGCGAGAAAATGCATGAGAGAGAGAGAGAGAGAGAGAGAGAGAGAGAGAGAGAGAGAGAGCAAAAAAAGCTCAAGACGACACAGCCGACGCATATCCCAGCGCCCACCCATCGCCTGAAGCTGATTGATTAATTGATTCGCCATCCTCCCTGCGCTCCGCAGCAGCCGCCCCTCATGGCAACCGCCCATCACGTCCTCCGTCTATCGAGTATATCGTCCAAGTCTATCAATATGCTGAGGCTCCCAGTCACGCCATCGTGCCGGGAACCGTACTATTTGGACAAGGGCCATGTTGAAAGACAGCAGTAGCAGTAGCAGCTACGGTAGCCGTTACCCCCCTTGTGTAAAGGTCTGTAAGCAAGCGAGCAAGCAGGCTACCTACCCGTACCGCTGCGCTGTTGCCTGCTGTCGCCCGTCCGTCTGCGATGCGAATGGTATACGCAACCGACTAAAAGTTGAAAAAGAAAAAGAAAGATGCAACGAAACCATCAGGAGAGAAAAAAGAAAACGAGTTTGCCGTCGAGCGCGCAGGACGACAAAACAACAAAAAGGATATCTCGTAGTAGCCATGACATCCTTGTCCTGTTCATAATGCGTCCCAATAATCCGCACAAGATGCTTTCCGTAATCCCCAACGAGGTTACCCAAGCAACCTCAATATGCGATGATACCTTCCTTTCGTTAAATAAAATAGAACCCCGGAAAGAAAAGCACAGTAATGTCTAAACAATCATAGCGGAAAACGACGATAATAGTAGCGACTCTCTCCAGTCGTCGGAGTAAGACTGCCGTGGCAGTGAGAGTGGGGTAGTAGTAAAGGTGCCGCCAAATGACAAATAGGGGAGGCGGCTAAAAAAAAAGACAACGGTAGCCTGCTTCTCGACCCGTAACGCCAAAAAATTCAGATTAAGCGGAGAGATATAGTGCCCGCATGCATGCCAATAGAGAAAAGAAGACAATCAAGTAAAGTCGACCGGGCAATCCAGTCGAAAGCCGAGCGTAGGTATGTCGTGTTACCGGTATTTTTTTGCGTAGTTTGCGTGTCAAGGCCGAAAAAAGTTGATGCTGAGGAAGAAGCAACCGAATTTCGAGGCAAACGGAGATGCCTTACATGGAGCCCAGCTTCAAGAGCGCTTCGATGGCCTCTCTTTCCTGGCGATCCTGTTCATGCACGGCGCCCATGCCTCCAAAGCTGCCATAGGACATGCCATTGCCATATCCCAGAGGAGAACCGACGGAGATGAATGGCTGCCGGCCATGATAGCTCGTTGCAGACTTGGTGGGCATCCCGGGCCTGTTCACCATCCTGTCCTGAGCAGGGGTGTAGGAGTAGTTGCGGGGTAAGGACTTCATCCTTGCTGTGCTGTTGATGCTTAGCCTGTTGTAGTCGCGCATGACGCCACCACTTCCCAGGCCACCCATGCTGCCTTTGCGCAGCGACTCTGCACCAATACCAGCCCAATCTTCCTCGTCCGTCGCGTCATCTTCATCGTCAAGTTCAACGTCGTCATCATCGTATGCATCCGGCGGAGCAGGAGAGTCGTAAGCAACGTCATCATTATCGCCGTCAAGGGACATCTTGTCCGCCTCGTGCTCCGCCATGTGCATGTCCATGTCATAGTCGCGCTCCGCGTGGCTGGAACTGAGGGGCGAGCTTGCGGCCCAGGAGCCAGTGTACATGCCGTCGCGGTGGGAGCGTGCCATGGCCCCCACTCGCGGGATCTGCAAGCCGCCATGGTGAGACATGGCGTAAGACTCGGGCACGCTCGCAGGTGGCGAAAAGGCCGCCTGACGCATAACCTCTCCGTGCACCGGAATGCTACCCGGAGCGGCGCCGTTGGCACCTGCCATCCGTTCCGGCCTCGGTTGTCCGACCACATACGCATCCCAGCGTCCCCAACCGACCTTTTCGAATGCCACGTCGCCATCCACTAGCTGCGCACTGCTACCGACGCTGCGACTCTCGAGCGCGGCAACGACGAGCCTCCGCGCCTTGGCCTGCGGAATGCGGCTGAAGCCCGGAACGGACTGAGCCAGATTCATGAGGACATGACGGATGGCGACGGGCCCGTTGTGAAGGAGGATTTCCGGCAGGTGGTTTTTGGCGAGCAAAGAGGGAGTAATGGTGTCGGTGGCCTCAAGGCCGGAGAGAGCGGCAGTCGAGAGAGGCGCCGGGGCGGAGGTGGGGGCGGCATCGAGCAAATCAACATCCGAGTCGCTGTTCTGCGCTCGGTGGTTCTTGGGGTTGAGCGAGGAGTGGCGCAACTTGTGCTGCGGGGGGAGAGTCGGAGAGATGGAGTTGGGGGGCGTGGGCAGCATGGCGGCGCGGATGTTGCAAGGGACAGGTTGGAAGGTGGGAATGTCGACAGAGGCCGAAGGATGGTTGGCAAAGGCCGTGGCAAAGGGGGAGGCGGGCTTGGATGGAGCGGTGGAAGCCATGATGATGGTCGTTGCTTCTATGTATGACAACATGAGTCAGCTGCGCGTTCCAGCAAGCGGCGACAAGGAGGTGCGCCTTCTTTGTCGGCCGCGCACCGCCAGACGGAGGGGGAAACTAACGGGACAAACAGGGTGCGACGATGCAAGAGTGCGCGCAGTCGAGCGGGCGGGACCGGTGGAAGATGGCGTCCGGATGCGGAGTCGCGTCGGGAGTGGTGGTGGTAGTGGTGGTGCTGGCAGCTGGCAGGGGCGGTGCAACGGGCGGCTGAACGCGGTAGTAAGCCGGACGGAGGGAGATGTCAGTCTGACACGGGAGTCTTTCTTTCTTTGAAGTCGTTGTCTTGAGTGTGTTTGTGTGTGTGTGCGCGCGTCCTCGTCTAGACCCGGGGCGGTCTTTGATAATGGGGGGGAGGGAGAGAGCATATCTTGGCCGTAGCACCGTCAGCCAGCGCCAGGATTGGAAGAAGCACTGGTCGCAACTGCCACCCTTGATTGGTGCGACGGGTAGCCGTCAACGAGAGGCCTCAACACCGCCGCCCTCTTGCGTCACGCGCTTGCTTGCGGAGCGGCCACCGGTCCCCACCAGTCGCATCCGACTGCGACCTAAGGCGCCCTAACACCTCCATCATCGCCGCCCGCTCCCCGCACGTGTGTGGCCCGCCAGCGCACCCGGCGCGAACGCCCGCCAAGATTTCACGCACAATGCCAACCGACGAGTGCGAAATCCTCCACGTGCGGCCATCTCACGCCTGTTGCCCGAGGACATACTTTCGCATCGCCTGGTTGTCTGCTGCGTTAGCGCCTGTCCCCCTGCATCCTTGACGCTGTCGGGTCAACTTACGCTCTTGAGGGCGTCGATCTGCTGTTGTGTGCGGACAAAGACCTCGCGGTACTGCTCGAGGCTCTGCTGCACCACGTCGTTGCGCGTCGTCGTGCCCGCGCAGATGGCCCGCATCTCCTGCTCCATCTGTTATCTATTAGCCCCGCTCTGCGCCAATATTCCTTGGTCCACCATTCCATCGCCTTCTTCGTGGCTGCCCGACGGCGGCTTTGCGCGGCGCGCACAATCGCCTGGCGCATGTCGGAAATTCGAGAACAGGAGACATCAATCGAGATACGCACCTGCTTGCGTAGAAACGGCTTGCTTAGGCTTGTTTCGAATCCCACGTTGTCGTAGCCCTCTACAAGCGCCACGCCCAGCGTCGATGGGATGAATTCCTGTACGCCACTCCAACCACTGCCGTTAGCTGCATTGCTTCCACCCCTCCCACCACCGCGACCCCTGCCTCTGCCCCCTCCTCGGCCGCCGCGACCGCCGCGACCTGTTGCAGTATTCCCTTCTTCGTTTGCGGAAGCAGCACCGCGCCCACCGCCTCTTATCTGAGTCATGACATATTTGCGCTCCTTGATCTTTGCAATATGCTCTGCCATCGTGGCATCGGTTCCGATGCCGTTGGCGTCCATCAGCGCGATGAGCTCCGGTTCTGTCAGATAGCCCGGCGGTGTTGTCTTACCCTCACCCATGTTGGCCTCTGTTGGTTCAAATTCCTCGCCGACGGTGAATTGAGGTAGTTGTTGGCTGCTTTCCCACTTATCGTAAGGGTATACGTCCAGGTAATTACGCTCGAGTACCGTTAAGCCGTGCGCGCGGAATGTCTCGCTGCCGTACTGGATCTCCACGTCCGTGGCTTCGCCGAGGGCATCTTCGGAACAGCATGCGAGGAAGCGTCGCACAACGAATTCGTACACGCGTCGTTGGTTGTCGTTTTCAAGCGCGCCTTTCGCTATGTAGTTGACCGGATGGATAGGCGGATGCGCCTTGTCGTTATGACGTCCGTTCCGAGGTTGGCGGAAACCGCCGGCCATGAGTCCTTGCGCATAATTGCCCCAGGCTGAGTCTTGCTGTTGCTTCTCGATGATCTTCCTGAGGTCCATTCCTCTGTCAAATTGATCCGTCTCTGTGCGCGGGTAGCTGATCCAACCCTTCGTGTAGAGTTGCTCGGCAACATTCATAACAGTCTGACTGTCCATGCGGAGAAACCTACTACCCAACTTCTGCAGTTCGACAGTGGTTAGAGGAAGCGGTCTCCATTTGCTCGTCGGTTTCTTCTGCATCTTAGTGACTTTTGCCTTGCGTGCCGTTAAACATCGCTCAAAAATTATCGTGACGGCCATGCGGTCAAAAAGATGAACTCTTGCCCAACTAAATGGGATTCTGATGTCATCCTTGACATGTGTAACCTTGATGTTCCAAAAGGCTTCCGGGACGAAGTTCTTGACGCGAAAATACCGGTCCACGACGAATCCTAGCGTAGGGAATTGACATGAGCCATAGCTGATGACGCCTTCGTGCACATGCGCTATCAAGTTCTGAAGCGATAGTGTTTGTAGTCTTGTAAACGCCGCACCGATACGAAGGTCCAGTTCGATGCGCGCAGCAACCGCATTCGCCTGTTTCTCGTCCAATTCAATAGGGTTCCGCGCAGCGTTGATAATATGGGCTCTTTCAACGTTGCTAAACCTGGCGCGCTTGACTTCCAGCCGGCTGTTTGCCTTGCGCGCGATATCGCGGATCTCGGTGCCAATGTGCTCACCTTCGCGGTCGCAGTCGGTCCAGATGAAGAGCGTATTGCAATACTTGGCTTGCTGCAGGATGTTGTTGGCAATTAACTTCTTGTCCTGAAGGATGCTTTTTACAACGGGAGCGTCAAAGAGCTGTGCAGGACGGCATGAGCTCCAGGAGCGGTGGCTTTCGGTGAATTCCTGCTCGGTGATGTGACCAGCAACTGATGTGAAGACGACCTGAGAATTGCCCCATCGGCCACCAAAGTTGTACGAGAACTCATAGTTGTGGGTGTACTGGGCCCCTCGGACGGGTCTCTGGAGAAGGTGGCGGTCAGTAGAGCTGAAAACAGAAACAGCAGGTATACACTCACAGATGGCGGCTTGTCCTGGCCTGAAAGGTGCTGCGAGACGGCTTTGGCTATCGACGGCTTCTCCGCGACGCACAGAATCCTTCCCATGATGCTTTACGTGGGTCCATAGGCAAAAAAATTTTCTGGGCACGAGACACGAGAATGACGACGTGAGCAAGGTCGCAAGACGTTTGTCGAATGAAATGAAGCTCTGACGAGCCGAGCCGTCTGCCAACCAGATCCCTGCTGCCGATCGTCAACCCGCGATGGGTGGTGACGTTACCGCGTTACCGCGTCCCTGAGCAACGCGCGACCGCCTTTCATCCCACGTCGATCCCCCTCGCACCTCAACCACAACCACGACGCCGCCCAGCATGCTCGTGCCGGTCCAAGACATGGCCCTGCCGGCGATTAAGACGCTGCAGGACTGCGCCGACTGGTCGCAGACCGTCCAGCCCTTCATCCCCCAGCTCAAGGAGCTCCCGCAGCAGGTCTGGCTGCACATGTCCAGCGTCGAAGAGCTCAAGGCCCTCTATGTTTCCACAAACCCCCTCGTCACCGCCTTTGCCTTCTCGCTGGCACTGGCTCCTATTTTCCTGCTCGTCTCCGAACTCAATAAGAACTACTCCCAAGTGGACCGCATGTGGAGCTTGCTGCCGACGATCTACAATGCCCATTACGCCGCGTGGGCGCACATGACTGGCCTGCCGACCCAGAAGGTCGACAACGTGCTCGCCTTTAGCGTCGTTTGGAGTGTAAGAACTACTTCGTGCCATGGCGAGCGGTGTGCTAATTTGCGCAGTTGCGTTTGACATTCAACTATTGGCGCAAGGGTGGCTACTCTGTGGGCTCTGAAGACTATCGCTGGGCCATCATCAAATCCAAAGTCAACCCGGCTTTGTTTTTCCTCTTCAATGTCACCTTCATCTCCACCATCCAGAGCGTACTGCTCTGGGCAGTCGCGACTCCGACCTACATTCTCCTTCTCACCTCCCGCCTGACAGGACAGGGCATGAGCACAGTCGACACCATCTTCGCACGCGTCTTGATGGCCATGGTCGTCTTGGAGTACTTTGCCGATCAGCAGCAGTGGGGTGAGCAATCAATCTTACATTCAAAAACCGGGCCTACACCGAACCAATCAGCTAACCGCGTTGCCCAGACTATCAATCCACCAAGCAGCGCTACTTGCAAACCGCGCAGGTCCCGCACAAGTCAAAGTACACGCGCGATGAGCTCGACCGCGGCTTCACGACGCGCGGCCTGTGGGCATGGTCGCGTCACCCCAACTTCGCCGCTGAGCAGGCCATCTGGGTGATCCTGTACCAATGGGGCTGCCTCAGCTCGTACACACCACTCAACTGGACTTCTATGGGCGCTCTTAACTACCTATTCTTGTTCCAGGGCAGCACGTGGCTTACCGAACTGCTTACCGCCGGCAAGTACCCTGAGTACAAGGAGTACCAGCAGAGGGTGGGTAAGTTCTTCCCGAGCTTGCTGGGTGAAAGGTGGGTGGAGGCGAAGGCGCCGGTGCCGGCGCGGCCCCAAAAGAGTGCTGGACCCAAGGGCAGCGCGAAGAAGTCGAAATAGGGTGGCCGTGGGGTTTGTTGATAGATGACGCGGGGGCAAAGGAAGTTGTGAAGGGAAGATTGAAGGAGTGAGCTAGAAATACTTGCTTCGGAGATCGGAAGGCATGATTAAGAGTATATATGGTTAGGCAATTTCTAGCAGTATAGCACAGTTTAAATTGCATTGAGCTCACTATTGCAATCACTGGCTATTTTACCCATGGCACTCTTTCCATTATTCGAAACCTGGATACTGCCAAAATCCCTTGATCGGTGAGGGTATCCTCATTCCTCTCCTACCAGCCATGCAACCTCAGCAGAGTCCTCCAGACAGTTTCGTCAATTACCAAAGACCCTCAATTTCCTAATGTGTCTTCCGAATTTCTTCCGCTATGGCAGCACCCAAGACCACCATCTTCTATCTCCATACTCATGCTCCCTTAGCCGCGCCACGCTTTGTTTACGCACTCGCAGTCTTTGCAGGGGCCGTACTCGTCCTTGTTCACGAGCGAGAAGTCACAACCGCCATCCGGGCATTGTCCACACGCGCACGTCGGCTATAGGAGAATGGGTTAGCATGATAGCGTTTATAAGGTTGTGGAGATTGGGGTGAACGTACGGCTGGGCGGGTGTATGGAAACTCAGGTTGGGCGTCGAGCTGGGTGTCGGACTGGTGTTGGGTCTTCTGCCGCTTCAGCAGCTTCAGTGGCTTCAGCAACTTCCGCCACTTCTGTTGCTTCTGTTCTTGCTGCTGTTCTTGCTGCTGTTCATACAACTTCATCAAGCGCTGAAAATCCAGCCGATGGTGCTTCTCCTCTCGCAACTCCTTGATGTGGATCGCAAGCTCGTGGGCGATGTATCTGACAATCTCGCCTCTGTCGTCCTTGTCTCCCAGTTGTAGCTCGTGCTGGATCTGCGCGTCGAGACGTGAGGTTGGGACTTCAGAAGGCGGGGTTTGCTCAATACTGTAAGGTGGATTGGTTAGGTGAGGGCTTCAGACTTCGGTGGACGGTCGTGAGCAGACACGTACATCTTGTTGATGTGGTCGTTCAGAGGGGGCAGAACGGCGAGCACCTCAAGGCTGATAAGGCTGATGTCTACTGGCATTGTAAGTCTGTTGGTTGAAACGCACATTGAGATATGAATTGTTGGTGCGGAAATTGGTGGAAGGTGGAAGGTGGAAGGTGGAAGTTGAAATGTTGACGGAAGGTGGAAGGTTTATGAAGGAGGAAGGAGGAGGGTGAACTATTTATTTTCAAAACTTCACACGCTTAGTGACTGACTGGAGCTGCTGGTCGCGACATGCTTTCATTTGCTTGAAGGGAGTGCATGCTCGGAACATGCCTAGGCGCTCTACAATTTGTGAGTAGAGGAATCAGTCACTGAACAACACAGCCAGACATGGTTAGTACATAGACCGAGGAGCCTTGTTATGCAATAAATAAGCTTTCGCTAAATGCTGTGATAAGTTAATACCACCCTGACACTGAGCTGTCTAGTCTTGTATCTCATTGCGCTTATTCATCACGTGCCCAATATCATCCGCGACATTATCCATACCTCAAGCAAGTATTTCTTGGCCAATCTCGTAACCATGTAAACAGATAATGACCGTATTAAGTAGTTGAGGAGTAAAGCACCTCTGAAGAGAGGATTGATGATAGGCGCATTACCTTCGCCTTCTATAGCTTCCATTCATGTCCCATCATAGTTTAGTGCCAACTATCGATTTTCATATGAAACAAGCCAAAATGCTCTGGTTGAAAGTAAATTAAGAACTAGAAATCAAACAAAAGTCAACTCGAGAAATTGATTGATTCTTCGGCTAGGATAATAAAAAGGCAACCATCTCGGTATACGCTCTTCACCAATCACCTAGCAATCAAGCAACCAAATACGCACAAGACAACCGACAAGAACCTACAATACATTTAGCATGCATCCTTTCACGAGCGGCAAGATAATGCACGGAAAGGCGAAACCCACCAATCCATCCCCTCCGACGCAGATCAACTACCATTCAGAAAGGCCTCGAAATCAAACTCCTCTAATTCAGCTTCTCCAGCAATTACACTAAAATCCAAATCCCCATCAAATGGATCCTGATCACGCGAGCCAGCCTGGGCGTACATACATCAATCAGCCTCTGGGTAAAACGCCCCTACATCTCTAGCCAAATATCTAGATGTACACACCTGCTCCGAACCAGATCCAGACGCGATTGGCGCCCATTCAGCGGCTTCTCGCTCTTGCATTATCTCTATCATCTCGACAAGCTTCGGGTTCAAGTCTGGTTGTTTGGGTGCTGCTGCTGCCGGGGGCTTCGACGACGACGAAAAAGAAGAAGAAGACGTCTTGGCCGGAGGCCCCACGTAGATGCCCATCTTGTCGTGTGTACCTCGAGGCCAATAACTAAGTGCAGAGACAACGTGTGCGAGAGGAGAAGTGTGAAGCAAAGTTGATTGAGTTATCAAGCTACTAGAGGCGACGTGCGAAGAAGGGCGCGTCGGTGCTGACTAAGCTAAGCTAGCTACAAGAGGCAGGCACTACTCCGTAAGCCGCATGAAGAGCTGCAGTCATGGCTTACGTCACGTGATTGGTACCAACTACATGGATCCCTCGAGTGTGTGGATGCTGTGGCTCCGGATAGTTTGTCCATCCGTTTGCTCATTTCTGACTTCCCATACTTTACCTTCGTACTCTAGTATCTTTTCATCTTAGGTTAGGGCTACTTGCGTACAACCACCAATACCGAAGGAGTACGTCTACAACGTCATTAGTAGAGAAAACCACATAGCAACGTCAGATACGACATATTTGGATGCTACCGGAAGACTTCATTAGGCGCTAAACAAATTTGTGCAGAAAAATGCTATACTAAATATATATCACCCAACTCTCCACGTAAACACAACGACGGCAGCGTAAGTAAACATACCCACCATGCCAGGCACAACCCATCACGCAGGACTACGCCAGCCTCCCCGCGCCCTCCAACGCGCCCCTACAATCCCCACAATACTTCCCCCACCACTCGCGCACGGCCTCAAACGCCTCGTTGCCGCCCTCTTCCTCCTCAGCTTCTGCGATCTTCTTCCCCGCAGCAATGTCGTCCTGCCGTCTGCGGACCAGGTCGCCCACGCGCCGACACCGTACATTCTCGTCCAGGAGCCAGTTCTCCCACTCGGCCTGCAGCACCTCGCGCTCGACGCGGTTGACCAACCGCATCGCCACCAGCAGGTCATGCCTGTACGCGCCGAGGTTCTGGCGCGTGCGCTGCAGCCTCGTCGACGTGCTGCGCGTGCTGGGCGTAAGAGCGGCGCTGAAGGAGCCCATAGCCGGGAGGTTGTCGGGGTCGTTGTGGAGGAGGTTGATGAAGGTTTGGTGGCTGTGAGAAAGAAAAAGAAAGAGGATTAGTTGCGATTCCCATGACACTTGAAGACTGAAGTAGCTGTTTCTGACTTACCAGCTGTTAGCCTCGCCATCAATACCTCCCGTACCAACCCCCCACTCCACCTGTGCCGTGTTGTTTGCGAACATCTCATCAATGTCCCGCAGATACACTGCCTTCCCCATAACAATGTCGGGCTTCACGCCCAGTCGTGCCATGAATTTGCCCGCACTGCGCTCCTGCCACCAACTCCAACTGTCGCGATAACTCCACAACAGGTTCATACCACCGCTAAACAGCAACAGCGCCAGCAGCATGCTATGTGCCGTGCACACCTTGGCGACGGCCGCCACCACGTTGCTAATCCATGCGATGATCGTCGACACCCAGTCCGCAGCCACCAGCAGCGCTGCATCGAACAGCATCATTGGGACCGTGCGTCGCCGCAGCTTGAATTGCCGCTCCTTGGCTGGCGGCGGCATGTCGTCCGCCACAACTTGCGCGGCTTGCGTCGAGTGCCCAATGTACCCGAAGATCTGTACGGCCTTTCTCGTCTTGCTCTTGGACCCGAGCTTGTTGACCTGGTCCGCGATGACGTCGGTCAGATCCTGGCTCTCCAAGTCGAGGTCCTCGAGGGCTTGGTGCTCGAGAATGTGCTTGATGAGCATAGGGCTGCGCTCCCAGTCCACCTTCGTGTATATGCCGAGCTTGCAACGGCTCTTGGCAACGTGCGTGATGACAATTTTCGCCACCAACACAAAGTTGTTGCTGCATGGCAGGTACCACGGCGTTTTCTTGTCCGTGACAACGTAGCAGAGATGGTCATTGAGGACTTCTATGACCTGGTAATCGCTGACGACGTGACCGGATTCTTGGTTGGTGTGGTACTCGAACTCCCTCTTGTACAACGCGCCCTCCTGGGACTGGTTCCAGGGACCTTGGGTGATCTGCTGAGCCCACCGTTCCCTGTACAGTATCTGGAAGACCGCACTCCTGTCACCAAACATGACATGGAAGAGGGCCTTGGCACTAATGTCGAATTCGCGCTCGATGGCCAGACGTGCCATGCCCTGCGGCCGGTAGACGACAGGTTGGAACGGCAGCTTGAACCGCGTAGGGTTGCGGCGAAGACCCATGCTCGACGAGTCCGCAAAGAGGTTGCCGTCAATGCGCAGGGTGGCTTTGAGGTTAGAACCAGCACGTGGGCGGGTAGCCTCAATGGGCGTATCGATATTCGAGAGGTTGTCCCAGTTGTCCATTTCAGGATCCGTAAAGTCGTCATCTTCCAACCTAGTGAGTATTCTGATGACTGATTCAAGGCCCTTGGGATCGTCGGAATTGCAATTGCGGACCAAAAAGTTGAGGCGCTTCTGCAGCAATTTCAGCGGCTCAAGGAATACCTTGACAGTCACACGCGTGGAGTCATCGTATTTTCTGACGCCATCCTTAAAGTGAATGAAGAGGAAGTCGCAGTCGCGGCCCGGGGCTGCAGTGATCTCTTCAATGTTGTCCAAACTGATACCCGTGATTAGCACCAGTCCAAGGTGGTTGCTGTAGAAATAAACGTCCGTAGTTGTGACGTAGACGCGGCCTGGGAACTCTTGCTGATCGTTAGGGTTCCATGTCGCTCTGAAAACCAACACGACCTTCTCCTCGCGCGGGACGCTGGGGAACAGAATTCTGAACTGTGCATCCTGGGCTTTAAGAGCCAGGGGGTAATAGCTAGGATACTCCTTCGGCGATAAGGGTACGTGCGGTCGAAGTTCGAGCTTGGCGGGATCCGTGTTCAAGCTGAGGGTCTTCCGGTGTCCCTTTTTAATCTCATCCGAGATCATTGTCTCTGCTTCTGTTGATTCGCCCTTCAAAGCTGCAGGGGGAACTTCGCTGATGATATCAGTACCTGCGATCGACTTGATGACGGGACTAGGCGGCTGAGATATCGCTTTGGCTGCATGGTGCTTAACTTCTCCTCTTTCCATACGATTCACAAAACCCCAGTGAGTAGAGCCCCACAAATTAGCCAATATTCCAGAGGGCATACCCCCATCCGAGCGGCCAATTCCGACGCCTCTCTCACCACTGATGATGATAGCGGCTTTGCTCAGATTAGTAGGGGCGGGCGAGTTGGCAAGGGTTGACGGCGCCAGAGTACTAGCGGTAAGCACGGGAACGCGGGTATCCGGGGAAGCGGAGCTGGGTTGGGCGGCTGGCGGGGCGGCTGAGAGAAAGTTGTGAATATTGTGACTTGACGCAATAAGGCTAGCAATACCGCCAGATGATGGAGTTAATGTTGGCATACCAGCAAGTTGATTTCCAGCAGGCGATTTTCTGTGGAGGTCCAATTTTTGGATGATTCGTGCGGCGTGATCGCGGCTGCTTTCACCGTCTCGTTCGCCAGAGGTAAGGCGGCGGCCGCTGGTGTTCTCGGAACTACTCCTGGAGGCTTGGGCATCGCGGTCGGGTACAGGCAAAGTCTCTGCGTGCTTGAGGTTAGGAAGTTCATCGCTGCCATGGGCAACGTGGCCATCCGTGGTCCTGGCGGCAAATTCGGGGGCTACGGGAGGGCTGATGGCGAAAGCGGCGTCGGCGTTGTTGCTGCTGGATGTGTCTGTACTCGCTGGGTCCTCTAGGGCCTTGCGCTTAGCAACATCAAACGTGGCAATCCATTCAGTCAGCTCTGCCTGGGTCTCGGCTTGCAAAACGACGGATTTATCCTTGGTCTTCACCTCGAAACAGAAACGGCGTTCTTCCTGGAACGCAGGGCGTACTCCGCAAAGCAAAAGCCCAATCTTTTCGGATTCTTCAACAGCCCCAGTGCGGGCACCGTGAATCAACCAACCGAAAATACCATTCTTGACAAAGAACCATCTCCGCACCCAAAGAGCGCGGGCGGGCTTACCGGTGATGGTCCGCTCAAAAAGCCATCCCTGTTTTTCGGATTTTTCCGATCCAGGGGGCTTGGGGGGAGGCTGCGCATTCGTCGAAGAGTGGGAACCGAGGTACGGCACGGTCGATATCGAGTAATCCTCCAGCTCGCGCGAGGGTCTGATGCTATGCTCGGCGTTGTCTTCAAGCTGCTTTCTAGCAAGGTGGAGCTCGCGCTTGAAAACTCTTTCACCGTTCTCCATTTCGCGGCTCCAGCCCCTGATACGTTCCATCTCATGACTGTGCTTGCCGAAAATTTGATCCGAACCTTCTCTTACAGACTTCATCTCCCGCCATCTCTCGGTAAATATCTTTACCAGCAGCTTGTCCAATGTGGTCCTGATTTGGGGGGTCATGACGCAGAAGTCCATGGACGCGCGGAGATAGGCCTTTCTAGCTTCGTGGACCTGGAATGCCTCTTCGCGGAGGGACGAGGCCTCCTCGGTCTTCTTGCGACCAGCATACCGAGCGATGAGGCCGTCGAATTCCTTCTGCGAAGCGGCCATGTTCCTCCTGGCATCCTTTAAACCGCGCAAGTCGGCGGACAAAAAGGTCTTGATCGGTTCAATGATGGTCGCGTCGACTCTCTTCATGCCCTTGAGCGTCGCCATCCAAAACTCTCTCGCGCCCTGGTTGTAACGCTTCATGGCTTCCATGGTGTAGTCATGGTCGAGAATGGCCTCCGAGACCTGTTGCGGCGGCGCAGATTGGGCGAGGAATGCGTAGACGGCGGTTTCGAGGCTGTTCACCTCCCTGACGAGCTTGCTCGCAGCGCCGACATAGTTGTCCAGCCATCGCTCGATAAGGTCGAGCTGCTCCCCGAAATGGACGGCGGTGGCGCGGAAGGTGGGACTGTCGAGGGCGGCCTCTTTCAAGACGACGGGACTGGGCGCAAGGGATCAGCAGGGCGCGCGCTCGGGGGTGTCGAGAGGGCATACATCAAGCTCAGCGGCTTCTCCACCGGCGTGAGGGCCGGGGGTATTGCTGATTGCTCGGGTTCGGCCATGGCGAGGGTTGCGGTTGGCTATATGGATGTGACAACGAGCAGGCCGTCGAACATGACTTGCGACTGGGACAGGCCGGCGTTGGGGTGGAAGTGGTGCAGATGCAACGGGGGGTTGGTTGAGCTGCCCGCGGTGATCGCACACTGTCTCGCCGACGGGACCAAGGACATCATGGCGGCGGCCAAACGTCGGAGCGCGTAAAGGGATTCAATCTGCGTATGCGGAGCTCGGTCATTGGATGCGCATTCCTCTCCCGACTACTACGTACAATTACGCCTATAGATCCCGGTCAAGATTATCATTGCGGCTTAAGCCGTCCGCTGATTCGCGCCCAGGCGATGCGGCAACCATCTCCTTCGGGTTTAGGTAACGCCTGGCCCGAGCATTCGGAATGCGCAGGCCCGCCGGAACTTTTTTATCGCCCGTTTTCTCGACCTCGAACTCTTGACACCACCCAGCCATGGCCAGATCAAAGTCCGCCGTCGAAGATGGCCGCCCAGCCAAGAGGGCCAAGACCCTCATGGACGACAGCGACGCCTCCAGCGACGAGGGTGAGCATATGACCCTCAAGGTCAACGAGGAATTCGCCCGCCGTTTCGAGCACAACAAGAAGCGCGAGGAGAAGCAGAGGTGTAAGTCCCGCGCCCGTGGCTCCACGCCAGTCGCAAGCCCTAACTGCCCGCAGTGGAGGAAAAGTACGGCAAGAACACCAAGACCAAGGCCCGCGCCGATGATGACGCCTCCGGCTCCGACGAAGACTCCTCCTCTGATGAGTCCGAAGACGACGCAGGCATCCTCGCCACGGTCGATCTGGATGCTGAAATCTCCGCCACTCTCAACGCCATCCGCACCAAGGACCCCGCCCTCTACGACGCAAACCACAAGTTCTACTCCGAGTTCGACCCGGAGAAGCTGCAGAATGACGACAAGAAGGAGAAGCCCATGTACCTGCGCGACTATCACCGCAAGAACCTGCTCGAGGGAAAGATGGGCCGCGAGGAGGAGGAAGAGGACGAGAACGCTCCGCCCAAGACGTATGTGCAGGAGCAGGAGGCGCTGAAAAAGAACCTTGTCAAGTCCATGCACGAGGCCAAGGAAGAAGGTTCGGACGAGGAGGGTTCTGACGAGGACGACTTCCTGGTCAAGAAGCCGGAGCAAAAGTACAACAAGGTCGCGGAGGAGCCGAAGAAGCCCAAAGTCGAACTCGACATTGAGAACGCGGACAAGGACCCTGAGAACTTCTTGTCCAATTTCCTGGCAGCGCGCGCCTGGGCTACCGACAAGCCTGCCTTTGCGCCTCTCGAGTCCGACGACGATGAGGATGACATGCGCGCCGAGGAATTCGAGCACGCGTACAACATGCGATTCGAAGACCCCTCAACTGCCAACGAGAAGCTGATGACGCACGCGCGTGACGCCGCCGCCAAATACTCGGTGCGCCGAGAGGAGGTCAGCGGACGCAAGAAGCAAAGAGAAAAGGAGCGGTCAAAGAAGGATGCCGAAAAGGCGCAGCGCGACGAGGAGAAGGCACGGTTGCGGAAGCTGAAGATCGACGAGATGGAGGAGAAGGTGGCCAAGATCAAGGAGGCCGCCGGTATCACGGGTCGGGACTTCAACATGGATGAGTGGGCAGGCGTCTTGGAAGAGGACTGGGACGACAACGACTGGGACAAGGAGATGCAGAAGCGCTTCGGCGAGGATTACTACGCCGAGAACGACATGGAAGCAGCCTCGTCGGACGAGGAAGCGGGCAAGAAGAAAAAGAAGCCCAAGAAGCCCAAGTGGGACGACGACATCGACATCAAAGACCTGGTGCCCGACTTCGAAGACGAAGAAGCCAAGCCTAGCGTCGCTCTCAGCGACGACGACGACGGCGAAGAAGAAGACGGCGGCGTGGAGCTGCCCGATGCGGAGGCAGACTCTGACGACGACGAGGGCAGCTCAAGCAAGAAGAAGAAGAGCACAAAGAAAGCGCGCAAAGAAGCAACCATCGACGCGAAGCGCAACGCGCGGCGCGAACGACGCCTGATCGAGACGCTAGTGGACCAGAACCTGGAAGTGGCAATGGCAGAAAAGGAGGCCGCCAAAGCGCCGGCCCGGTTCCGCTACCGCGAGACGTCGCCGACGACGTTCGGGCTGACGGCGCGCGACATCCTGCTTGCGGACGACGCGGCACTGAACCAGTTCGCCGGGCTTAAGAAGATGGCTGCGTGGCGCGACCCTGAGAAGAAGCGCAAGGACAAGAAGAATCTGGGTAAGAAGGCGCGCTTGCGCAGTTGGCGTAAGGAGACGTTTGGCGATGAGGAGGGGCCCAAGGGCGGCTTTGCCGATTACGTCCTGGGCAAGTATGGCGAGAAGGGGGTGCCGGTGGACGGGGGACGGGATGCGCAGATGAAGGATGTTTCTGCTGCGGCGGTGGGCGAAGGCGGCGTGGATATCAGAGAGGGCGGCAAGAAGAAGAAGCGCAGTAAGAAGAGGAAGGCCGCAGCCGTCGAGGAAGAGTAAGACAGTCAGTCAATAAAGTAAGAGTACCTAAGGCAGGGCAATCCCGCTTCGGGCTGCTGGTAGCAATTTCTCACCAAACGATGCTTGCATGGATGGATGGATGAATCTCTCTCTCGGACCATAAACGCTCTTCAGTATTTATACCTCAACACGCTCCCACCACGTCCCTATCCCCCTTCACCCTCAACAGCAACCACAAGACCCTACCTACCTACTCACAGCACAGCCCAGCTACCTACATAGGCGCAACCCACCACACGCCCGCCGGCAGCCGATTAAGGCCACACAGCGCCCTCGCGCGGCGGTGCTCCTGCTCCATCTCACCGGCGCCGGCGCCGGCTTCCAGCGCCCCCGCCGCAGCGTCGACGACGCGCAAGTTCCAGCGCACGCGCGTGCGCTCCAGCATCCATGGCCTGCCGTTTACTCCATCTCCCGTTGCACTGTCCTCCCCTTCTCCCCACGCGACGCCCACCCCCCGCAGCCCTAAGGCGCTGAATTCAAGCACTTCACACTCTCCTTCGCCCTCACCTTCGACTGAGGCTTCGCCTTCAGCTGAAGCAAAGAACGCGAGACAAGCGGCAAAGTGCGCGCGCGCGAGGCGGAGCGTGCGTGCCGACGGGGCGGGGAGCGCGGCCAGCGCGGTGCCGAGCAGGAAGTGGTGGAGGGGGAGGGGCGACGTGGGTGTTGATGAGGTGGTTGTGGTGGTGACGGGCGCGTGCATAAAGTCCGACCAGCGCGTAATCCTGCTGTCCGCCTCCGCCTCCGCTACACCCACTTCTCCCCCTGCGGCTTGGGCCGTGGTATGCGTACCAGCCCGCGCACCAGCAGAAGCAGGACTCTGGACCGCCAGCGCCCGCGCAAAGGCCTCGCACGCTAGCCCCGGCTCGTCGAGATGCAAGCGCAGGATGCCAAGGTTGGCCCACAGCTGCGCGGCGTGCGTGGCTGGGAAGGAGGGGAGGTGCTGTATGAGGCGCAGGAGGCGCTGCAGCTGCACTAGCGCGGAGGTGTAGCTTAGCGTTGCGAAGAGGAGGGTGCTGTGTTGCCAAAGGGGGAGGGGTGAGGGGTGTGCGTGTGGTTGTTGTTGTGGTGGTGGTGGTTGAGGGGGTGCGCGTGGCATTGTGGTGTGTGGTTTGTGAGGTGTGTGCTTTGATTGATGTTCTTGTAGGGGATGCGGGATTGGGTTGGGTAAGCGTGTTGGTGGGAGAAGGGAGTGGGTTGCTGATGCTGGTGGGGGTTTTGTAAGGGGTTTGGTGCTGTGGGAGGTGCCATGTGAGCTCTCGATGGTGTTGTGCTCTCTTTCTTTCCTTTGACGTGCCCGCACGCTTCCTCCGGCTCTCTTCGGCATGCCCTTTCGACGTGACTCCCAGCGCGTCCCGTACCCGCGTCCAGCCGCGGAGGTTCAATCGAACACCTGGCCCTCTCACCACAGCAAAGAAACAAAGTTTCTCCCCCAAATTACGCTCACCACCGCGCATCCTTGCTCTTCATCATCAAACCCCGGCATTCCTCCTTACGACGACGATCATCTCATAAGGCACCAACCCCGCCCCCTCGATGACATGGACAGACCAGTGCTTCCGCCCCGCCAACACGGCCTCATAATCGGGCCAGTCGGCCCTCGGCCCCAGCCAGACGACGACGCGCACGGGGTCGGCCGGGCGGGCAGCAAAGACGTCAAAGTAGCGGCGCACGAGGGCGGGCTCACGGGGATAGACAAAGAGCCAGGCAGGGGCGTGTTGGGCCAGGGGGCAGAGGTCCCAAGTGCCGTGGACAGGCCAGGCGCACTCGTCAGGCAGGTAGCGGTTGAGGGCAGCAGCGTCGGAGAGGTTGGCGTTGGCGACGTCGGCGCCATGGACGGGCCGGCCCAGGCGCGCGGCCAGGTGCGCCTCCAACAGGCCGCTGCCGCTGCCGACCGAGAGCACTGCGCCTGTTTTCGGAAGGTGCTGCGCCAGGGCGTGCAGCAGCGGTGCCGAGAGGCTGAGGCAGCAATCGGCGTGGTGCGTGGGGGCGGGGAGGAGGGGTGGGAGTGGAAGGACCATGGCGGACGTGCTTGGCGCTTTGGTCGTGGCCGCTGCTTCCATGGGGCGGGAAGCTAGCTGGTACTGTACCTACGCACGAAGCCGGAGACGCCGGGCGGGGAGTGGGGGACTAGGAGAATGCGATGATGCGAAACAGGAAAATAGAGAAAAGCAAGAGCGAAAAAAAAAGAGGATCACGTGCACGTGCCTCAGGAGACAAGGCAACATTCAGTTTAGTTAATCTGTATGAAGCAACAGCTGGGCCAAGCTTAAGGCTAAAAATGGTTCAGCGTGAGGTGGCACGGCGTTTGAAGAAGCAGCATCCACATCATCATCATCATCAGCACCATCAGCAGCATCATCATAGGTCGCGGTCAGCAGGCGGCCAGGAAGTCGGTGAGGAGGATGGGCACGTCCACCTCAACGGTCACATCATCATCCTCATCCTCATCCCCATCCTTGGTATCCTCCTCCTAACAGCAACAACAAAAAAGTAACAGGGCTGAGCCGTTTTTAAAATGAATAGGTAATGAATGAGGTGAGGAGCGGAGCTTGGGGGATGCCAGCAAACAAACAAACACGCGCGAAGGATCGCGTTCCCGGGCGGCGAAAAAGCACGCGCTCAACGGGCGTGGTGGACGACTTTGTCTGGCGGACATTTGCTATTTTTGGCACGGGCTGTGCACTGGATCGCCTCCGCCGTGGCTTGCTGCCCCCTCTCCCCGCCGCCGCCGCCGCCGCCGCCGCCGCCCGCGGCTCTTTGGCCCTCTGGCCATACTAGGTGCTTGCTTGCTTGTTGTTGCTGCTGCTGCTGGCTGCTTGCTGCCGTGCGCGGTGCGCTGTGCGCTGAAAATAGGCCCGCGCTCCTTCCTGACCCTCAGCCTTACTTGCAATCCTTCCACAAGAGGTTTAATCTACGCTCGACTACTTATGCGGGCACACGCCACCATGCCCTGTACAACTCGCCTCCGGTTGATCCTGACCCCGGTGTCTTCGCATTTCAGCCTTAATTTTTTTCGCCCGCCTGGATCGCCGCCGGGCATCTCAACATGCAACCCTGCGCCGGTCTTAGCTCCACCTCCCTCGCCGACCCCGACTATATCAGTTATACCGCCCTGCTGCTTCTGCAGTCATCAGTTCTCCTGGCTAAAGTCGGCACCACGGCCGGAATGGACTCTCGCCAGAATTGCCAGCCCGCCCACCACCGCATATGCCGCAACATTCGTGCCGTCGTCGAGTCCCATTCGACCTCATCGGCCTTCCCCGACCCCGCCAAGACAAGCAACAAGAAGAAGCACCACGGCGGGAATCTGAAGAATCTGCTGCGGAGGAAGGACGGCGGTAGCAGCACCAGCACCAACACCAGCACCGCCTGCTCCTCGACCACAACCCTCCACTCGCCCTACATGCACCCGGAGCCCTCGCGCTCCGCGCCGCCAATGCAAGCCGTCTGCTCCGGCCGTCTCCCAAGCAACCATCCCTTTTCCGAAGAAGCCTACGCCGTGCGGCATCCGTCACCACAGCTGGTGCCACCGCCATTCGGGCGGCCTCTTGGCCCCCAGCCCGCCGACGCGTCGTCGGCGTGCACGCCCGCAAGCAGCACACCGCTCAACAGCAGCAGCGGCAGCAACGGCCCACGGGCAGCAGCGCGGCAATCGTTCAGCGGCCACGACGCGCCCCCGTACGAGGACGACGCTCTTGCCATTGCTGCTGCTCCGGTGGTTGTCGCTGCTCCTTCTCCTCTCCATCGCCGCCAGAGCGAGACTTTTGACGACGCGTCCGAGCTGCAGGAGTTCGCCGAAGCGACGTCCGGCTTCGACCCCTTCAGCCCCGTGCGCCAGCGCCCCATCTCAGAGTACTACGCGCCGCGGCTATCAGCGTACGCGCGCTCGCAAACCCTGCCTTCACAATCACTGCCCTCGCAGCCATGGTCGCAGCCTTGGTCACAGCCTTGGTCGCAATCAACACAAGCCCTGTCGACACAACCGCCCTACCAGCCATCCTCGCAGCGCTCCTCGTCCTCGCAGGACCTGCTCTTCCACGCCCCCCCCGCCGCCGCCGATGACGACGACCAGCTCGCCGCCGACGACGACGACGACTACGGCCCCCCGCCCCAGGACGAACTCCCGGATTACGCGCAGAGCCAGTGGGAGGTGCATAGTCGGCGAAGGCGGGAAGCGGCGCGTCGGGCGGCGGAGCTGGAAAGGCAGTGGTTGGAGGCGAGGCGGGCGCGTGGCTCTTGACAGCGAGTACGCTGGCGTCTTGGCTTGTCACTCTTACCTGCTACTACTACTACTACTACTACTCCTTCTACTGCTGCTGTCGCTGCTACTGCTGTCGCAGCAACAGCCACCACAACAACACCTTTCCTTTGTCACGTAATAGCCACCACCCCCGGGCTAACGCCTTTTGACGCGCCTTTAGCGATTTGATACCCTCGTTTAGACTTGCTTGCTTGTTTCCTTATTGTCATTGCTAGTGCTGTTTTTAGTTTATTGTGTTTTGGGGTTTGGGCAAGCGTTTTCTTTTGTTTACTGTTTACTGATATCATCGTCTCCATCATCGTCATTGTCATCAGCGGACGGGAATGGGGGAAAAAGGAGGAGGAAGGGAAGAAGGTGCTTTGTAGGTGTATGTTTCTTTTTGTTTAACCCTTCTTGCACATATGTTGATAGGTAGCAAAATTTCGGGTTCGGTACGGTACGGATGGATGGGGTTGGGTGGGGAGAGGGGGGGGAATGAACATCTTGTCTTTGCTGTTGCGGTTGCTTGCTTGGTAATGTAAATTTGAATGGAATTATATGCAAATATCTACGAGCTAAGAGGCCAGAATGGATGAACATCGCCATGGCTTTCTTTGCTAGGTGCCGTACCGTACTGTACAGCACTGTACGCAAATAAACAAACAACAACTGAAGACATTGGAACGAACGGATAAGGTACTGTAAGCAGCCAGCTCCCATAGCCAACCTAGGTAGGTCATGTCCGCACCAACACCATGACATCAGCCCCGTCCGAAGCGGCAGCCAGCTCTGCGGGTTGCGCGTTTAACGCTCACGCCCACAACGGCTCTCGCGCTCGCATCTGACTGGACGACGTTACGAACCTAAAATCCTTCCGCGAAAACGAACGCACCTCCACCGTCAGGGCCGTTATTATTTCCGATTTCCGCTTCCCACGCCGACCGCGGGAGTTATTTTTAGCACTGCTTGCCAGCGTGCGAGCCAATAAGCTCACACTAGACCCGTACGTAGGCCACGAGAAGGAGCGTGATGCGTTTTGGCTTGGCTTGGCTTGTGGGGTGCTGCACGTGCGTGCGGGACTTTGATCTGGCGTGCTGTTTGTTTTTGCTGTACGCTTAGGTAGGTAGGTACCTAGTAGCGCTGTAGTGGTGAGCGTGAGCGTGCGTCGGTGGGCGAGCATATTGTATGAGCAGGTAGGTATCTAGGGACGTATGAAGAAAGTATGAAGGAGGTGCGTACCTAGGTCCTGTACGTGGGTAGCCTGCCTAACCTACCTACCTACCCACCCCTCCCCCCCTCCTCTTCTCTCCTCTCCTCTCCTCCTCTTCCCCACCCCTTCCTACCATAGCCGCCCCCGCCTTCCCCGCCGCTGCTACCTACCGTCAACGAATGCAACGCAACGCAACGCAACGCAACGCAACGGAAGCGAACGGACAGGGCCACAGCAGCGGCCGCCGATCCAGGGCGCGTGCGTGCTGCTCTGTGCTCAGTGATCGCTTGCTCTGGGGCGGAATTGGGCGGATCGGGGATCGGCGGGGAGGGAAGGGGCGTGCGTGCGTAGCGGGATGGCCGATGGGGTGCTCGGGGATGGACGTGTAGGTAGGTAGGTAGGTATGTACCTAGGTACGTACCTAGGCCGGTTGGACGGCCCCAGGGGGCGCGTTGCGTGGGGCTGGGGCTCTTGCTGGGTGGGTGCTGCTCTCACCTGGTACAGGGTAGGTAGTGAGCCGGCGGGATTAGGTGCCTCTCTCGTTGCGTCTCTCTGAAACCACCTAACAATGACGATGGCCATGGCGATGCCGACGTCCCAAAGGAGGGGTGGGGGCAGGAAAGACGACAGAACCGGGCGTGGCTGCAGAGATTACATTTTCCGAGAACGGCAACGAGAGCGTCGCCGGCGCGCACATGCATGCATCGCGGCCAACAGACCTGCCTGCTGAACTTGAAACCCACCAACGTGCGCCATGTTTCCACTTTCCCGCGCATATCCACCTACATAGGTACCTTACCGTGGGTGGGGTGGACCAATTGGATTGGATGGCTGGCACGTCACCAACACTCACTGCTGCTTCTCGTGGCCTCTGATTAGGTGCTTGTCACTTACCTTTGCCTGTGTTTGGTGCGTTGCGTGCGTTGCGTGCGTTGCGTGCGTTGGTTTTCCAAATTTAGATGGCCTCCTCTATCCACTGACTGGGTTGACTGACTGACCTACCGTCTGTCACTTACTCACTAACCCACTCACTCGTCCACACACTGCAAACGCCGGCGCTTGCAGCAGTGGTGGTGGGGGCCTGCGGGCTCTCTCCCGTCTGCCTCTCCCTCCCTCCCCCTCTTCTTCCTCTTCTCTTCCCTGTCGTACATGATCATACGCGACGGACACGCCTTCAGCGGCGTCCGCTCCCCCGGCTCCAACAACCGACACATGCGCCTCACGCTCGTCCAAATCCTAATCTCCGCCTTAGCCAGGGGGACGACTCTGCCACGGGCCTCGTCAATAGCAACAACACCAACAGTAGCAACACCACCAACAGCAGCAGCCGGAGGAGCAGCCAGCGCCAGCGCCGCCCACGTCTCCTTCCGGAACCACGCCGCAACCCAGCGCATGGGCACCACAGCGCGGACATAGCCGCCGCGGGCCCTGCTGTCGGCGCGCGTGATCCACGCGTTGCCCAGCAGCGTCGGTGTTGGCGCCAACCGCTTTCCGGCCGGGAAGATGCGCGCCCCAAACACCCACGCCTCCCACGACTCGCCCCACTCGGCCGCGCGGTCGCTAGCCCGGAACAGCGGCTCCAAGCTGTCGCCCCGCAGCATGATGCCGAACGCGTGCGTCGCCTCGTGCGCCAGCGTCGTGCCGAGCACAAAGGCGAAGCGCAGCCGCGCTGCCAGCGACGCGGTGCTGTGGCCGCTGCACGGGCCTGAGACGTAGGCCCGCCATTGCGAGTTGAGGCGCATCAGGACGGTGGTGTCTTGTGCCGCGGTGCGGAAGAGGGGGTGGTGCCGCGATGTGGGGTGGGTGGCGTTTTCAGCGACGATGGGGGTGGTGCTCGCGAGGGAGAAGCCTTCGTTAGAGTTCCATTTGAAGGTGACGAACGAGGCGAGGTCTTCGAGCGCGGCGCTGACGGCGTGCAGGTCCTGCTGTGAGTACGGGCCCATTTGGTCTTCGAGGCAGGGCTCCTGGCCCGGGCGCTCGACTGTCTTACCGTAGGCTGCGTGGGCGTACCATTGCAGCAGGGCCTCTTCTGTGAGGAAGAGCGAGGCGAGCCGCAGCGCCAGTGTTAGCGCCTCGTACTCTTTGATGGTGGTGTCGGTGAACCGCTCGTAGGCGAAGAGAGGGTGGATCGCGTTGTCTAAGTCCGGTAGGCAATGAACGCTCAACATACTTGCTAATGATGGGTCGTCGTCCATTGCCTGTTGGATGAGCATGCCTATGTCAGCTTCGGGGACCACGGTCCTTACCATTATGATTACGAGATTAGGTATGACTGCACAGCAGTTTTAGAAAAAATAACAGGAGAAAAGAGAGAAGATGCGATGGTGCCAGACCAATGCAGACGGTACCAGACCGGTGGAGTGCAATGAATGAAAGGCACGTGTGCGGTGCCAGACCAGAAGCTCGTGGTAAGTGAGGCGGGGGCCGGCACAGCGTGGCTAGATATATATGGAGGAAGCAGCTACAATGTTACCGCTTCTGAAAGAAAGAGACAAGGCATTGTGCCCGAAATAGATCGAACAAGAGCTTTGGCAAAGGTACAATGAACGTCCGTCTCGTCTTTGTTCTTCTCAGGAGACGGTTGTTGCCAAGAGCTCATGATGCCGTATCCGGACGAGAGATATTGTTCCGCTTGCAGCGGTGTTTGAAGAACAATGCAGGCCGATACAAAAGCAACGCTCATCCAGCGACGGCAATGTTGTCTGAGACACAGACATCGTCTTCAACAGGAAGACCGCACGCTCCGGCCTCATCATACTCCGCGCGCACCTCGCCACGACCCGCCAACAACCTACACAAAGCGGTTGACGTCCACGTCTCGACCACATCCACCACCATGCACGCCAACCACAGCACCGCCAGAGCGCCCACCAACAGCTCCCACACCGCCGCGGCAAAACAGCCCGTCGACGCGGCGACGAAGTGGAAATGCTGCCAGTGCGGGGCCGTGAACCCGGACACTTGGCACACGGTCTGCAGCGGCTGCGCGCACGACGGGGAAGCGTGCTTTGGGTGCACGGCGCTGTAGACAAAGAAAAACCGATGGCGTTAGGAAGTCGTTGTACAGTACAGGGGCATAAAAAGCAATGAGATATTGATTGAGTCGGGTGGTTTGGAAAAAGAAACTTTTTTTTTTTTTTTTAGAAAATGGCGGAGGAAACAGAAATGAATCATATTCATTTGTGATTTGTGATAATGTCCGGTCGGCGAGTTCGTAAGTAGCGTGCCTGACGGATAGGGATGGAGATGCGAGTAGGTTAGGGCTGCAGGGTTGGCCCGATGTTGGTCAGCCGGGCAGGTGTTGTGAGGCTTGATGCGCATGATATTACTGTGCTTCCGCTTCGTGATGCCCAAGGTTCTGACATGGTGAGCCCGTGCTCTGTCAGGCGGGCCAGCGCTGGGCGATGTGTGTCACTTAATCTCCTGCTGTGATACAAACTACACGGGAGGCCGGGAGGCCGAATGTGGGAGGGTGACGAGAGCCTCAAATTTTGGAAATTTGATGGCGGGGCGATTGGAGCCCAAAGGCCGATGGTGTTGTTTGTTGGTCTCCGGGTAGCGTCGCAATGTCGGTGGACATTTAGCCGAGGGTGGCCATTCCATGAGTGCTCCAACGTCATCCGTCACTTCTCTTGGCTACACCCTGTTACTGCACCACAATGAGACCTGCCGGAGACGCCAGGTATGTGCGAGTGAGCGCCAATGCTTTCGAATACTGCTAACAGAACATCCGAGGCAGAGCTTCCTGGAACCTGCTCGAACAAGCAAACAGCCTCGCCGACCTGAGGACCGCGATCGGTCTGGAAGGAGAACCGTCTGCGCTCGCGAGCGGACAGCGGTCGGCATGCTGGAAGGTATATAAAGCGATTGTCTGGTACAGGGCAGCATGTTGAAATATTCCAGGCATTCCTCCTCTTTGAGAGCACGAACCGTGCGGAATGGCCTCCCATTCTGGCGGATTCGCGCTCCGCCTACAACTCCCTGCGAGGGCATTTTCTGCGCGCCATTGACAATCCCGACGAGGTGGAATCGGCGCTGGACCCACTCAGCGAGAATGAAGAAGTACGTGCGCTCCGCCAGGCGACACGGCCCGCTTCCGAAGCGGCAGCATACATGTGGATTCTGACCTCTGACTAAGTCTTGAAAGTCCCCATGGGTTGCTCTCCGCAAAGACGAAGCGCTGCGCGCCGAAATATTCCAGGATATCGAGCGCTGCATGCCGGACAACACGTACTTCCGCCAGCCCGACACGCAGAAGACCATGCTGGACATTCTGTTCATCTTCTGTAAGCTCAATCCCGACATAGGATACCGGCAGGGCATGCATGAGCTGCTGGCTCCGATCCTTTGGGTCGTGGAGCGAGATGCGATTAAGACCAGCGGTGACTACGGCGAGGACCTCATGCTGGCTTTGTGCGACGCGAGATTTATCGAGCACGACGCTTTCACGTTGTATGGCCTTGTCATGCAGAGCGCGAAGACGTTCTACGAGCCATCGAGGACAAGCAACTCGGCCGACTCCCCGATGTTGGTTCGAAGCCGGCACATTTTCGAAGACTTGCTTCCGTTGGCTGATCCGCAGCTGGCTGCGCATTTAACGGAAATTGAAGTGGCTCCGCAGATGTTCCTGATGTGAGACACTCTTCCCTCTGCGATGATTGAGTGCTAAATGTAGAAGGCGTTGGATGAGGCTGTTGTTTGGCCGTGAGTTTGCTTTCGACGATATGCTTCCGATGTGGGACCTCATCTTCGCCGCCGATCCAACGTTGCATCTGGTGGATTTTGTAAGTATAGCCATGCTTTTGCGCATACGGTGGCAGCGTAAGTTTTTTTCCGTATCGATGCGCTTAAACGCCCACTGAGCCTGATGCAGTACTCGAATCGGATTCAAACGGCGCTATTACTATTCTGCTGCGCTATCCACAGCCAGCTCCGGAACACCCGCCTCGGACCTTCGTCCAAGATGCTGTACAACTGAAGCACGATTTAAGTCCGGAAGCAGGAGCTCGTATGGTGTCCAAGTATAGTGGCCGAACACCTGTTATACCTTCTCAACAGAGACCGCAGACACCACTCCTCGACAAACCTGGCATCCCTCAACGACAGAAATCCCCTTTCGGTACTATCCGTGGACTTCAGGATGCTGCGCGAGACATCCAGGCTCGTGGTGAGAGATGGGGTCTTAATCAGGTCGTGCGGGAAGCCGTAGGCGATTTCAAGAAGACTATGAGAGATATCCAGAAAGATATCCAGGCGGCTCAAACTGCCACTGCGGGTAGAACAGTGACCCCAGGGGCGCCTAGAAAGGGCATCGAGTCACTCTTGATAGAGAAGGTCACGGCCCTGGAAGACCGCAACAAGGCGCTAGCAAAGATGCTCGAGGGAGCCGTAGCCGACTTGTGGGACTGCCAAAAGGCAGCCGTTGAAAATAAAGAGGCAGACAAGGCAACCGTCGACAATCTCAGCATGGCGATTGCGAGAGTTCAGTTCGTCCAGGTGTATTTGGAAGATGCAAGCATTCCTTTGCCGGTGGAGGAGCAAAAGCCAAAGGACAAAGAAGTGGACGCTTCCGACAAAGCCGCAAGCCCCCGCCCTTCGACAGATACCACGAAGCCCTCGCCACTCGGCTCCAACAGCCCTGGACCCGCGAGCTCGGCTCCGCCACCACCCACATCAACGGGAGGCAAAACGGACGAAAGCGCCGAAAGTACTGCTGCTTCTTCAACCATAACTTCACCACCTCGGCCTGCAAGCAAAGCCAACAGCAGCACCACTCCCACCACCCCCAAGAACCCCATCACAGCCGCCACAACCGTCGACCCTGCCGCCAGCACTCACCGCAACCGGCCTTCCTTGGCACAATCCTCGTTCTCATGGATGCTAGGCCAAGAGGAGACGGCCGAGCCAGCCTCCAGCTTTGCCGCCGCATCAAACTACAACTCGTGGAAACCGGTGGATCGGCGACGCAAGGGGACAGCGGGGCGGAGCGGCAACGGTAGTAGCAGTGGTAGTGGTGGTGCTGGTGGGGCGGGGGGTGCGGGTAAGAGTAACGGGGATGGTGATGGCAGGGGAGGGAGCAAGTCCTTCTTGTTTGGGGACGAGGACGACGGGCTTACGGGGCCGGGGGGCGTGGGTGGTAGTATGAAGAGTGTTTTTGGGAAGGGGAGGGGGAACAGTGCAGGCGCTGCTGATAGGGCGGAGACGCCAAGCGAGGTTTATGATTTGGGCGAGTTGGAGGGCGCGGGTGGTGTGGGGGTTAGTGGGAGGAGGGTTAGTGGGTGTGGGAGTGGTGCTGGTACTGATAGTGGTGCTAAGGAGGAGAAGGAGGAGGAGGGAGTTGAGGGTAAGGGCGAGAGCGGGAGTGCGTAGGCAGGGCTGATGTTGTGAATGTTGCAGGAGGGCGGGCATGGTTTGATGTTTTATCACTGTCTTTTTTGTTCTTCTTCGCAGTCGGTCGCTTTTGTGCTGTTTCGCGTTATGGTACCGCTTGTAGAACAGATGATAGAAATATACCTATCAGTGTAGTGTGGGTGTATGCATTGGGATTGTCGAGTGGCGAGTGAGTGTGTACCCATGGATATTAACACTGTATAACATCCAGTGTTACCTGGCCTGCTGACGCAGTCAGTGAGTGTTAAGAGCCTAGTACTGGCCACATATACAGTATTTTAGTTGATGAATAGTAACAGGGAACCTTCCAGTAGCGTTAGCCAGTAAGTATGCGTGAAAGTTGGATATAAACACACTCGGTGACCGGTTTTCAAAATATAAACCCGCCCTCCAGCAGCACAACCTTCTGCAAACCTTCATCTCCCAACGCCGGCTCCTCGCAGACATCGCTCCACAACGCACACGCGTCAACGTCTCTTCAAGAAAAAATCTACGTGCAGTTCCACAATGTCCGGTTTCCAGCTCCACAGCGGCGGCCAGGACGGTACCACCACCGCTCCCGCTCCAGCCTTCCCCGATACATACATCACGTACATGTACGCCTCCGCACCCCTACCCCACATCCATTCCACACCCACACACACACATAGACAGCAACCAACTAACCACCCCAGCATCCAAAGCGCGCCAATCTCCGAAACCCCCCCACAGAGCCTCGAAGCCCAGCTCCAATTCGAGCAGCAAACAGCCACGGAGTACGTAGGCCAGCTTAGCACGGCCGTCGCCGACCGCCTGCGCTCGCACATCCTGCTGCTCGAATCTAGGCTCGCGCTGCAGCGGCACCAGCAGGCGCAGCTGTTGCTGCAAGAGCAGAGGTTGCTGCGCGAGAGGCACGCGACTAGGCTGCCGTTTAGGGAGAGGGGGTTTGAGGCTCTGGCAAGGACGTTGGAACATGATGATGATGATGATGAGGAGGATGAGAAGGAGGAGCAGCAGTTGGGGCTCGAACAGATGAGTCTCGCGCTCCGCCCGCGCCAGAGTTATGCTCTGCCTGCTGCATCTGCCCCAGCCGTACCGGTACGTGCTCCTGACTTAGCCCTGACCGAGACGTAACAACGGCACGGCTACACTGACGCCCTGATGCAGATCCAGACCCCGACCCCCCAGATCCAGACCCCGAAATGCGCATGCGGCATCTGTCCGCTCGGCGGCTGCGACTTCTCGCTCGCAACCGAGAATGGGACCTGCATGGCCTGCAGATGCGGATTCAAGCCGCGTGAGCGCTGCCCTTGCGGTGGGTGCTGGAAGGGCGAGTGCGAGTTTGAGGACACGCTGGAGGGGCAGTGTGAGTGCTGCAGTTGCACGGCTCGTGGGGGGAGGGTTTCGCGGAAGTGAGGGTGTGGTGGTGGGAGAGGTCGTTGCCTGGGCGTATCTAGGTATGGTTTGGGCGGGCGAGGTTGGGCGTAATGGTACGGGTTGCGGGAAGGATAATGGCGCGGAGACGAAGGATCGGCTATGCTGAGTGGGTGTTGGAAGTTGGAACTTGAAAGGTGCGGTGAGACAAAGCTGCGCGTTGCGGAATGGAAAGTAGGGCCGAGAATCAGCTATGCCAAATAAAGGTAAACTTGATAATTGCGGCGGCATAAGGATGCGAATTGCAAAAAGAGTCAGTTGCAAGTCCAAGTAGTGATTGGCTAGAAGCAGCATGCGTGGAACCGCGTGTGCATTATTTTCCTACCCCCTTATTATTGTAGTAGTGAAAGTTAGAACCAGTTACAGCAGGAGACTGCCCCGTAGAAAACACATTGCCAAGTTGTTGGCCAGCATAGGTAGTTTTGGCCGAACGTGGAACCGTGGATTATGATACCGTTCCTTGAATTGTTTTTATTGTCGAATTCGCAAATCTCGCTGTGGTCTCTATTTAAGCTCAAACAATTTTGTACATACAGCCCAGCGAGCCGTGAGACCTTCGCGCGCGCTCTTGCCCCGTTTCCATCATTGGAATCGACCAAGGCCTCCCAGAACCCGTTCAGGGGCTCCTCAGATGTCAGTAAGTTTGCGCTGGCTCTGCTGCTGGCCGTTTGGGGGCTGGCATGCACTGATGTTTGATTGTAGACCCAGTTCAGTGGCGCTCGTTACCCCGACCTGATGATATATCTCTTTGTCAAGGCCGGTTGGTGACTGCCATCAGTGGAGCTCGCTGCTGGCGGTTTGTATAATAATGGATCATCTTTCTGTCTATCATATTTGATAGCAAGAACGTGTTGGGCATAGCGGCTTCGTGATCGGCCAATACATTGCTTTTCTGTCGACCAGACCGCCATGTGAATTGGTGGAATGTCCAGAAAATGTGAAGAAGGCGCTGGCTTGGTTCACTGCCTCGTCATGGCTGTTATATGTAATATATAGTACAAAGAACAGAACACTATATTCATTAGTACCCAAAGGATTACCACGATAGAGCTAGAGTATATCAAGATCGACAGCAAGATTAGCGGACTAGATAGAAAATACTCACCGTCACAGTAAGGCTTAGAGTCAAAACAGCCTCTCACGAGCGAACCGTCAATATCTAGCAACGGCAAGGCTTTCATTGGCTCCATGCTAGCCTACACAGACATTATTTAAAACAAAGGCACCCGAATACAGTCCTATATATTCATATCATCGCGCCACGATTGTCAGCCCTCACCAATGGTCAAATAGCCGTCACGAGCACACAGAGGATCAATCTTATCACAAATTTATAAGCAGAATAAAGCAGCGCATCCGCACCCTCTGCTTCCAAGCACAGCAAGTCAATTCCACCAAACCCAACAACATCTTTCCCCAGGCTAGAAGCAAGCACCCTTATTTCCGAGAACTAACGACCGGGGACAGAGACGCAGGGGCTGGCGAACTACCTGGCCGCTGTGAGCAAGCCAGTTTCTTCTTCGCAATGTTGTACCAGACTAAGAAGCCATATTAATATCAACATCGGTGTTCTACTCACCGCAAGTCCAATACGGTGATAATCCACGCCAACACGACACTACAACACTACCCAACATCATCGCAAAGCGATACCACTCCCCACCAATGCATCTAACCACTGGTTCCGCTACAGCCCACCACGAGCACCCAAACACACGTACAGTACTCCTAGCCGAATAATGTGGCTCAAAGCCAGGTATCTTCTGGTGAACCAACAGAATGATTTTTCGCTACAGTTGCTACTGCGCTTCAAACCAGCTCAACGAGTAACGAGGATCACTCTGCTTTTATTTTGTTCTCGCCTTCACCCGTTTAGCTCGTTGCTCTTCCTCCCCGGCACACTCACAAAAAGGCCTACGCCGCTCCGATCAACATCCAAGCCCGACCGCTCAAACGCTTCTGCACCGAGAGACAGAAAGCGTGACACGCGCTCAGTTGCGGTAAAGCAGTACGAAGACGAGGTTTTACAGCAAGCAGGCCACGAGGATGGTAGACCTTGGCTACGTATGGTCTCGTCGGCGAAAGTGCTCGACAGACCTCAAGACAAAGGATTGAGAAAGTACAAATTGTAAGCTATCCGTTCTCCTGAACGTTGCGCACAGTTTCCATCCTTGTTGGTTCAATCTACCTTTTGAATCAACTGGGAGATGGTGAACTCGAGCGCTGCGTCGAATCGATCATCCAAAAACAATATGACGTAA
Organism: Aplosporella prunicola CBS 121167; assembly: GCF_010093885.1. Taxonomy (NCBI): domain Eukaryota; kingdom Fungi; phylum Ascomycota; class Dothideomycetes; order Botryosphaeriales; family Aplosporellaceae; genus Aplosporella; species Aplosporella prunicola. The sequence goes on from NW_022983547.1 coordinate 550,540, forward strand.
CAGGTGGAGGAGGACGGGAGGACGTCGAGGCCTGGTTTCAGGCCGTCGCGTCAATCAGGCCCGAACACTTTGCACGCGCTTCCTGGCGCGCTTCGCTGACTCGTGCGCTTTACTAGGCAAATTGCGTCTAGCTCCTAGGTCCAACTGTCACGAGCGCGACGCATCAGAACCACGAGAATCAACACCGCGCGCCGACGTGCCTTCCAGCTATCATTGCAGCAAAACCCCTTGCCTCCCTCTCAAGGTTCGCGATTCCTGTGCTTGTCAAAAACTTTACCGCCACCGCTCGTTCATCAATTGAACCATCCCGCCGCGCCGCGCCAGCTGCACGAACGCGACGTGCATCATGTCGACACCCTCCGCAAACAGGCGGGTTTACATGGACTCCCCGCTTGCCAGCGGAGCTCCCACGAGCCCCTCCAAGTCTTCTGGAAGACGCGCGCTTGGAGAGATTACTCCGAACGCGAAGATATCACAGATCAAGTCGAGCATCGCGCCCGGGAAATCGACGACGCCATTGAACCTTAGCCCGCTCAAGCAAACCTACACGGCGCCTTCCATTGCAGACGAGGATGTTATCACAAGCGCGCAGCAGCCATTGACACAGTCTGTGGGCCGGAAAAGATCAATACACGAGATTGACGGCGCAGGCGCGCGCGAGAACGCGAGTGGAGCAGCGCAAAGCAAGCGTCGCGCGGGGTACCTGGAGGCACAACCAACTGGCATGCTTCGCCATGACATGACTCCGAGCCTTGTATGAAGCCATCGAAGCATGGGGGAGCTGCAACCGCTAATAATCGCGTCGCAGGCCGCGCAGACTGGCGACCTAGCCAACAGGGACGAGGAAGGCTCCTCTACTGATGAAGACACCATCGATGAGCCGCCAACGACCCAGCAGACCACCGGGACCAGAGCGTCCTTCTCCTCGCTCATCGACTACAATCCCGTCTCTTCTCAGCAAGCTTCGTCGTCTCCGCCTCTGCCGGCCACCACTATCAAGACAAACCCCGTCAAGACAGTACGTGAACCACTGGACGAGAGGGAATCTATAATCCGGTCTGTTAAGGCACGAAAGCAGCAAGCCGAAACGCTTCGTCTCCGCCTGCGCGTTGCGCTATACAAGGTCAAGACGAACCAGACCAGCGTGCCCATGTCGCGTCTGGAGATCCCGGAGCAATACCAACGGAAGACCACCACGCCGACCACGCAGCCCAGCGCGCCCGCACAACCGCTCCCCTCAATCACCGTCTCACCCACCAAAGTCTCCGATGGCTCGAAGCTCCTGCCGGCTCCTCTGCTACGCCCAACCCCATACTCGGCCCGCCATATCACGGAGCCTTACATGCCGTCATCGCCGCCGACCTCTGTAGGCATCGAGAGCAATGCCACGCCTAGGGCGGTGCAGAACCCGCACGACTTCGAGACGCCGGTCAACAGGCGCGGGTTTGGGCAGCTGAGCAGTCCGCCGGGCAGTGAGGAGCAGGGAGGCCGCCAGAGGGCACACACGGATTCGGATAGCTTAACGAGCAGCGTGGTCAAAGGGCGGGCAGCGAGCGGGCTGTTGGAGCTTATGCGGTCGGCGTAAGACACGGCTTTGTGCGCTACCTAAGTTCTGTGCTCGAGAGCGCGCAGGTACGGAGTAGGACGACGAGGGGAAGCATGTCTCGCGGAAGGCGGGGAAGCGTTCAACAAAGGGACGAAGGTGCATTTGGGGGCGTTTAGGGGCGCATATTCTTTCCGACATGTAGCAAGTGCATTTGCAGAGGACAAGGTCAGCGCAAGACAGCGGGGGGGCCCAAAAAACGGTGCTGTTTGTTTTAGTTACCTACTCGCAAAGGCAGGCGAGCGAATGGGCAGCCCGCGACAGCACGCATTACCTTATTGCGCGCGCCGCCCCGCCGCGTCTTACTCCCTGTGTTTACTCTACTTCAACCATCGCGGCTTCCGTGGGGCAAATCGCATCATGGACGAGGCGTGCAAGGTGAAAGCTCAGGCCTTGGGCCGATGCTACCCGCGCATACGCCACGACTAGAGGCCAAGCTCCCAGGCTACTCCGTACCAGTGAGCGGGTGGGATCCACCTCCAGTCCACCTCTAACCTCACGTCTCGCGAGCTTGCGCGCGAACTCGCTTGCAAATAATGCCATGGATGCCACCACGGCCGCTCTATCGAGGGAGCGAGCGAGCCAGTCGGCCAGCCAGCCAGTCACCTCCTTCGCAAAACACTCCGCCCGCGCGCCCGCGCACACCCACGCCTACGCCCACGTCGATGCCCATGCGCGCAAACGCCCCCGCGAACGCGTCCGTCCGCCCAGACGAGGGGGATGGCCTTAGCTAATCGGGCCGCAGGGCAGGCAGGCAGGCAGCGTGCTCGCTCGTCCGCGAGAGCGCAGTCTTGCAGTGGTAGGTAGGGTAGGGCAGAAACTTGGCTGTCTGTCTGTTTGGCACAGCACCGAGCACACACACACACGCACAAACGCGGCATCGGCCTCTAAATCTCAGGACCCCCACGTGCCTGCTAGTTTGCGGTCCCGCGCTGCGGCGCTGCCGTCGCTCGGGTAGCTGTGAGGTAAGAATTACGAAATCCTGTGCGCGCGCTTCCGCGGCGTCGGGTCCGCGCTGGGGGCTGGCGAAGCACGCGAAGTGAAAGGTCGAACGTCGTTGCCCACGCCCGAGGGTTTTGGTTACGTGACTGTTTGTGCTTTGTGTGCTGCTTCTGCTGCTGCCGGCCCGGTGGGGGAAGCGGAGATTGGCGCTGGCGCTGTGGCTGTTGTGCTTGCTAGGTAGGTACTCGTGGGTATGGGTGTGCTGTGCTGGGTTGGGGGAAGTTTTGGTGGGATGGGATTGGTGTAGGTTGGGTTGGGTGGGAGGTTGCGTTGCAGGTTGCTGCGGGATGGGCGGATGTGGCGGATGGTGGATGTGAAAGGCGCTGCTGCTTTTTCTCAAGACGCGTGTCCGGTGAGATGGAAGAGACATACTACCCACTACGTACAGTACATGGTCGGCCGGGTACGGATACCTAGGGATGTTGCTTTCCCGGGCCGGCTTCCAGAGCATCCATGCCCGCCGTGCGGGGCGGGCCGGCGGTTGCGGTAGGTTGCGGTGTGCGGATGATGCGATAGGCCGGGTTGATGGTGCGTGGTATACACGTATGGCACGATGCGATGCGACGACGAGCAATTTACCTACCTAGGTACCTACATAGTGGCACGGGTAGCTGCTGGGTAGAGAGACGTCGGAGATGCACATCGTCTTATCACGTCTGTCTCATTCGCCCGGCCGGAAAGCGTTAGCGAGAGGCAAGAGAGGCTTCTGGCACACACCTCATCGACCCCACGCCAATCCGAGCCGCCGGATCGGCCAGGCACGGCAGCAGCGCGCAGATCGATTCGCCGCCGGCCTTCGTGCCATGACAAGATTCACATGTCCCCGAGCGACGCCGGCTGAGCGCATCATCGCGAAGAGAGAGAGAGACGTCGTTTGTTCGTGGGGGCGGCCAAAAAAACTGCTCTCGCTAGGTATTATTCCCCACGATAAGGATGCCCACCGACGAGGGTAAAGATCCATTTCGAGGCCGCGCTGCGCCTCAGTCCGACCCCCGAGATAACAAACCCAAACGGCGCAAGCCACCCTCGGGGCTGAGCGATGTCCCGGACCTGGGGATCCCGCGCGTTTGTTTTCGGCCCATTGGACATCCCACGCTGACTTGGCCATGGACACCTCGAAGGGCCTTATCGTTTCCACTTTCATCCCTCTACTGCCAGCCAATGCCGACCCCTAGCCCCAAGGCCCGGCCATGGTCCTCACCTCTGCTAGCCTGGTCAGAAGGTTTGTTGGCAGCCAGCTGGCTGCCCCAAGTATCCGTCCGTCGGTTTGTTTCAGGACGTCTGAGCTGAACCGCACCCACTGTTATGACTGACGGCTGCCTTCCTGATCGAACCAGGAACCTTGTTGTTTGCACGTTTCTTCTTATCTGGTGTGCAACCTTCCTCCCCTTGCCTGGGCTTTCTTCCCTTATTAAACTCCGTCAGCCGTGATATCCCTGGCCTTTGCTGATCTCTCTCTTCGTCTCACCCAGAATATCTCTTGTCTCAAGCGTCCCGGCGTCAATGTCAACAACAGCTTAGACGTTGGGTTGTCTTTTGCAAATCCGCATTTCCCCCTCGGCGGCCCTTCAATGCAATCATTTGCTCCGCACCAGCACATTTCGTTCGGGACTCTTGTCTCTCCTTCGCTAGATGTTCAATAACACGACGCAACGGCTGGTGAATCTGCCGCGCCCTTTGCCCAAGCCCGAGGCAGACTTACCGCGTGGGGAGTGCCGCTTCATCCAGCGCGAACGCGACGCGCAGACCGGCTCACGGCAGAGATGCGTTTGTCAGGGCTTCAGCCTCGACAAGCAGCAGGTGGTTGGCACGGGATGTGAGTGCGGCCATCCGGCATGGGTCCACGTCCAGCAGCCCATGGCCGCCGTCACATATGAAGAGCATGTTGCTTTGGCAGAAGAGATGCGGCGGTTCAAGCAAGAGCAGGATACGAGGCTCAAGAGCTTGCAGCTGGAACTGGTCAAGACGCAGCACGAGCTGCTCGCGCAGCGGGCACTTTATTCCGAGCGGGAGCGATTGTTCAAGGCCATCGAGGCGCGCATGTACCAGAACATGAAGGCCATGAAGATGCAGTTGGACGACAAGATGGACGGCATGATTGACCAGCAACACGCCTTTCAGAAGAAGCTCATCGACGTCGAGGATGCCACGATGGAGCACGAGATCCATTTCGAAAAGCTCGGGATTCCGGACAAAGAGCCCCCGAGCACGCTCTCCGCGGTTGCGGCGGCTCCGGCCGTTGTGTCAGCAGCTCGGTCAGCAACGGACGGCCATGTCATGCATATAGCGGCAGCAAACACGCGGGTTCGCAGCCCGGAAAAGCGCCCCCAGCCCTGGGGCGCGCGCGTCATCATGGTGCCGCACCGGATGCAACGCTTCGCGTTTGAGAGCAGCAGCAAAGCGTCCAAGCGATGCCAGTCGCGCAATCTCCACCAGGACGTCAGCTTCCCAAACACGGACAACGCGACCTTTATCGTGCACATCGACAATGCCTTCAACCACGCCCTCAAAGGCCGCCCCTGGATCCCGCTCGTGGCCACTCGTCCCCCGGACGACCCCCTCGCCCGCTTGGCCCTCAGGCCCCTGCCTGCTGACCTCGCCTCCCCTGCCCTCTGGGACCTCGCCTTCCTTCGCCGCCACTGCTTCGCGCTCGACGAGGCCCTCGGCGCCGAGGTGCTGTACATAGCGCTGCGCGACGCGGACCTGAGCTGGGACGAGATGCGCGCGCTCCCACCTTCATTAAACACAACAGCAGCAGACGAAGAGAGCGCATGGGCTCACGACGTCGAGCTCGACGCGCCGATGCTGCTGCCACCGCTGCACCAGCACCAACACCCCCGCCTCGAAGCCGACCTCATGGACGCCGCCGCGCCTCCGCCTTACGTGCACGCGTTTGCGCAGCAGCAGCGCCAGAGCAATAGCGGCGGCGGCGGCGGCGGTAATAGTGGTGCAGCCAAGCTCGCCATGGCCGACAGACTGCACACGCCCCTGGGCGTGCTCGCGGCATCCGCAGCCATCCTCGCGCCGCTGGCCAAGGTGCCCCCTCCAACACCTTCTCCCGTGGCGCCCCTCACACCAGCGCTCACGGTCTCGTCGCTGCGCAGGAGCAGCAGCAGCGTCGTGGGCGCCGGTGCTGGGCCTGTCCCTCCTCCCATTTCCATCTCTCCCGCCCCTGCACCCGCCGTCGCACCCTTATCCCTCGCGTTCACGACCGTGACCTCCTCTTCCTCCTGCTCCGACGGAGACTGCGACGGAAACGGCGACAACACCAACGACAACGACTCGGAGCACAGCCACAGAGACAAGATCCGCAAGCGCTCGCCGCCATCACTCCCACCGCCTACGGAACACCAACAAGCGGCGCGACGGCCTTCGCCCCCGTTGCGGAAACGCACCGAGCCGGTCTATTGCTCTGGCAGAAGCAAGCGCAAGATGCCGGTCCGTGGCAAACAGCGCGAGGCGCTGCAGATGCCGCGGTTTTTGCTGCCGGGGCTGTTGGGCGGGGGTGCGGGTGGGAGGTAGGTGGTGGTGTGTGGGATGTGGTGTTGAGGGAAGAGTGTTGAGGGAAGGGTTGGGGTTCTTGGGCTTGGTTGGTTTGATGGTGTTGGCGTACTGCAAGGGGGGGGTGGGGGCGCTGAGGGCGTGTTTTTTTCTGTGGCGTTGGGGTTTGGCTGTATGTGTACCGTGCCGTGCCGTAGGTACCTATCTACTTAATGCTTATTGCTTGTTATGGAAGGCTGTGGTTGTGGCTATGTGTTGCTGTTGCTGTTGCTGGTTTGTACTATTACATCCATCCATCCATCCATCCCATCCATCCCGCCCAGAAAAAACGACTCAACTCCCTCTACCTATCTATCCATCTACCTAATCCAACACAACACAGCTTATCCACATTTATTCCCACACACACACACACACACACACACACACACACACACACACACATGCACACCCCCCAAAGCAGACGCCAGATCGGGCCCAAGATCGGACGTCTGGGCTGCTGGTGTGGGTGCTGCGCTAGATGGGTGGTTGGCGTGTTGGCGTGCTGGTGGGCGGGTGTACGTGCGGGAGGGCTTGGGCTTGGGCGTGGTAGGAGGGATGTGGGAGGGTGTGTGCGTGTGCGGTGTGTGTGGTGGGTGTGGGGAGGGGGGATCTCGATCGCGTTGATCTGATTCGGGATAGGGTGGCTGCGTTGGTTGCTAGGGATGGGGGTTTTACGTATTGCGTATTGCGTGGGTGGTTGTGGTGGTGGCTGCGTTGTTGGCGGATCGGAAGTGCTGCGTGCGTGATGCGTGCGTGCGTGTGGGTGAGGATTGAGAGAGAACTGCCTTAGGTACTTTCCCATTCGAGCAAGCGGACGTCCTTCGTCTAGTACTGTGCTGCTGTCGATCTATCTATAGGTAGGTATCTATCTATTTATCTATCATATCTCGCCGTCTCCACTCCACAGCCCGAGAGCCCGTCCAGCGATCGTCTCTACCGTGCTATCGCTACTTCGGTCTTCGTATCACGGCTATCTCCCCGCCTCGCTACTTCTCTCCACCTCCCCCTCCGTCTCCACCGCCACTGTCACAGCCGGCCGCCGCGCCCCGCGCCACAGTACGGATTACGGAGTACGCTTATCACAGCCCACGACGAACAAACAACCCACGCGCCCACCATGCCGTACAACACCACACCACCACACGCACGCGCCAGAACAGCACCAGCACCGCGCACACACGTCCACGCTTTGCATAACTAACCAGCTAGGTAGTCAAGCTACGCAAGCGTGCGCGCGCGCATACACGTCCGACCGTGCGTGCATGCATGCTTGCATATATACGCCTGCATACCGATGACGCATTCCCTCGCCTCGCTGCTAGTGATCTACGCGCCTCCCGCCCGCGCTGGCTGGCGAGCTAGCTGGGGCGCGGGCGTGCCTATGGCGATAAGCGTGCGGGCGTGATATCCTAGAGGAGAGGGCGGAAGAGAGTTGATCGGTTCGGCGAGGTTTCAGTGCTGGCTGATAGGATGGATCTGATGACTGTGTGGGTGGGTTGTGGAGGACTAGGACTGGGTGCTGTTGTGTGACGTCCGGCTGTGCGTGTGTGCATGGGCAACGGGCGAGGGGCGTGGGAGGAGGTGTGGTGGCTACCCCGACCACGCGCTCATGGCTGCAGAGGCAAGTAAGATAAGTGTTGCAGCGGAGTCAGCATTTCCCTTTGTCATGTTTGCTTTGGCCATGGTCGCTGCGGCCGCCTACTACCTACCTAGTGCTTGCAGGCTGGTTGGCGTGCGGCTGCTTCGCCAAAAAGAGAGGTTGGTGCGCCTCCGTGCTACAAGGTAGGTAGGCTGGCGTTGAAGCGACTGGCTGGAGTTTGCCTTGGAACCTGTTCGAGTTGCCTCGTTCGCGTGTATTTCTTCCGTCTACATTTCTGTCTGTTTATCTGTCTCTGTCTCCGGTCTCTTTATCACCATCTCTTTCGTTGTGTCTCCCTCTTCCTCTGATACCAGCAGCGCAATGTCTGCCTCCCCGCCCCCAACAGACGACAAACCCGCCCTGCACAACACGCTCACCTCCCCCCCTCCATCCCTCAAAGACAAAGACAAAGAGAACCTCTCCACCACCATCCCGCTCTCACCCACCCCCACAAGCGCCTCCCTCACAGCAGGCACCGTCAGCGACCCCACAGCCCCGCACCCCAACGAGACGCGCCTCGCCCTCAAGTTCGACACGCGGCTGCTGCCCCTCCTCGCGCTCATGTACCTCTGCAACGCGCTGGACAAGGGCAACCTGGGCAACGCCAAAACCGCCGGCCTCGAAAACGACCTCCACCTCAAACCCGGCCAGTACAACACGCTGCTCTCCGTCTTCTTCGTCCCGTACGTCGTCTTTGCGCCGCCCATCGCGTTCGTGGGCAAGCGCCTGGGCCCCGCCGTCGTGCTGCCCGTGCTCATGGCCTGTTTTGGCAGTATGACGCTTGTGGGGGCCGCAGTGAAGGGGTTTGGGGGGCTGATGGCCGTGCGCTGGTTTCTGGGTGAGTGTGTGTGTGGATGCATGGGATGGGATGGGATGGGATGGGATGCGGCTGATGGCGTACAGGCATGGCTGAGAGCGCTTTCTTCCCCCTCGTCATCTACTACCTCACGACGTTCTATCGCAGGGCCGAGCTAGCGCGCCGCCTGGCCCTCTTCTACGCCGCCTCGAACATCGCCAACGCCTTCTCCGGCCTGCTGGCCTTTGGCGTCTTCCGTGCGTAGCACTGCCGCCTTTGCACATGGATACACACACATGGGGCTAACACGCCGCCGCGGCAGAAATCAACTCAAGCCTGCAGCGCTGGCGCTACCTCTTCATAATCGAAGGCGCAGCCACCGTCCTCTTCTCCCTCCTCGCCTTCCTCTACCTCCCGCGCACAGCACGCAGCGCGCGCTTCCTTTCGCCGGGCGAGCGCGCCCTCGCGCACCGGCGCATCCAGCAAGACTCGTCGGCGATCGTGAACGAGCCGTTCGACCTGCGCTCCGCGCTGCGCATCTTCGCGCACCCAACCACCTACGCCTTCCTCGTGCTCGAGCTCTGCGTCGGCGTCCCCCTGCAATCCGTCGCCCTCTTCCTCCCCCAGATAATCGCCCGCCTCTCCCCCGCCTCCGCCGTGCACACGAACCTCCTGACCGTGGCGCCCAACGCCGTCGGCGCGCTCGTGCTGCTCCTCCTCGCCTTCGCGAGCGACCTCGCCCGCTGCCGCGCCCCGTTCATCGCGCTCGGCTTCAGTCTCACCTGCGCGGGCTTCGCGGCGTACGCGGCCATGGACGCGACCGCCCACCCGCGCGCCGCCTACTTCGCCTGCTTCCTCATGACGTGGGGCACGGCCGCCCCGTCCGTGCTGCTCTCGACGTGGTACAGCAACAACGTCGCGCACGAGGGGCGGCGCGTCGCGCTGACGAGCGTGGGCGTGCCGCTCGCGAACCTGATGGGCCTGGTCAGCTCGAATGTTTTCCGCGAGAGGGACGCGCCGGGCTATCTGCCCGCGCTGGCGACGACGGCGGGGTTTGGCGCGCTGGGCGCGCTGGTGGCGCTGGGGTTGGGCGCGTTTATGCGCTGGGATAATGGGAGGAGGGATCGGCGGGAGGGCGTGAGGAGGAGGGTGAGGGATGTGTCGACGGAGCGGCTGAGGGACGGGCCGTGGGGGAGTGAGTTTCGGTGGTTTTTGTAGGGGACGGTGCTCCTTGGGTCCTTCCCTTGCGGCCTCCTTCCCCTCTGTCGAAGAGAAGAATAAAGAAATGAAAATAAAAATAAAAATAAAAGGAATCCACCACCAATCACCAAGACTCAGCTCGCACCGCGCCAACACGGCACGTCCAGTCTCGTACCGCACAGTACAGCACCTGCTCTCGAACCCAGACGGAGGGATCTAGAGGTCACTATTATCACCGTCACCCACGCAGAAGAGAGGAGAGGAAAGAGACGAGAGAGGGATGTCGAAGGTATATATACCTTGTCCAGTTCTATTTGTTAGAATTATCCGTCTACGTAGGAGTACTTACTGTGTGTAACTGCTCAGTGCATGATGTGGTGTGGCGAGGGAATGGGGACTGGATACAGGTAGTATATGTATGGCTGAGCAAACGAACGTACCTACCTACCTACCTCCCCCTCCACACCTATCTACACCCCTCCTTCTCCCCCCAACCCCACAAACGCCCAATACCTGCGACACCACGCCCTCACCGCGTCAACAAACCTCTCCAACTCCGCCCGCTCCGTCCCCAGCACCAACGCCAGCATCCCGCGCCGCGACACCCAAAACCCCTGCTCCAGCATCTCGAGCCAAAACAGCTCTTTCAAATCCTCTCGTTCCACTACCTCGTCTTTGCGCACCAAGTCCCTCGCACCAGCATCGCTCACATGCAGCGCGACCACGCTCCCGCACCCCGTCCACGTCGCCCTCGTGCCCTCCGTCGCCGTCCGCAGCTGCGCTAGCACCTCCTCCCCAAGCCGGCTGTGCGCCGCGCACGCCGCGGGCGTGTATACTGCGCTTAGCCCCGCATGCCCCGCCGCCAGCGCGAGCGTGTTGTTGTTGAAGGTGCCGGAGTGGGCGAGCGCCCCGGGCGCGCGCGGATCGAACACGCCCATGACGTCCGCCCGCCCGCCGAAGGCCCCGAACGCCAGGCCCCCGCCGAGATACTTCCCGAGCACGACGAGGTCGGGCGCCAGCCCCAGCGCCTCCCGCAAGCCCCCCGGCGCAAACCGCGACGTCATCACCTCGTCGAGCACGAGCAGCGCGCCGGCCGCGCGGGCTGCGCTTTGCAGCGCGTGCAGGAAATCGCGGCGACCGGGAATGCACCCGCCCGCGCCTTGCATGGGCTCGACGAGCACGGCCGCCAGCTCGGCGCCGTGGGATGCGATGGCCGCACACGCTGCCTCGGTGTCGTTATACGGCGCGACTATAAAGTCGTCTCTATCCACCGTATTCGCCGCCGGCGTGCCATCCGCAAAACTCAGCACGCCCCCATGATACGCCCCCTTGAACACGACGACGCGGCGGCGACGCGTAAACGCGCGCGCAGCACCCAGCGCATGCAGATTCGCCTCGGTGCCCGAATTGCAAAACCGCACGCGCTGCAGCGCGAAGCGCTCGCACAGCAGAGCGGCATAGCGCGCCTCTTGCGCCGTCGTCCCGCCCAGCGTCACGCCCACGTCGTCGAGCGTGCTGTGCACGGCTGCGCGCAGCACGGGGTGCGTGTGCCCGTAGAGGCCGGCTGTCAGCTCGCCGACCAGGTCCGTGTACGTGTGGTTGTCGACGTCTGTGACGGACGCGGAGTGCCCTGAGGACAGGCAGAGTGGGAATGGTGACGTGTGTAAGAGTGTGCGCGTGTTGCCGCCGGGGAGGCTGGCCGTGGCTATGGTGTGTTGGCGCTGTGAGAGCGGGTTGCGCGCGATGTAGCGGGCGCGCGCGGCGGCGAGGGCGGTCGGCACGTCCGGGTGGGGGGTTTTGTCGTCTGTGGTGGAGGAGGCGGCGTGTTCAGCTGCCGTGGAGTCTGGGGCCGTGGTGAATGCCATTGTTGTGGTGGATGAAGGATGGAGAGGGCATGCTGTCTGCGGCGGACGAGTGCAGTGCCTAAGTACCCAAAATTTGTAGGAATGAGGAGGAGTGCTTCGGTTGGGATATGTTGGGCCTATCGACGACGTTGTTGACGTCTGTCCGCGTCGGCCGATTCCGGCCCCCCCGCGGTCCCCGCGTCTCACCCCACACCTGCATCGCGCGGGGCACGCCAATCGACGACCATTCACCAACCATCTCCATCGCCGCACAACTCTTCATTGTCAAACACTGCCGAATAAGAATTGTCTTCTCTGTACAAACACAGCTCAGATGGACACGCGTCCACTCGCTCCAAACGCCCGCTAACCCAGAAATAAACTAACGCAAAAGGTCACCCTACCTACACAGTAGCATGCAGCGGCCGCGGCCTGAATTTGGTGTTAAAATCCAGCTGCCTGATAAACCACGCATTATGCGTGCGCCACGGCCTCTCCGGGTTCTCCAGTTCGATCTGCAGCACACACGATTCGTCAGCATCAACTCAACAACTCCTCCAACAAGATAGAGCAAAACTTACCTCGAACCTCCGCAAAAAGCTCGGCACCAGCTTGTAGATCTCCAACAAGCTAATGTTCTTGCCAATGCACGTCCTGGCCCCAGCACCAAACTGAAACATCGTAGCCTTCATCTCCTTCAACTGCGCCGGGCCGGCCTCCAGCCACCGCTCCGGCCTAAACACATCGACGTCCTGCCCGAACACCTCGGGCCGCCGGTGCAGCGCCCACGCGCTACAGCCCACGATGGTGCCGCCGGGGACAAAACGGCCGCATATCTCGATGCCCTGGCGGGGGACGACGCGCTCGAGGATCAATCCCGCAGCGGGGTGCATGCGGAAGCTCTCCTGCACGACGGCATCCAGATACGGGAGCTTCTGCGCCTCGGTCCAGGACACGGACCCATTGGCCCGGTCCTGGATCGTGCCGTTGCGGACTGCTTCGTCCAGCTCGGCGAGCAGCTTGGCGTGGCAGCGCGGGTTCTGCAGCAGGAAGTAAAAGACCGAGCTCAGGCTGATGGCCGTAGTTTCTGAGCCCGCGAAGACCATGCTCACACACGACGTCAATACTTGCGTGTCCGTCATGAATTCCGGGTGGTCGTGCTGCGCTTGCGTGAACTTGCTCAGCAGGTCGATGCCCTGTGACGTGGGCGAGGCCGAGAGGCCGACTTCCTTGATCTTGTCCATCTCGGCGGAGCGCTCGGCAGACCGTGACTGTGCGAACGCGGTGGCGGGGAAGACGGTGTTGAGGAAGCCCCAGCTCTGGAGGCGGAGCTTGAGGGGGTTTTTCTCGAGGAAGAGGTCAATAATGGGGATTTGGCCGACCTGGGGCATCGAATCAGTACGCAACACAACTACACTTTGCTACGAACAGAGTAGGTATGGCTTACCGGTGCGGCATAGCTCAAGAACCGCGACAGGAACCCGACAATGCCGTCGACGTCTTCGTTCTTCTCCACAAACCCTAGCCGCTTGCTCCACGTCAAGTCGCCAATGACATCGAACGCGAAGAACTGCAGCCACTGGTTAAAGTTGCACGTCTTCCCCGTCGAGGCGAATAGCTCCTGCGTGCGCTCCAGAAACACATCTGTCGTCGAGTCCACCAGCGGCTCATACGACACCAGCGAGCTCATCGCAAACGCGCCGTTCACGCACCGCCGGTACTTGGCATGGTAGTTTTCATCCACAGACGAGAACAGCGACGGCAGCCGCCGCCCCTTGGCCACTGCTTGCTGGATGGGGTAGAAATCGGACTAAAAACCACGGCACCACTGTCAGTTCAATGGTCAAAGAGTGGACTGCGTAGTGTAGTGTCTCCAAAGGCAGCACACGAACGCACCTTGGTCATGCCCTTATTGAGGCCATAGATCGTCTTGATCGCCTTTGGGTCCGAAAACGAGAGCACATTCGGCCCCAGGCGCACGACGTCGCCATACTTGCGATGCAGCGCAATATGCGTCTTCTCTGGCGCGCGACCCAGGACATCGAAGAAGCGCCAGAGATCTGAGTACGCCGCCGCCCAGTGTCCAGGGTACTGGTTCAAGCCGCGGTTGTACTTGTTGCGCAGGAGGCGCAGCACCACCAGCACAGCCAGCACAGCGGGCCAGTAGCGCGCGAGAAGGGGGAGAACGAGCTCGTTGAGCAACATGGTGGGAAAGGGTGGCTTCGTTGTTGCAGACGACTGGGGCCAGAGCGATGGAGGTACTATTTATCTCGCGCCCGGCTGTGTTGTGCCCCAACACCCGAGGCTCCCAGCTCGATGTGATGCGTGCTTGCCGTTGCCGCCTGTGCGGCACACGAGCTTAAGCTCTCCAGGCACGGCTGCCCGCAGCTGCCGTGTGCGCGCCATGGCCAACCATTCGTGCCAGTGCGGTTGGCGGACCACTGGCAGTGGTCTAGCCGGCCCTGATGCGTGCTGCTACTGACGCGGCAGCGGTTGATAGAGGCACGCATGACGGGCTACGATCAGAGATGATCAGAGATGCATGCTCGGCAGTTGAGGCTCGGAGACGTTGCGGGCGATGACGAGCGCCTTTGTGGGGTAGTTCTCTTGCCCCATGCGGTCAAGCGCCTTGTCCGTACCCCGTCTTACCCCACACGCGGGCCCCGCGCGATCTGAGTCGTTGCCGTCAGGCCGTCGGCCCCTGTCGTGTCCGCCAATTGTAATAGCACTAACGTGCGTTTTTCGCTTTCGGCCGCTTTGCTTCGTTGGTTTTTTTGTTACTGCGCTCGCCCTGTTGCAGATAGATGCCAGCGTGTGCGGAATGCGCTACGGTGAGTGAAAGGGAAGAGGGATGGGTAGGCGAGCGCGTTCGCCGAGCTCAAGTGCCGTGTGCCGTGTGCGCCGGTCTTGTTGCGTGTGTGCGGTGTGCGTCGGCAGTTGGGGGTCGGCTTTGGGAGGTATCGCGTACGGTGACTTAGCGGTGCCAGGATAGTGCTGCTGCGCTGCGCTGCTTATCTCGAAGACTGCGACGACGATGATGATGACAGAGAGCGAGCGTGCGCTGCTGGGTGGTGGTTTCGGATCGCTGTTTTTGCGAGGGTGAGTAGGCACACGGCGAGATAGAAACGGTAACTGCTCGGCGGTTAGTGCCTTCCATATCGGTCGTCCCTCCCTTTCTTCCTTCCTTCCTTCGTTCCTTTCTTCCTTCCTTCTTTGCCGTTGCTAAAACAATCAAGACACCACAGCTTAAGCAGCCATACACCCGTTCGCCTCTTGCACGCCCCGAGAAACAAAGCTAAGAACGAACATCACCATGACCTGCACGCAGGTGTCTCCGGCTGAGCCTCACCGCACCAGAGCGTGTTCCGCGTGATCGGTCGCTCGGTGCAGGAGGGCTGACCGGTCGGTCGGTCAGGGGGGCCGGGCGTGCGGTGCGATCGATGGAGGTGGTTGACTGGTCCCTTTTGGTGTGGATTATATGGTAAGTGGTTTGTTTTGGGGGCGGTGTGGCTGTAAAGATTAAAGAGATGGAACGTAGAGGGAACGAGATGTTGCTTTGATGAAGGGCATGACAATTTACTGCATTGTTTTGTCTGTCAGTGTTGCACCATGAGAAACCTCTGGCTTTCTACTACCTCTTAGGCCCAGCAAACTACTCGGTCTACTCCTAACACCGCCTTGGCTTGCAGCGAGTACGACAGTTAGCTGGCCAGTTCTCCAGAAGTTTGCTCTCGCATTCATGAGCCCCTTCTCAGCATACACGGAGAGTGGGTAAACTTTCTCTAACCTAAAGGTCCTTAAGTTAAACTAGCTTAAACTTAGTTTCTGGTTCTCCTAGATAAGAAACGCCTATTTCGCCGATAGCTTCTACCCGCGTTACGTCCGTAAGGGTAGATATAACTCCTTTAGACTTAATATCCTACCTCTTCTATCGAGAGCACAAGCACCTAAACGTACCCGGACGGTCACGTTTCAAACCCAGCTATGGCCGATTGCTCCACCTGGTGATGGTCATCACCGGCTGTTTGTTATGAAGCTGAGTATCGTTAGGTTGGGGCGATGAACGTTGGTGTTTGAAATATTGGCGCGTAGGTGATAGGTAAGTAGAAAATAAAAATGCTGAGTAAGTTGCGGTTTGTGAGGCCACGGAGATATGGGAAGTTGCTTTTTTCTTGCTTGGGACGCGGTTGTTTTATATCTCGATGGGTGTTGCAGGCGATCCAGAACTTAAGACCGCATATATTAACTGCATCATCTTCATGTAAACTTCATCGGCCACACCTATCTTCAAGGATTGGGGCTTGAAGTTACTTTTAGTTTTTCCTCTTCTGCTTGTTGCTCTCCCGCGGCCATTTAGCTTTGATTTGAATAGCCACGGCACGAATGACCGTAACTTTTATAGTCCTTATTTTCCCCTTACTGGAAATAAGTCAGTGTAAGTCAGTTTCACCGTTAAAATCATTAAAGATGCATCACTTGTTATCACTAGGTAAAGATCATCGCAAATTTTTTTGTATTTTTCTATATTTTCTCCTTTTTTTTTTTTTTTTGTGTTTTCTCGGTCTTTTATATCAACCTTCGCAGTGGCTAGTCTTCAACTATATTGCTCGGTTGGCGACTCTTAAATCCGGTGTCGTCAAGAAGCTTGTCATTCCATGAAATACTCAGGTAAAAGAATCATCGAATATCAAAAAAGTCAAAGTCGCAAACCTCCCCAACCGAATCACTCAAAATTCAATCAGTCTCATACTCTAGTGGCTGGTGAAAACAACAGGAGTACTGCTCAATCTCGAAGGTCATGAGAGTCTGCAGAGGGCAGGGGTAGAAGGACCACCTAATGCGCCTCAGCCGAGTCCTCCTCACAGGCCTTCGCCTTCGCCTTCGCGAGACGAGATGCCTCAATCCGCGCCTGGTGCTTCCCAGCCTTGATACGACGGTTTTCCTCACGCTGCGCGGCCCGCACCTGCTCCTTCTCGGCCTTCCTGCGTTGAGACGCCTCTATGTTCACCTGAATGCGCGCCTGCTTCTCAACCATCTCCTGCACACCCTTGGCGATAACGGCTGCGAATGCTTCCTTGTTCTCATCATCACCGTTGAGGTATGTGTGAACTTCCTCCAGGAGCAAGTCCTTGGAATTCCAGGCGGAGGCAATCGAGGTGAGAGCTGTGACAAATGGGCCGTCAGGTGGGTAGACCGTCACCATGTCTTTGACCAATTGCGCCGTCAAACTCTTTGCGCCATTTCTGGGCCAGATGGACCATTGTGCGGGCGCAATATAAACGCTACCGATCTCCAGGAAATTTGCCACACGGAGCGCCCTCATAGTCTGATAGGTCGTCGGGCAGGGCGGCATGCCGTACGCCTTTGGTACCTTGCAGGCGCCAACTAGCCAATTGACAAAATAGAGGACGGCAGAATCAGTGTGCTCCGAGGGAAGCTCCACAGTGACTGGCCCACTCTTGGTAAGGTCCTTGTAGGTAGAGACTGCCAAAAGTAGGCGCTTCGGTATGGTGATCGGCGGAAGGTCAGGCGAAGCCTCGAACGTTATGGTGACGTTGGGGCCAGGGCCCTCGAGAAGGTCGAGGCGGGATTCTTGTGTCCGCTGGAGGAAGGTGTACGGACTGAAATCCTCGTCCGATATGTCCGACATGTTGTCCGACATGATTGTGAACGCAATGCTTGTGTGGGTTACTGAGAACGAGTGGGTGTGATAGTTGAAGAAGGTAGATCGAGTGATCTGATGCTGTAGAATATGGTTATGAATATGAGTGTCATAATGTAGGTATTTGTATATGTGAAGGCGGGTGGCTAGTTCTAAGACATGTTTAATTGTTTTCGAACAATGTGATAGTAAAGAGGGGGAGGAAGCCAAGGAGACTGATAACATTAGGGGCAACATTGTATGTTAAAGGCATTTCTTCTAGATGTTTCTATCTTTTTCGATATTCATTAACTGGTTGTGTGATCCATATGCATATACTCTCAAATTCAATCACCTACGACCTACGTCATGATATAGGCTTTCTTCCGATTTAAACTTACCGTCAGTGTCGCACTATCCGACCGCATTTTATCATAGCCCGACGGTATTAAGCAGTGACTAAATATTTTGGCAAGGTAACTCAATCGACATCAATCCAAAATGTACTCATGTGTAGCTGTAGCAACACGAACAAAAAGAAAAAATACAACGCCGTTAGTTATAAATTAGGTCCCAAGCAAGCTTCTATCAGAAATTTCAAACATAAGAATCAACTCGTGGTACAGAAGGAGTACTGTTTTAATGAGTTACGCCAAGTGATACTGAATTTCGGAGAAGGAAACTGGTTACATTTGACATAGAGGTAATCAGAAATGCCGTCAAGCTTAGGTAAAGCCACCACGGCAAATTCACCGGTTGCTTCGTAGTATTTGGGTAAACCCATCACCTGAGTTTATCAGCGCGATTGTCGAGACACTGTCAGTGATTCAGTGGTCTTGGTTCTCTTTCAGTTCTTAGTATTGACGTGCTCCAGAACACTTGCATAATCTTGAAGTTGCTTTGTTTATAGCTAGCTGTAGACAAACAAGCGCCTACAACGTGGCGCTCCATAAGCGGTGGAAGTTTCTATCGTAGCAACCAGAACTGAAAGCAGTCCAAGCCGCATGCAAAGAAGCAAACAAGCAAATACGTGGCTAGCAAATCACTCAGTGGTCTATAAAAGACCGCAGGGTACAGCACCATCATCGCGCAAGTATACGCTTGTCACTTACGCTCAATAACCGGCTGTCTCCAGGAAACACCGTATATACTTGCACCATTTCAAGACCCATACTCGAAACATGATCTTCGAAGGCGAATACCTACCTTCTAGAATGCTAGCAAACTTAGCAGGTGGTCTTCTACACATCGGTGATGCTGAGCATTCTAGAATGGCAACAGTACACTCAAGGACTTCTTGAGAGCGCGTCCGCTTACCTTGATTCGCACCCCTCCCAACACCAAAGTAACCAAACTAAAGGACAAGTTGTGGCTGCGGCTACGAAGGCCAAGCTTTGGGCTTGCATCGACTCTCTGGACGACAAGAAGATCGAAGGCGGCAATTACATACGCGGCTCTCGTAAGAGCAGCACGGTAGACATTCCAGCTATGGACTACCACCTAGATAAGGAGCATACTATCTAGAGGTCCGTCGACGATGGAGAATTCAAGGCTGGTGTTACCTACTACTAGTTCTCGCTCCAAGCAAAGAAGGGAAGGACCGGCAAGGGTAGCAAGCGCAGTAAGGCTACCGATAAGAAAAGCCATAGTAACGCTAAGGACATTCGAAGCAGTGGTACTGGTAGCACCTACGCCGCCATCTTCGTGTCCAGCGCCCTCGAGAACAAGCCACCGTCCCGCCAAGTTGTTTTATGACATTGATCCTTGTTAAAAGCTTGCTTCCCACATTGTTCCTTAACATGTATTCTCGCTTCGTGGCACCACATGCATATATAAACGCACTGATTTCTCCCTCTGCTGCCCTTTCCTTCTCCTCCAACAACTTTCAGTACGAAGACACCGCGACCGCCAGCTTCTGAACACTCAAACACCGACGTCGGATCGACTTAAACGTACAAAAAAACTTCACACAATCGACTTACAATGGCCGGAAACTCTTCCTCGAACATGACCGCTGGCAAGGCCAACACTGGTCTCACTTTCAACTTCTTCAATATGACTCGTCGGGAGCTTGCGGAGTTGTTCAGTGGCAATACGGTCACACTGGTTGTCGACACCAGCGGAACACAGCGCTGTCTCACAGTACACGCCAAGATGCTCGAGGCCCTCACCGTGAAGACCCACGTTGTCACTGACAACAAGCTCGTCTTCAGGGATGTCGCCTCAGCTGCTGTTAAGGTGTTGGTTGACTGGATGGTCACTATCTGCAAGACTGGAAACATCTTCAAAGTTCCTGTGCAGAACACGTTCGGAAAGAACGTGATGCTGATGAAGGCTGCCCTGGAGCTCGGCATCGCCGATGCCGAAAACACCATCTGGCAACACCTCAAGTCGGACGTCTGTCGCCTCGAATTCGAGGCTGAACATCTTGCGGTCATGAACACCGCCTTCGACAGGAACTCACGTATCGTCAACCATGTCGCTGCTAACCTTGAGTGGATGCAGCACACTTACGGCCTTGCGGATAGCGCTAATGCCTACCTCCTGTCCCACCCGGGCTTCGCCGCCCTAGTCAACGAGAAGCGCTATGAGCGTATACAAAAGCAAAAGGCGAAGCGCGCTGCGGCTAAGGCTGTGAATACACAGGTTCCAACTGCTCGCTATGGATACCGTTGAGTCGATAGTGTTCAACGACGAGATCGGTAGACTGCCGAGGAATCCCTGGAGCTGATTTCTGTTCTTTCTTGCTGGAGGGTTGGTATACTACTGCTCTTGAGTGAATCCTGCGGTTGATTCTTGGTTATCCTTTGGTAGGTGGGGGTTTGTTTGGACTGCGACTTTCCTTTCCTTCCCCTTTTCGGCATAAAAAAAAAAAAAAAATAATAATAATAATAATAATAAAATAAAAATTGAGAAATTGACTTTTGTACTACAACTTGACTTGACTTGATCCCTCATGACCCCAGCCCCATACATACACATGCAGTGAAGCACCACCTGGACGAGACCTTCATAAAGCCATGCATCACAGCAGGGCGAGCATCAACACCGCACGCACACTCACGCCCAACAACCCACCCAGACCAAAAACATCATAAATATAACTATAAACCTCCCTCCCAACACCAAAGCAACCAATCAAACCAGTCATGATCCATGACCCATCGCAATCATAAATGCCAATTGCCAACAACTAAACCCCACATGATCGGTACGATACGGTACGTCAAACTAATCCACCCGTTCGCAGCTCGCTGGGTATTACGCTTCTGCCACACAACCTGACTTGTCGACTTGCTTGGTAACAAAGGAAGAAAGAAGTTAAGAGCAAAAGATAAAGGAATCAGAATAAAGAACAAGGGCCAACGAAACAAAGCCACCGCTCAAGAGCGGAGGCGGATAGCCAGCAACCTAGCCAGCAACCTAGCTCACTGCCTGCAGTAGCTAAACTACGTAGCCAACCCCCAGCCCAGCCTAGCCTAGACAGTGCGTACCGGATATAGCACAATGTAGACAAGAAGAGCCTAAAAACTTAGAAAGTGTAAAAACAGACTCATAAAGAAAAGAGAATAAGAAGAGGAAGAATGACAACGCGATGCCATTACCATTACTCCCATTCCCAGACCCAACCCCACCACCACAGCATTAACGCCACCTCCGCAGTCCAATCTCAAGCAGCAGCAATCGCAAAAACACCACCAACAAGAGCACGAACAAAAGCAATAGCAATAGCAAAATAGCGCTAACAAAACAACCCAAACAAGCCAGCATAAAGTCATCAGGACAGCCCCCAACTCCAACTCCAACTCCAACTCCTTCCTCGCGAGTCCCGCCTTCGACTTCGATGTCGATGTCGAGGTCTTGATCTTGATCTTGGTCTTCTGTCGTAATCCTTTCCCAGTCCATCCTATCCTTAATCCAAATTCCTGTTCCCACTCCAATCCCTGTTCCTATTCCTGTTCTTGTCCCATTCCCAATCCCCTATCCCAATTCTGTCCCCGTGACTCTAGCACCTATCCCTACCTCCTTTCCTTTCCTCTCCGCACCGCTCCATACCGCTCCACTCCACTCCACTCCAGTCCAGTCCTCGCGTATAGAGTCGAATAGAGCCGAACAACAGGCGCAAGCACAAGCGCAAGCGCAAGCATAAGCATAAGAATAGAGTCTTGCCTATCCAGCCTGCCTAGCCTGACAGGTTGACCTCGGTACACACCAACCCCAACCCCCAACCCGCAACGCAGACCCTCGCAGACCCTTCCGTCGTCCCCATCGTCGTCCTCATCGTCATTTCCGTCGTGACGCATGACATGACATGACATGACATGGCATGGCGTGTACTGTAGCCGCTAGCTATGCAGCAGCAGTGAAAAAGTGAGTCGGGTAGAGATGGACCAACCCTGCAGCGCAGGAAAGAAACACCAATAATCCCCAAAAGAAAAGGAAAGAAAGAAGTAAGAAGAAAGAAGAAAGAAGACCCTCTCCTCTCCCCCACAAACCCCACCCCCACAGTCCCCAAGCTCATTTAACACTCAGTCCCGCCCCCCTCTGCAACCCCGGATGCACATGCCCATGGCCATGATGACCCGGCACCGCCCCCCGTGGAACCTCAACCCGCACATAAGCCGCCCCACCGCCATCACGAAGCCCGCCCTTGCCCGCTCCCGCACCCGCCCCGGCCCCTGCCGTCGGTGGAGGCGCCCACCTGACATCCTCCGGCCCCACTCTACGCGCGTACGCGACGTCGTCGCGGCCGAAACTGCCGCCGCTGCCTCTGCTGAGCAGCTCGGGGCGCGAGAGCGGCGGCTCCGTCCGCTTCAAAGGCGTGCTAAGCGGCTCGCCCGCGTGCTTTGGGATCGGGATCGGGATCGCGCGGTCGTATGTGTCGGTGTAGTCGTAGTCGAGGTAGTCGAAGTCTCTGTCCCTGTCGCGGGCGGAGTGGCGGGCGCGGCCGCGGTCCCGATCCCGGTCACGCGATGGCGAGCGCGCTGCTGTTGCTGTTCTGCGCGTGCTGGAGGAGCCGCGCGGCGTGTATGTGTATGTACGGGTTGTAGGCGGGGGTCTGCGGTCGCGGGGGCGGGAGTCGCGGTCACGGTCTCGGTCACGGTCACGGTCGTCGCGGACGGGGTCGCGGTCGCGAGCGCGGTGGTCTGGGTCTGAGCGCTTGTGGCGGACTGGGCTGGTGGTTGTGCTGCGTTTTGGTGCCGTGGTGGTGCCGGTGGATGCCTTGGGCGGCGGCTCGTGGACGACGGTGCGGTAGCCGTCCTCGACGCTGATGGGGATGGGTACGGGGTGCAGCTTGACGCCTCCGCCTTCGGCCGGCGCTGTCGTGTAGCGGTATGCTTTGGTTGAGAGGGGGTGGTTTTCGCAGTCACGGTCGCGGTCGCGTCCGCGTTCGCGTTCACGCTGCTCGCGGTCAGATGTTGTGGGCGTGTTGGGCGAAGATGATGAGTAGCCCGAGTCGTGCAATTCTGTACGGATCTTGGCAGCGCCGCGGACTCTCGAGGAGGAGGGGCTCTGCTTCGAGTAAGTACCCGTGATGGGCATGGTCTCAGCGCGGCGGATGCCAATGGGTGGCGGCGGAGGGTCGTCACGCGTTGCGTAGGAAGAGTCCATGGTCGCGGAGCGCTCGGGAGGCATGCGCGAAGACACCCTCGGGGCGGCGGGCGAGGATTCGAATTTCTCGAGCGACGGGCGCTGGCGCGTCCGCGTATCTTCAGGGATCTCGGGCATGGAGCCTTTGCGATCACGGCGCGGGCCCGAGCCGTGGCGCACGCTTTCGAAGATGCGGGCACTGGGCCGATCCGAGGTACGGCGAACAATGGTGGGCCGGTCGGAGCTCTTGCGGCGGACTTGCTCATAGTTGGAGCTGGAGCGTGTGGCCGAGGGTCTACCGTCTCTGTCCCTGCTACCATCGACCCGTGACATGTACTCCATCGCGTCCTTTTCCTTTCCTCTGTACGAACTGCCGCCTCGATCGTAGGGATCCTCCCTCTGCCCCTTTGATGCCCGCCGCGCAGCCTCTTCGACGTCTCTCCGCCGTGCCTCCCTCCTCTCCTCTTCAGCCCGCTCGCGCAATCTCTCCGCATTCTTTTGCATCTCCACATTCTTACGTCGCTCCTCTTCCTCATACATTGCCTCCTCGTTCTTCCGGCGCCGATGCTCCTCGTACCGGCGGTACTCGTCCGAATCGTCGGTATCGCCGTACGAACTCTTTTCCCTGCGTCCCCTCGTCCTGTCCTGATCCCTCGTCTTCGCAGCCCGAACCCGCTCGCTCTCCGGCGAGACTCTCACCCGCTCACGGACTGAGGATCGCCGAGGCGATGTGCGCCTACCATCACCAGCAAACGCATACTTTGAGCTCCTCCGCGCGCGATCGTAGTAATCATCATCGTCGTCGTCATCATAGTCAGCACGCGCGCGCGCGCGGGGCGGCTCGTCGTAAGCGCGGCTGCGCGAGTAAGCGGGCGAGCGGACCTCATAAGTAGCGTCCCGACGGACCTCGACCTTGGGGCTGCCGCGACTCTGACGTTCCAGGTTCTCCCTCTTCAACTCCGCCAGTCGTACCTGCGCGTTGTACCGCTCACGCTTGTCATCGTCGCCGAGGATCTCGTATGCCTGCTGGACCTTGTGGAACTCGACGGCGGCGTCGGCCTTTTGCGCGGGGTCGGCGACCTTGTCGGGATGACATTTCAGGGCGAGTTTGCGGTATGCTGTCTTGATCTCGGTGGGCGTGGCGGCCTTGGAGACGCCTAAGGCGGCGTATGGATCCGGTGGTAGAGGTGACGCCATGGTTTAAATGGCGGAATGGAGATGATGAGGAAGAGGAGGAGGTAGATGGTGGTGGTGCAATGGAAAGGTGGAATGGCTAGCTGCTCGTCGTCATGGCATGCAGAGTGAGTGCAGCGGCGGGGAGGCTGGCGAGCGCAGGCCAGTATGTAGTATGCACTGTGGAGAAAGCGTTGACTGGAGGATGGTCTAAGCCTGCTGATTGTCCCCCACGATCGCCTCGGCCCTTGAACGTGGCAAAGCGAGAAGCGAGAGATTATTTGTTTGCGACGCCTCGCAGGGCGGCGTAAGCGACAGAAAAAGGGAGAAGGTTGAGAAGGGGCGAGTGGTGAGGCTGCGAGGCTGAGCGGCGCTGTTATGCATGCGCGCCAGGAGCGGTGAAAGTGCCGATTGCCTCTCGAGGACGGATGGAATGCTTATTGATGGTCCTTTTTTTTTTCGCTCAGCACATCCATCACACACCCTCCCATCGCTCTCCCAAATCAAACCCGCGCGCGCGCCCGCAGCGGATGTCGCGGCCACCAGCCCCATCACAGCGCCTAGCAAACACCCGTCCAATCGCACCGACTGCCCGCCTAAAACTGGAATCGCTGACAGCCATGTCCTGTCGCACACATGCCCGCTGATCAAGGGGACCGGCCGTGGTGTGACGGATGTCTGTGCCCCATGCGCCGCCGCTGCCCTCCGATCCCTCCCAGGGTTGCCGCATCTCACTTGGAAGCTGGAAGCCTCTCGCCCTTCTTCCTCCGCCGCCCCCCAGCCCCGCCAGCCCTCAGCCTCGTGTCGTTGCGTCCTGATCGCCCAGGAGTGCCACCCGCGCCTTGCCCGAAATATCCCTCATGCGTCGACAAGTCCCCATTTGTCCCGGCCCGCTGACTGCCTTCCAGGATCAGGGATCACCTGATGAAGTGGTCCGCTCCAGTGCGGGGCAAGCGGCCATACACGCCCTAGGGGTCTCCGTCGTCCTGCGCCAATCGTCCCTTGCCCTGCCTCGCAAGCTAGCCCTTTCTGCTCCACGTGGAGTCCCGCTGGCTCCGTCACGTACGTGTACCCCCATGATTGCTGCCGCGACCCCTCCGTACCGTTTCGCCGTGAGGCTTGACGCACCATGATGGCGTCGATGAGCTCACGCTGCGTGAACGCCTTTTCAGTCCCGCCGCCCTGGCCCTGTGTTTGGCCAAGACGGGAGGTCGATGTCAACTACGATCGGCTTGTTAGTACGCTTCGGATCGCCGTAGTTGTAGCTTTGTGCCTTGATTGCTGCGTTGATCACGCACGTCTCCCGTTTGCCCAGTCTACCTGATACCGCCGCCAATCTGTAGCTGTCTAGGCGAGAGATGAGCTCCCCACTGTCATACTGGCCCAATGCATTCATCGGCGACTGCGTCACGTTCTGTGAGATGATAGCATCCACCGCCTGGCTGGGCTGCGGTTGCAGACACGGCGAGCAATAGAGCGCACGAGAGGTTGGAATGACATCAACAGGAGAAGACGGCAGCGGGCGGGCGGCTGCGGAGCACGAGACGTGGTTCTCCGCGACGTGCGTGCCATGAGCGTAGCAGGTGTCTATCGGATTCCCGCCTTTGGCACTGAGGTCCACGAGCGACTGCTTGTTGGTGCCAGCGCCGGGGTCTCGCCATATATCAGTGCTGGCCTCCAGCTGCTTCACCATTGGCAGATCGAGCTTCCATCTGACACGATGCACGCCTCTGCCCTCGTGTCTATGACCGCAGACGTGCAGGCTCGGCCGAACGCGCCACAACGCTTCGCGGAGCGCCTTGCACCCGTCTGGCCCGCCTTTCGAAGACGTATCACAATGGTGTTGCGGAGGCGCATGCGTCACGAGAATATCCGTGTCGAGCGGGATCGTATCCCAAATTTTCTGCCCGTCCTCGCGCTCGTACTGGAAAGCCCACGTGCTGTCGCAGTAGGGCGAGTAGGGGCTCCCGAAGACAGTGAATCGCGTTTGCGGTCCGTCTGGCTTTGTCAGTTGTACCGTGGTCGACTCGTTCTGGAGGTAGGTGATGCTCGGCGAACTTTTTAGAAGCCTGATGCATTCTTTGGGGTTCTGAGGATTTTGATTATGAAAGTATAAGCCATGCTGGTCGTAGAAAGACTCATCGAGCGTGATGTCGTGATTACCTGATGTCTGTCAGCTATGCGTGTGCGACAGAACGATTTGACGCTTTGAAATACCAGCAACCACGATTTTCGCCTCAAACGGAGCTTTTTCCAGCCAACTGATCGTCTTGCGGAGCTCCGAGAAGCTTCCTTGGTTCGTCAGGTCTCCGGCGTGGATAAGAACGTCTCCTGCGGGCAGCTTCGGTGTCTGGTTGTGCGTATCAGAGATGCAGACGATGCGCGTCTTGCGCAGTATCGGTTCAGCGCTCATGCTGTATTCTGGAATCCTCTCGAATGCTCTACCTAAATGATGTTCTTCGGGCCGCGCTACATGAGGTTTTTATGGTTGAGATGGACTGGAACCTAATGACTCATGGTTTGGAGAAGCGACAATGGAGATCTGTGACGATGAGTGCACGCTCCACATACCTCTGTGAAGTCATCCATCCCCACAGTCATCCAGATGGAAGTTATTGTCCCCATCCATAAAAAGCGCATCACGAATATGAACGCGGTGCCTGAGGACACCAACCTACTTTCCACCCGAGCTGTTCGTCCGACGCCCAACCGATGACGATAGCTTCGGCAGATGGAATCCGGGTGCCCCAGTTCGAGTTTACCCGTCACGACGGCCACTGGGTCTGGAGAGCTTCCCCGCGAGCGCAAAGATCAAGCAGCGATCCCGGAGCCTTCCCCGCGACGGTGGTGACAGCACAGAAATCTGGGTCTTCGGGCTTCGGTCAAGATACGGTTCATCTCCGTCCGATGCCGCCCAGGGCCGTGATGGACTACTTCAGACGCCGATAGCCGACCTCATGCGACATGTCTGTCTGCGAAAATCCCCCGCGCTGACGCCTTGATCTGTTGTTTTGCTGGGACGTTGCGTTATGGCTGTCATCAAGAGCATCGAGTATTTTCGGGTCGTGCCCCGCTGGCTGTTCGTCAAGATCTGCGATGATGCGGGGAACTACGGCTGGGGCGAGGCCACGCTGGAGGGCCATACGGAGGCCGTCGAGGGCACGTTGAACGAGTTCCGCACCCGTTTTATAGGCCAGGAAGCGGATGACATTGAGCACATATGGCAGCTGGCTTGGCGTCTTAGTATGAACTTCCTTGTGACGGTCAGAGCACGTGCTAACCCACCGGTCAGGCTTCTACAGAGGCGGTCCCGTCTTCATGAGCGCTCTTGCGGGCATCGACATCGCCCTCTGGGACATGAAAGCCCGCAAGCTCAATGTCCCCATCTACCAGCTACTCGGCGGCAAGG
This sequence comes from Aplosporella prunicola CBS 121167, assembly GCF_010093885.1. Taxonomy (NCBI): domain Eukaryota; kingdom Fungi; phylum Ascomycota; class Dothideomycetes; order Botryosphaeriales; family Aplosporellaceae; genus Aplosporella; species Aplosporella prunicola. The sequence continues at coordinate 577,982 of NW_022983547.1, forward strand.
TCCGAAACAAGGTCTCCGTCTACGCCTGGATTGGCGGCAACAGGCCAGCAGACGTAGAAACGGCAGCCAAGGCGCGTCTGGCGCAAGGCTTTAAGGCCGTGAAGATGAACGCCACAGAGGACATGGGCTGGTTGGACGCACCCCGCGTTCTAGAATCAGCAGTCGAGCGTCTCAAGAAAGTCAAGGCACTGGGCATGGACGCAGCCATGGACTTCCACGGCCGCGTACATAAGCCAATGGCGAAGCAGCTCGCAAAGGCACTGGAGCCTTACCGCCCCCTGTTCATCGAAGAGCCGCTCCTATCGGAGCATCCCGAAGGCATCAAGCAGATCTCGGAGCTGACAACATGCCCAATCGCGCTCGGGGAGCGGCTGTACAGCCGTTGGGACGTCAAGCGTTTCCTGCAAGGTGAGTCCGCACGTGTCCCGCCCTGCACAGCGGCCTGATCCTGACCCTCATGCCCCTCCCCGTCTGCAGACGCTTCCGTCGACGTCCTGCAGCCCGACGTCTCCCACTGCGGCGGTATCTCTGAGATCAGGCGCATCGCTGCCATGGCCGAATCGTACGACGGTGTGTCCTCCCCCTCCTCTCTGCCCTAAATACTGCCCCGCTGACGTCGTCCCACAGTCGCTATTGCTCCCCACTGTCCGCTCGGCCCTATCGCGCTTGCGGCTTGTTTGCAGGTCGGTATCGCGACCCCTAACCATGTCATCCAGGAAATGTCGCAGGGTATTCACTATAATACGGAAGCGGGCGACTTTGATATCCACAGCTATGTGACGGACGCAAGTGTCTTTACGGTAAAGGACGGATATGTCGATGCGTTGACTGGGCCCGGCTTGGGAATCGAGGTTAATGAGGACTTGGTCAGGAAGGTTTCCATGACGTCGACGCCGTGGCCGAATGGCGAGTTTTATGGCCCCGATGGCGGTATTCGTGAGTGGTAGACGATTGCAAGGGTGTCGCTTTCTTGCTTCGAGCCTTGCAAGGCTGAATTAAGTCGGTGTTGGCCCCGGCTATTCACCATTCCCTTTGGCTATTTTGACCATACCTTTCTGCCTACCAACTTTGGCAGCATTAGGCAGAAAAGAAGAAGAGGATTGGATACACTGCGGCGATAATCAGAAAACAGTAACATAAGCGTTTAACCCAGCTCTACACCCGTTGTTCACCAATATTGCTAGGCCTGCTATTACACTGCTAATTGCTGCGCGTTTAGCCTCTACTGCTCTTGTTTTTGGGTAGAAGACACAGGTGCAGCCAGGGTGCAGCATCGTCCAGCCTCGTCCGGACGGAGCCATAGCTTGGCAGTAGGCTACAGTCTACAGTTCTTACCGTCCCGTCCGCTAAATAGGCTAGAGACCGTCGTCTAACGACAGCCCGGCTGAAAGGACAGTTCTAGGAGGAAAGGGGTACAAATAAAGATTAAAGGTAGGGGTACCCCACGGGCATGTACCAGGGCACGTACCAAGACCGCCGCACCAGGCCTAATTAGGTATAAAATCTCTACAACACCATAACTATTATCCCTCTTTCTACAGGTTCAGCCTATTACCGTCCGACGAAGCCTAGTACCGTCAAGACGGAGTTTCTTCTCTTCTTGTTACTAATCAGACGGGGCCGGACGGGACGGTGGGAACGGCCTAGCCCGACGGGACGGACCACCGATGGGCTGGGCGGTGCTGCACCTTGGGTACAGCAGTATAGTATTCAGGTAAGCAATTTAAGCGGCAGTTAGAAGATGTTCTAAGACACAGAATAACTCTGGATAGGTATCACGTGGGGTGGTTAAAACAGCAGGGAGAGTCAAACGAAGTGGTCGAATTAACTGGGGCCAAGAATGGAACGGGATTATTGGAGATCGAATCTGTCACATTCTCGCTTCGAGTCTCGCAAGGCTGAATCAATTAACTTTGTCAGAAACGTCTAGTCTTTGTTGTCGAGGCAAGTATTCCTGTGTCAGCCTAACCGCGGCATATGCAGCCGCGTCACCCCGCACAGCCAGGCTTTTTCCGTAAAGCGTGACCGCCAGTTCAGCCTTGAGTGTTCAGAAGGCAACAGCTAAAGACACATCTCACGAAATCTCCATCAAAATCTAAGCACATTCAGTTTCGTCCACCGTTTGAGTCATCTTCCCAATCCGCACATATGGCATCGTTGAAACGAAAGCGCTCAACCGAATGTATAGTCGAGGACCTTGTTGCTCAGGACGTTACGTACGGAGCCAACAGGCGCTGGCATTCAGCCCCTTCATCAGACAAGGCCGAAGCTATTGACTCTCCACCACCCACCACCCAGTCTGTGGAACCAACTGTTGTTTCTAGCCAGTCCGAAGAACAGACACTCCATGCCGAAGCTTTCGACCCTCGGTCACCTACCACAAAGCCTGTTGAATCAACCAGTATTCCTCACCGGTTCGAGGAACAAACCCCTAACGTCGAAAATACACCCGAAGTTTCAGCCTACACCGAACATTCTCTCGGTACCAAGCTCTGCGAATATTGCAAGGTCCTTCAGTTCGATGACTTGGCTGCCGGTGGCCAAGTTGGCGTCTTGCAGGATGGCACTAAAGTGCTGTCTTTGCCGTCTTCGCCGAAGGGCTCAAACGATTCCCAATCATTGGAGCTAAAATGCGGCCGAAAAGATGAACTTCCGGAAATGCCTGCCTTGCAAGCTTCTGCTGCTGCTGGTTGCGGATTTTGCGCTCTTCTGAGGTCTTCAATCTCGGCGGAATACGACATATACAAAGATTTGGGAAGATTTCCCCTAGTCATCAAATATTTTCAATATAGATGGTATAAAAGCAAATGGTCCCATAGAGGGATCCTTGAAGGCCTTATTATTGCGGACCTACACGTCTGTATCGAGTTCGATGCCTATGGAAATTCAGAAAGGATATTCACTTTTTCTATTGAGGCTGAAGCTGGTAATACATATGATGCCCTTCCCCAAAGCGTCGAAATCAACTCTAACTCATACCTTAGGGGCATCTGCTACGTGGCTGGGTATATCACTAAGACTGCTTCCAAAAAATTCTCTCGACTCCATTCCACTGATGAAACGCTGGATCAAAGACTGTTCAGATTCTTGTCACCCCGAAAGAACACCGTCTTCAATGCCCACAAGGTTAATAGACGTGGGTGACGAAACAAATGCGGATGAGCCTCGTCTTGTCCTAACCGTGGAGATGAACACTCATTTGTGCGAATTTATTCCGGAGAGGTACGCCACTTTGACCCATTGTTGGGGAGACCCGTCGCGGCCGCCTCTCAAGACGGACAAAGCCTCTTTACAAGAAAGGCTCAAAGAAATCCCTCTCAACTCCATGCCGGCAAACTTTCGTGATGCCGTCTCGGTCACTAGGGCTCTCGGGCTTCGCTACCTGTGGATCGATTCGCTATGTATCATCCAAGACGATAAACACGACTGGCAAAGAGAATCAGCAAGCATGGCCAGCATTTACCGATGCGCTTACATCACTCTCTGCGCTTTGCAAGGAAACTCATCTTTCTCTGGTTTTCTTGACAAACGCTTTCTAACTCCATCTGTTGAGATTGCATACAGGTCTTCTTTATGCTGTGAAATATCCGGTACATACTTCATTAGAGAAAACAGCAACAGAAAAAACAGCTTCCATACAGGTTTCAAACCATTGACTTCTTCCTCATGGATGCACCGTGGGTGGACACTACAGGAAACGGTGCTTTCCCAAAGGAAATTGCTCTTCACGGATAGTATGGTCTTCTTTATTTGTGGCAAAAGGTGTCGACAGGAAAACGGTGACGATACATTTAGCCCTCTACGCCTTCACTGGCCAGAGGCAAGTGTTACAAAATCGGGGACACAATATGAGGTAGAGGAGTGGAAGGATTCCTGGAATCGTATTGTTGAAAAGTACTCCGGTCGAATATTCACATTTCCAGAGGACAAATTACCAGCATTATCAGCATTGGCAGAAGATATAGCTTTTGCTACTAGAGATCAATATTTGGCCAGACTATGGGAGTCAGACATACACCAAGGGCTTCTGTGGTTAGATATCCCACCTCATATCTCTCTTGGCGATGACGCATGCATGAAAGCATGCCGGACGCGGCCTTTTACGGCGCCGTCTTGGAGTTGGGCATGTCAAGATCTGGAAGTTTACTGGGACATGGTATACCAGAAATTTCTCGTTCCACAATGTGACATTCTCGAGGCCAAGACAACTGTTGACGGATTAAACAAGTACGGCCGTGTTATTTCAGGGCATTTAACAATATCTGCAAAGACCAGTCGACTGTTAGTCGACTTTTGTGGTAAGGGTCGCCTCCCAGACCAGCAATATATTATCCAGCCCTGCGGCGAATATATGTATCCTGCGTATTTTCGCCTGGATTGGAACCTCCAAACGACCATAGAGACACAAGATGTCGAGGATATCATGAGACCGAACGGCCCGCTTAAGGATTCGTTGGTCATGTTAGTGGCAATACTGAAAACCGATGATGACGACATTCGAGGGTTCGGACTTCTTCTCCTTCCCACCGGCAAACCATCCGAATTCCGACGTGCCGGTAGGTTTGAAATCTCCATTCCAGACATCGATGGTAAATACTTTGAAGGCTGGGAGACCCGAACACTCCGGATCATCTGAAATCCTATTCCAGAGATGGAGTCTTTACTTTCAAAATCCTCTTCAATCCCCATTTCCACTCAAGGGAACACTCCATCGCCAACAATTACTACTTGAAGAGACACTCATGGCCTGGATTTCCGAGAACATGCTACTTTGACTCTTCGAGTACTGTATGGAAGTCGCCAGGCCCATCTCTTCGACAGTTTCTTCCCAACAGGAGCCATATCATGTCTACCACCCCAGGAGAACATCATAACGCAATCACCGGCAACCGACGAGGAAATGGACAGCATGAAGCAGACATTTCAGCCTGTGTCAACTTCTGAGACAGATTTTACCAATCTATCTTCATTATTCATTTCACAGGACTTTACTTTCTTCACTGTTATCTTTTAGTTCGCATATTTCTTTTCTTCATTGGGTTTCTTGGAGCTGGTACCGTGTTCATTAGGCGTAAAGCTGGATTTTCTCTTTTAGCATTTCATCTTGTTATCTTCGAGGTTGAGACGTTCAGTGTCCGGTCCATTCTATCAGTTAAGGCGTAACGTCCGTCACCGTCAACCGAGATTCACCGTGAAGCGAGATGGTAATACTTATACCGAGTAGAAGAAGATACCTAGCTAAGATACGTAGAGTTTATATATACTTTAAGGCCTTTTTATCTATACCTAGGATTCGGGCTAGGAGCTGGGCAAAAAGGACTCTGTAGGGACTGCTTGTATCTTCCCCTGTCTTGCTATACGGTGGATCTCGGTTCACGATAACGGACATCAATCCGGAGCGGTATTTCCACTTTGTATATCACCTGAGTTTTGCTCTGGAGACCTAAACTAGGGGTAAATACAAAATATGTGGCAATGTCGCTTCAAATACCAAGATTGAACACCCCTTATATTGTGAGTATCAAATCGCTGTCTTTCAACTTTATATCAATATCCTAGTAGCACACGCGCCGCTTAGCCACCGGCAACCCGACTTCTGCTTCCCTGCAAAACCTGCGAAAACTAGAGATCACACTTGACACCAACCGTAAACAGTAGAGGCGAAGACTTCAGTGCTTTCTGCTGTAGCATTCTGTTGTAAATAACTTAATTCGCTTTCAAGATTGGATGTGGCCAAAAATGATAACCGCCATCTCTGCCCTGGCTTGATGATCACTACTAACAGTGACACATTATGTCCTTCACTATGTTTTCGCGATGATGTTTATCAACAACATGTAATGTTCGAGCACTGTATTCCAAAAGGCAGATGCGATCTTCTTGCTCGGAACTAGTGCGCCTTCGTTTTTGCAGTGTTGTGCGTAGACCATAAGACCCATCTATGTATTTCGTTGATCCATTCAGCCAGAGCCTTGACATCTTTGGTACAAGCTCCTGCTTCGAGGCCTGTGTTGCTCTAATGGCCTCCTCTTTTATACAGTCTTGAACGTCAGGCGTTCACTTCTGTCTCAAATTGTCTTAACTGGTGAGAATGCAAGCCTGTCTATTGGGATAAATACTACGAATGAGTTAGAGCCAGAAGTAAAGCAGCATTACATTCCGATTACAGCAGCAACAAAAGTAAAGTCGCCACTTACGAAAAATGGAATAAGAGAAGAAAAAGGCGAAACATGTCGTCAAACCAGACAAAACATCACAGGCAATAAGTAGAATGCCTGAAGCGGTCCTTTATCACTGTTAACTAGTGCAATATAAACTCAACCCACCAACTCTTATTTGTACTGTACAATGTACAGTTTCGAGACCAGCAGACCCTCAAAGCCGAACACTGACAATAACTCACTGAAGCACAAGGACTTGCACCGCGGGTCCAGCAAAGTAGAGCGGGTGAACATCACCCCGCCGCAGAGCTTTTCTGACGAAGCCCCTGACACGCTGACCAACGTGCCTGTCGAGGGAAGGATGCATCAGCGGTGTCCAACATCAGACATATACTATCAAACATCAACAACAACAATAAATGGTAACACTCGCCAACATACCCAAACCAATTTCCCACACAATAACGATCTCCTCCGTCATCTTCATTGTGTACTGTCAGAGTCTTCAGCTTCGCCTTCGTTTCAGTGCGTTCGGTCTCGATATTCCCTTTGGTCGAAGCGGCTCGGAGTTGCTTCACCGTCTTGTCTGCCTGCTCGATGTCCTCGACCTGCGCTTCAAGGGCCACAATTAAGCGTCTTCCGCAGAGTTTTGTGCGGTCGTACTCAGTCTTGTCCAGCACGGTAGCGTTAATTGACGCTACACTTCTCTCTCGTATCATTCACTGGATGTCATAGCAGTCTTTCCATCCTATTTCAGTTCATCTCGTTTGGAGAATTTGTACTAAAATTAAGAGAACGCTGATAGATAAGTAAGATACGTGCCTATCAAGGCGAAGACCTCAACACGCCCCCTTCCCTTTCTTCTCTGACTCCCTCTTCGTTCCCTCCTATGTACCCATCCCAACAGCATCCCCACCCCGCACCAAAACTCCCCAACCACAACGCACCCAACGCACCTAACCCATCACCAATCACCTCAACACGCACTGCACAGACACCAGCAGCTAGATTAACAACTAACCATCGAAAAGCCTATCTCGATTAAATTCGCTGCCTTCCTACATAACAAAGCCAATCTGCACGCCGACAAACAAACTACCTACCTACAGAGCCAATCCAAGTCAAGACAACCCAAGACAAGCCGTAGAGCCGTCCAATCTACCGTGGATACCTAGGTATCAAATAGGTAGGTAGACTTACATAGAGTTAGCAGTAAGTACCTAGGCACACACGCGCGCGCCCCACCTACAACCCAGCTCCCCGCAATCAGTTAATCAATCAGCTAATCAATCTGCCCCCTCATCATCATCACTAAGCAGAAGGCGCATGCACCAAGCATGAAAACGCAGACGCAGCAAGACCAAGACTCAGCAAGCAAGACAGCCCAACAGCCAAACAGCCATACAGACATACAGCCATACAGCCATACAGACATACAGACATACAGCCATACAGCCATACAGACATACAGCCATACAGCCATACAGCCATACAGACATACAGCCATACAGACAAAGAGTTAGAACCCGAAAGACAGAGTCGTCAGAGAGAAAGAGTTAGTCCAGACAGAGACCGCGCGCGTCCCCTACCTACGTAACTAACTAGCTACTTAAAACTAGAAAGAAGCCCCTCCTACATTTGGTCCCTCCTGGATCAAGTTATTCGTGTGTGAGACTGAACTGTGTGTTTGAGTGTGTCATTTCCCCTCAGTCTCTCTCCATCTCCCCACCCACCCCCCAAATGATCAAGGTGTGTGTGAAGTAGAAGAAAAAAGCTTGCTGCTGCCACCATATCAAAAATCGAAAACGCGCTTCCTCTCAACATATCCTCCCGTGTCCGCAAAATTTGGTGGGTTGTGAAGAAAATGTGTGGATTGTATGAGGATAGCTAAAAAGTCGCGCATTTTTATTTTTGGTTGCCCAATGTCTGTCCTTGCGGCTGGCTGGCTAGCGGGGCACGCTGAGTGTGCGTCTAAGCGCCCAGGCTGGGGAAAGCAGACTGGTCGTTGAGGTTGACGGCAGTGCCCTTGGCGCCACCACGGGGCGCGCCGCGCTGGCCACCACGGCCGGCACCACCACGGCCCTCGCCGCGACCACGGCCACCACGGCCGCCACGGCCGCCGCGGAAACCGGAGCGCTCCTCGCCGCGGCCGTAGATGTCGCCGAGGTCGATGGTCTGCTTCTCCTTGGGGCCGCGCTCCCTCTTCTGCTTGCCGCCACCGCCGACAAAGTACTGCTCATCCTCCGGCTTGGCAATAGCCTTACCCTCGGGGAACTTCTTGTCGCCGCCCTCGTTGGGCTTGCGGACCTCGGGGGTGCTGCCCAGCTGGGCCTTCTTCTCGGCCAGCTCAGCAAGGTACGCGTCGTAGGACTTGCTCTTGTCCTCGGGCTCGGCAGGCTCGCCGTTGGCCGCGTCGGCCTCGAAGCCCTCCTTCTCCTCCTGCTTGGCAATGGCCTCGCCAGCCATCTCGTCGGCAAGCTCCTCGCCGCCGGTCTCGCCACCCCAGCCGTGGGCAGCCTGCTTGGGGTGGTCACTGCGTATGATGATGTCAGCGGATGAGACAAAGGCGGGGTAATCGAGCTTTCTCAACTTACGAGACACCGGTGCGGCTGTGACGGTCGTCACGACCACCGCGGCCACCACGGCCGCCGAAACCACGGCCGCCACGGGAGCCACGGCCACGGTTGCCGGATTCCTCAGAACCTGAAACAGTCAAGTCAATGCGACGACTCGAATACGAAGCTTCAATGCGTCGACTTACCCCTCAGGTGGTTGGGGTGACGGTCGCTGCGGAGACCATCGTCAGCGGGCTTGCTGCGGTTGTTGTAGCTACCAGCGTCGCGGTCGCGGAAAGCTAGTCTTGGCGTTAGTCTCAACGGTTTTGCGGGGTGAAGAGAGCTTCGAGTCAATCGCATCAATGTCGAAAATGGACGACATTGGCGCAAAGAGCTGCGATGGCGGGAGAGGAATTGATCTTACCGCCCTCGTTGCCAGAGAACTGGTTGCGGCCACCGCGGCCAGCGGGGCGGGGAGTGTCCTTGACGGGGCCCTCGGCACCAGCGTTGCGCTTGCCAGCGCGCTGGTTGGGCTTGTCAATGGCCTTGGTAGGCTGCTCGGGCGTCCTCCTTTCGGGGTCGAGCTCGGGGTCGTTGCCTGCGCGAAAAAAGTGAGACTTGAGCGGGTAGCGTGGGAAGCAGCTTCAGCGGGGTCATTTACCCAGGAGCTCGTAGAGGTTCTGCAAGCTCTGATGATTAGCGCAACGGGCGATGGAAAAGCGAGGCGGACGATGCAGCTCGCTGATGAAGTCACAGACGGACTGACCTTGGAAGCGATGCTGCCGGACATGGTGACGATGGGGTAAAGCGCCTTTCGCGCTTGTGCCTCCTAGGAACGCACTCTGTAGCTTTGGAGAAAGGGGAGACGAGAGTCGATCCTCAGAATGCGGGACCAATACTCTCGGGATGCTGTCGCGCTCGAAGTGTGTTGTTGCGCGGTTGTCGTCGAGCCGGGACGTGTGGTTGGCTTGGTCGCTGACGAAATTATCTCATTGTGGTCGAGCCAAGCTAAGCGAGCGCGATCGCCTTGAAGCCAACGGACGTCACGAGAGAAGTGCTCTGGATGCACGCGGCCATCCGAGGGCCAAATTAACTAGAGTATCTACTATGCCGATCCACGGCATCAAAGTCATGTACGAAAGGCGAGCGCAGGTCCTTGTCAAAAAGCTACCTCGCACCCACACACGCCCGCTCGCTGCTCATTCTTATTTTTGTTTTCCATCTCGACGTCCCCCGCACCGCGCCTCGCAAGCGCGAGGCCACGGCTTTCCGGGGCGTCCTGTAGTAGGTCAGAGGTAGCTCTCTCTGCCTGGCGTCCCGCTAAGCTCAAAAAGACGCCTCGCTATACACATTTTGGAACTTTTTCCCTGGCCCTTCTCAAGTTTCCCCCCAACGCCCGCTAAATGTTACATTCGACTGGAAACGTGACTCGTCAAATCGTCCCCCTTCCTAAGTAGCTCCCCTTCTCCGCATCATCCCCCGTTCTCAACTCAACTCGCCTGGTACGAGAACTGCGTCGGGAAGTGCATGCTGGCTGACAGGCCAAACGGATCTGCATCGAGAATCGGGTCGTAAGGGTCGAAGCCGTGGTTCAGGTTGCCGTACATGGCGTTGTTGCCATGGGCGTCTGCTGGCTGCAGCGCGGCGGGCGAGGTGTACTGCGAATCCCCGTTCTGATACTGCTGGGGCACCAATTGCCCCGAGCCCTGGGCCTGCAGGTGCGGGGCCGTCTGAGGTTGTATGTGCGGCGGAAAGGATTGCGAATAAGGGCCGGTGCCGGCGGAGCGTTCGCTGGGGTCTTGGTCGTCGATCATGTCGGCTTGCGCATCGTACTCCTGTTCTGTACTCACGGATTAAATCTAGGACGAACAAAGCTCTATGCATAAGAGCACGCAAAATGGGACGGGACAACTTGCCGAGCTGATCCATGTGGCTTTGGAACGGCGACGGGTAGTACGAGGACGGTCCTCCACCATTCGCAGTGCCCGTCAAACCGTTCCCTGCTGCACTTGATGCCGATGCGCCTGACATGCCGCCGGTCGAGGGGTACTGCGCGCTGAGCGAGTGTCGGTGCCCCGGGAGGGGATTATACTGCGATCTAGGCGGCGGGGGCTGCGGTCGCAGCGGGGGCTGCTGTTGAGACTGAGACACAGGACCAATGTTTGGGGAAATTGTGGGGATGAAGTTTGGGGACTTGGTCGCCGTGGTCGAGGGCGACGATATGTGGGAAGCTGGGGTAGGCTGTGAATGTGGTGAATGGTTTGGAACAGCACCATCGGGCTGAGCAAGCGGCGAGCCAAGCACACCTTCAACCTTTTGCGGGAAGCCTTGGTAAGAGCGCCTTGCTTGCTGATGTCGGTTCATGATCGCACGCTGCATCGGCGGCGGTTGAGGCGCGGATCCAGGAGGCGGCACGCGGGCCGGGCCAAGGTGCGGACTGCCAGTCTTCGCACGAAGCTCCGCCTGCACATCAATACCTGGGGACGCGTCAGAGCGGTCTGGGGTTGTGGCTGCGGGACGGGCGCCGAAGCGTACCTTTCTCCAGCAGGATCCGCTCCAGCAACGAGTTCTTGTAGCGCAGCATCAAACATTCATCGGCAGCACTGCGATGGTTCTGCTGCAGGGTTTGCAGCGTCTCCTCGTGGTGCTTGATTGTACTCTCCAATTGCTTGATATACTCGGTGCGGCGCTCGCGGAAGGCGGCCTGGGCCTGCCGGTTCCGCTGCTTGCGCTCCTCAGAGGTGGCATAGATCTTGCGACGCTTGGTTAGTGGAGGGCGAGACATGGCGCGGACGGTGCAATTCTAGCAAGAGGCGGCAGGACTGCTCACAGGTTTACGCCCACCCTTGCGCTTCTGCTGCTGCTGGGGGTGTTCCTGCGCGGTATAAGACTCGGCCTCAGGCTCGGGCGTGGTCGCAATGGAGCTGGCGGAACCGTCCCTCGACGGCTCCTCCGACTTGCCTACTGCGGCAGCCATGTCTTTTGTCGCGGTGGTGTTATCGCCCATCTGCAGGTACCCCTCAGTGACCCCTCCAGTGACAGGTGCGGGTGGACGCGGATTACGTGCGATAAGCGCGCGAACTGGGCCGTTTCGGGCGATCCGGGGCGCTTGACGTGTGCGCGTGTGTCGGGGCGGTAGATAATGTTGATAATGGAAAGATAAAGTCGCGTTGGCGATGGATGGACGGGCAGGTTGGTGTGAGGTAAGACGTTGGGTAATGGAAACGAAAGAGCAGCGGACGGGGGGGAAGGGATTGCGACTTTCTTAGCGGCCAAGGCCCGTCATCGGAGCTGCTGGCCGGGCAGACTTTTTCCTTCTGGTGGCGCCGGTCTGGGGGACGCAGAGTGCGCCCGGCTGGCCCGACCTCTGCGAGCATTCCTGCTGCCTCGAACTCTCAAGACTACTGCGTCTCTCGTTCGGGACCGCGTTGCTGCTCACGGTATGGCGCCAGACGTGCGCAAGCCCTTTCTCCGCGGCTCTCTTTCCACTCGACAGCTGACGTGAGGGGGAGAAGGAGGGGCGACGCACCACGAGCTCCAGCTGCACACCCGCCAACGCCCTTTGTCATCAAAGACATGGCAAGCATGCTATACAAGATTTCCTGTGCCCGCATCTCCATCGAGACGACGAGTGCGGGGCTGCTTTTCTCCTCCCCCCCCCCTCCCAGGCCCCCTCGGCTTCTCGTTAGCCGATGCTCCCCCTTCTGGCCCCTCCCCCTCAAGGCCGCCCGTGACGCCAGCCCAGCTCCGCTCATTCCTCCTCGCGGCTCGAGGCTGCACGTCGGAGCGGCCGTCGTGGTCACCTGTCGTCGACCGCTGCATCCAGCCCAGCCCGCTTGCAGCCCTTTTTCGTCTCCCTCGTTAGGATGCTCCCTTTCGATGGAACCTCGCTATACTGGCATGCCGATGATGTGCAGTGCGTGCGGGACGAAATGCGGGCAGGCGCACGGATGAGATTTGTCCCAAGATTCGCCCATCTCAACCCATCTTTGACAGACACGGCTGCCTGCACTGCGTTGTGGGACATGGCGCTGGGGTTGGTGCAGTATGTAGGTAGTGAAGAGCTCTTTTCTTCTGCCAGTAGGTAGTGCATCTCCAATTTTTCGCAGTCTGTAATTTCAATCGTACGCGACTTGCGACTTTTCCATCGTATCTTGTCCTTGTATGGAAAGTGTGCGCGCATGTAGAAGACGGCAGGCACGATGCCCCACGAACCTCACTTCCATCTCTGCGCAGCCCGACGCACAGCGTGGCGGCAACATCAATTGCACACAACCTTTCACCGAATGCCTCCAATCGTCGACAGACCTATAGAGCATCCCTTTTAGGCGCACCTTAGGGCACTCTATGAATCCAGTACATATGCCCCCACGGCCTATCCTGGCAGCGTCTGACCGTGCATGTACCTAGTTGAGATCGCATCCTGTCCTTCCAGGCGTCGACTACGACCTTCCCACGCAGCACCTGCATCAACCTCATGGTACAGCATGTTTGCCATCCCACGTTGCGCAGCCACTAAATGTGGCAGAATACGTTCAGCTCCCTCCAGAGACCGCCCCTCCACCGCTCAGGCTCCGTTCATCGCTCGGCCTCATACAGAAGACGGGGTTTTCAATTGGAAAGGCACCGCCGGATACTCAAGAGACCCTTGGGATCCAAAACATCGAGGGACAAATGGGCGAGGCTCCTCCATGGTCCACATCGGGCGTTCCCCCCTGGTCTACGGCGACGCGTCCTCTTTCTGACATTCGCGAACTCACTGAGCCGAGTCTTCTTGAAATCACGAATCGTAAGCCATTACCCGATCCTTCTGACGCTGGACACCGTCGCAAATGCTCCCTTTCCCGGAAGGCGTCTTTGCTTTCTCGAAAAGGCTCTTTAACAAGGAAAGAATCGCTATCTCGGAAGACTTCTTTGAAATGTGCTCCTTCACCGGCTCCAGAGGAGCAATTCGACCTGCGTCGGGGCCGCTCTTCCCCAGCCAAATCGCCTGGCACTGATCGTTCGAGCATTTACAGCGTACCGAGCGGAAGTGTCCCGGCACGATCGTCATCGCAGCATGCGGAAAATAGAGGCATATCATTACCACCCAGAGGACCATCATGGCCGCCACCACCGCCGCGGGGCCTTGGATATACCATACCTAACAGGGGCGAATCCAGGTCGCCCGTGCGAGAGGTTGCTGTGAGGCTTGATCCTGTCACTTCAGACTCTGTACGACGGGTGCCTTCACGGACATTTACGAGGGAGCTCTCGATGGAGATGTTGGAGTTCCCTTCTCATCGACATCCGCGGGTTTCTGCTGAAGCACACCTAACGGCGCCGTTGTATGTTGGTGGAGGTAGCCTTGAAGGCCATGTGCGGATTGTCATTGATGATGCCGAACGTACAAGGCACAAACGAGCATTGGCCATTGCAAGGATATCCGTGGACCTACTCGGTATCGAAGAGATGTACAACGGGAAAAGAGATGTTTTCTTGAACCTGGCGACGGAACTTATCGATTCGGAGAACCCGCCTCCACACAACATGGTCGAGTCTGCAAAGCAAATATCTGCTCTTGACGCCTTTTGGCTATTGCATCCCTCGGTCACACTCATGCCTTTCTGCCTCAGTCTACCGCTCGACGTAGGACCACCTCCATTCAAATCCAAATTAGCACAAATCCGCTATGTTCTTTGCGTAACGCTACTCATTCGGGACAAGGGTGTGCAGTATCTGGTTAGATCATCACAAGAGGTTTCAGTGTTGTCTGTCTATGACCGTAAGCTGACTTCACATTTCGTCTGAATTGTTTACTAAGCTTTTCGTAGCGGAGAAAGCTCTCACGTCATTGCCTAGCCCTCTAACAGCTTCTGACGAGTTTGTGAAACAAAGGGATTCAGGAATTGAGGTCGTCAAAGTCACGGCAGGCCTGCATCGCCAAGTTTGGGTGAGCGGTACCAGCATCTTTGTGGACGTTCACATTGCGAACAACAGCCGGAAAACGATACGCAAGATGGAGCTGCAACTCGAGCGGGACATACTTTGCTACAAGCATGTATGTCATCCGTTAGCGTCTGCTAGTGTCCCATCTTGCTGATCGGATTCCCAGACTGCTGCGGCAACCCTTGAAAAATCAGCCAGTCAAGCACGCATATTTGACAGCAACGAACGCACTATACTGACCAAGACCTGGCTTAAGCCGGGAAACGGTGGCTGGACTGGGATTCCCGCTCGTTCTACCGAGACGCGTACCTGCGACTTGGAGCTTCCAAGAGGGCACGCGACAGTAAAATGCGGTACATTTAGGACGGCTTACCTTTAAACTTGCAGTGCGCTGACTACCTGCAGGGAAATTTTTCGAAGTCCGCTATTTTCTCAACATTATAGTGAGCAGCAGTCACACGTACGCTAAGCCCGCCCCGTTATCTGACCTCCAGCTCACGTTACCATTAGCAAACTCGTCTCTGTGCAGCTACCAATTGTGTTGATACACATGGTGAGCTTGGCACCCCACTGGCGCCATATGATCCCATTCTGACACATCGCCCAGAATTCTCTCGACGTAGTCCCCAACTCTGTGGCCCAAGTGGCCGCTGCTATTGAAGAAAAGCGCCACCATCCTGATTCCCGCTCCCGTAACCTCACACGGCGTCCATCAACATCTGTCCAGGGCCGCGCCTTTGCTGCGCCTCGCCTACAATCCCTCGACCGCAAGCGTGCTGAGGTCCAAGAGCTCGAACAGATCGGTCACATTCTCGACCACTCGCCCCGTAAATATGTCATCGCACGACGCCGCGCCGACAGCAGTGATGCCGCGGCCTTGGAGCGAGGCACAGCCGCACCTGCTGAACATGTGATCCGACGCGTGCGGAGCAGCATCGCCAACAAAAACATGCGCAGCAATGACGGCGGACTCGTGGGCTTCTGCTACGAGTACGATGCGGGCTATTGTACACCGCCGCCGAACCGCAGCGGCCGCGTCATGGAGACGGACAGCCTTGAAAGTGTGCGCCATTGCTTGCGCCATGTTCGTTCTAACGAAACAAATCGCTCTCATCGCACTGACGGCACGCTCCGTACCGCGCGCAGCGCCTCACGCCACCGTCGCGGCGGGCCCAATAATAGCAGTGGTGCTTCGCACACGGTGATTGGCGGAGGGGTTGGAAGCAACACCAACAATGGCAGCGGCGGGCTTCACCTCCCAATACCTCCTCCCCCGCCGACATTGGGCTTCCGCGAAGCAGAGGTGCGAGTCGGCGAATCCCCAATGCTCTTAGTACCTCCCACGAGCGTCAGCAACACGGCAGGCAACGGTGCTCGGACGGCGCCGACGGCGACGGAGTTCCAGTTTTCGAGCACGAGCGCGGCGGGATTCAAGGCGCGCTTGGACGCGGCCCGCGAGCGCCAGTTCCAGTTCCGACAGCTAAAGAAGCGGGGGGCCGGAGGGGGCGCGGGGAGAGATCGCGAGAGCAGCAGTGGTGGTGGCGGTGGGACGTCGACTTGGCGGGGGTTTGACTGGTTGGTTGGGGATCGGGCGGCGGAGAGAGATCGGCAGAGAGAGAAGGATAAGGATAGGAAGAGGGGCGTGGAGGGGTGGTTTTAGTGATTGTGGGAGTGTGAGTGTGTCAGTGTGCGGGTTTCTGTGAGTTTTTGGGGGTGCCGGGTTTTGAGCACTGATGGTTGCTGTTTGTTGGTGGCACCGGGCAACGGACTTTTTTCTTTTTTGGCTTTTCTTTTGGGCACGGGTTCATGCGGAATAGCGCGCTGGCTTTGGGTATGCATGATGCATTATATATATCATTGGTCGAGATAGGCATATTACATTGCATGGCATGGCTTGTATGCTTGGTATTGGATTGTGTATCCGAGAATCACTCTCCCTTTGCTTCAATGACGACAAAGTATCGTTCCTCTCAACCTGCTCAACCCGGTCAATTATATCTATCCGGACTAGCATAGGGAACATGATAAGTGCTCCTATAAATAGACGGAAGCCCGGCGGTGCTAACTATTTCTCTCTACCAGCCCTCACAGTCTTTACTGAGGCAAACAGACTCAAAAACAACTTGCACTGTCCTGCATGCGGGGACATCGGTAGTCGTTGGTTCAAGAAATTGCGTTGTTGTGGTAATTGCATTACTGAACGCACGAGCGTGTGGGCCTATTCTTCTTTGATGATGATGATGATGATGCTAGACGTCAACTTCGAGTGTGACTGTACGACACTCTTTACCAGGAGTGGTGGTGTTTGGCATCTTTGATATTGTTGATAGCGGAGCGTGGTGGTGCCATTGAAGCCTTTTGGTTGTGCTTTGGTGTGGTGAATTGAGAGAGTTGTTGTGTGCCCAGAGCGAGCGTTTGGTGTTTTTATAGCTCATTTACGGTCTGTGGCTGAGCAAAGATGCTGGGAGTGCTTTTGGGCAGTGCTTGTTTGTTGAAATATCCCTTCTTCAGCGCGCCTATCGGCTAGTCTTTCTGAATCGACTTCAGTGTATAACGCATTCAAGCTACCTGGGCAACGCCTGTAAGGTCATCCACGATGTCAGGATTTCAATATTAATGCCGATAACACTGAATAGTGCCGCGGCCAGTCAGAGAGACCCTAGTCTTGAAGATTGCTTAGATAAAACTGAGGCCATGTACAGTAAAAGCGAACATACTTGCAGTAAGTTCTTCCGCGGTAGGCGTGTGAAATTTCCGTGTGTTCTCACATGAGCAGCGACCAGTGGTCACAGGACATATATAATGCCACTGATACCGAGCCTTCGTCATTCACTGCTGGCATGGACTACATCCTGCCTACCATGTGGATGTGACTACGAAGATGCATTCTTTGAGCAATGGGCCATCGGCATTGCCCGGCTGCCGGTGGAACTGTGCTCGGGTTAACTTTGAAAGTGGAAAGATCGTAAGTGACCATTAACAGCTTTGCAGTGAACACCATCATTTTCCTAGAATGTCGAAGCTCATCATCTCTAAATATTGTTTGTAAGCCTGACTGGTTGAGCTCTCTTACCTAGAAGTGCATTCGGTGGCTTCTACAGACTCCAGCTGCTCTCAATACTATAAGACTCTCCCGCTGCGTAGGTGACTGTTACTTGTTCAGATTTATATTGATCCTGATAGTTGCTGTGCTTTTTCTGCTAACTCCTATTTAATGACTATGGGCTTTCTAGTACGCGGGATACTTTGAGCTCTGTAAAAGTTTAGTCTAATACTAAATTCTGCGAATTTCTCTTCTTTGTGACTCAGTGACTTCAAAGTTGGTGGTAGTGAGAGCTGTGGTGGTAGTAATGCTTAGGTAAAATCGTATATTTGTGTAAGCTTTTCGAATAGGGGCTTGAGTATCTAAGAAATAGGAGATTGCTTATCCTTTACCAGTGAACTTACCTTCTTCAAGCAGAATCCTGTCCATAGTAGCATCCGTTCACGTCGTGCATAACCTTTCGCGAATTGGCGCCCTAGTCCGCATCTTCCGGTCCACTGGCTCGAGTGCCAGGCTGTAGCTACTGACCATCTATGTAATTGATGTTTGTCTGGCGGTTTTAAAAAAGCCTTTGCTATCTGCTGAGTTAATGCAACATGCAAAGCCATACTCGACTAACGGGGGGAAAAGGACCATTACCAAAGAAGATACATCTTGGCGGATTTGTTCTACGAGTTGTTATTGCAGTGCTTGTGCGTAGAAACACAGACGTACACTCTATAGCCTGATACTGCATCCTGATGATACTGCTGTTACTCAGGACACTGCGTTGTTAATGATTAGCACTGTGCGCTAATGACTGCATCAAAAACTAAGAAATCCACAATTTGGTTCCATGCAGAATAACCCAGGACCCCTTGTTTACGGTCATGGTAACATCGTCGTCGGATTTCCCGATTGTCTCTCTCTGTCCGTTCGGACTGTACTTTAGGGCAACATAGGTTCTGTACGGAGTAATGTGGCTATGTGTTTTATAGACAGTTGATGAGACGAGAACGGATCCTCCTTGTAGTTTTTTAGTTATGCTAGGATTTTCCCGTTGATGCCGATTCGAGTCAGGCTGCTTCTAATGTGTATAGTAAGATTTTATTCAGCCTTGCCATAAGAGGTTGACATCGGAGTAGGGATGACGGTAGTTGTTTCTAAGAGTAGATAGTATTTTGGCAATAAGCTGGCTTTTAAAGGAGTATCCCTTACTGTCATAGGGGCCGTATACCTATCTAAACAAACCACACACCGGTACTCTGAAACCGTACTACCTCGCGCCACCGAAGAATATCAAGGAGCGTGAGCGTATCTTGCTTCTATGACCGTTAATCTATCTCAACCATGGACCCATACTAAGGCCATTTGGTGGTTACACTTTAAAGCCCTTGCCCGCCTATTCCTCGCTATTGCAAAGTAACGTCGGTCACCGAGAACCGAGATCCCCCGTCTAGCGAGACAGGGGATAATACAAGCAGTCCCTACAGTGTACTCCTTGTCTAGCTTATATTCCGAGTCTTGGGTATGGATGTAAAGGTCTTAAAGCACACACAGACTCTATACATCGTAGCTGGGTCTCTTCTTCTCCTCTGTACAAGTATCACCATCTCGCTTCCCGGTGAATCTCGTTTCACGGTGACGGACGTTACAGTCTTCTCATACCTTAAGTATCGCCGAATCATCGCAGAAGCCGCTCGTCGCCTATAGAACCTATCCACCACATCAGCCACTCCACAGTAAGCCTTCGCCCGTGCACAAGTAAAACCAAGCCATCACTGTCCCAACACTCTTTAAATACCTCCTCCAAGCCTTCCTCCGACTCCTAGACAAGTCTGTTTACGTCTCAGTATCACAACCAAGGAAACCCCTCCAAGGATAAGTACCGCATCTCGACCGGCGTGTTATACGGGTCGGAAGTCGGTGACCCCTGCAAAACACCACGCTTGTGAGCTACAACCCTCACAATTCTTAAACACACTCGTTGTTTTCCTTCATGGATGCGGAACGGTCGCTCATATAGTAGGACGAGATGCTATTGACGGGAGTAGCAATAAGGAATCTCTTGTAGTGCACTACGACATCGCCGTGATGGCGGGGCGTTCGCGGCTTCTCTCACACGGGGCGCTCGCTGCCTCTCTCGCACCGAGCCGTTCGGTTTGCTCAGCGAGAATTTGCGCGCGCTGTGGACGCCGTGAGGCACAGCCTACAGCTCGATTCGCCTACCAGTACAGCAGCGAAACCCGCAATGCGGTCGCGCAACAAGGCTGACGCTGAGGCGAAGGCCGCATTCGAGACTGAGGCTGCGAATGATGCTGAGATCAGGGCTGCGCTTGAAGTGAAGCGTATGCTGCGCATACCAGGGCTCGCTTGCAACATGGCGCGGTTTGGCGCTGAATTGCCGGCTTTGAACGCTTGGTCTGCGGCTCGTTGGGCGGCGAGGCGTGCTGGCCGGGCTGTTACGACGGGTGACGATGCTGTCGCTGAACTCGGAGCTCTGATTGCGAAGACTGACGCTGACGTTCAGTCTACGCCTAAGGCTCAGGCTGCGACGGATACCTAGGCCGCGGTTGATGCCCAGGCTTCGACTGTGTCTTAGGCAGCGATTGCCGCTTAGGCTGCAGATGACGGTCTTTGGTTCCTTGACAAAATCGTCGAAATGTGATGGAGTAATTGGCAGTCAGGAAACGACTGATCAAAACCAATGATTTCCATTGATCGACGGTGCGGTGCGATAGGCGTGCGATTGTAGCGATAGCAGAATACTGCTAAATATAAACCATTGAACTTACTTTTTTCCTCCTCGTGATGTGACTGTGCCAAGGTTCCCGTAGAAGTATGCTGTGCTGTGCTTTGCTGTCAAACGCGCCATACCCGGCTAGGCGTTAGTTTTGGGGTGTTTGTTAGCTTTGAAATGTTTTTTGAGCGACAGTTTGATGAGAATGTGATGAGATATTGATTAAAAAGGACTGTGGACTGGAGTGTCGTTATCTCGGACGATGGGGATGCGAGCCCTTACACAGCAGGGTTGTAAGACAGGCGGTGGATGGTGCGATGGAGCTTATACACGAGACGTTAGAGGCGTCACGAGACTGTACTACATAGTGGAGTCGCTGCCAGCTGTCGCGCAAAGAAAATGGAGGCGGTTGCGTAGGATCGCCGGGGGATCGGGCGCGGTCGTCGTGGAGACAGACTCACACCAGAGCCATCGCGCTGGAATTCGAAGAAGATTCGAAGAAGGCTCAGAAGAAGAAGAAGCACAAAACTTTTGGACGTCGCGCCGCCGCTCTGCCGTTCTTCCTCTCTCTCTCTCATCCTACTGGACGCTCAGCCGGGCCTACGAGCGCCACGTGCTTGCATCACGACCGCGACCGTTTGCGCTAAGATGCAGCGCGCGCAACAGTTGCAGCTGCCCGTCGTCCAGAGCAGCCGTCCAACCTCAGCAATCCGCTCCTACAGCTCCCCCTCCCTCCGCCTCCATCCTCCTCGAGCCAGGCCACGGACTTCTGCTTCTACTGCTGCTGCTGCTGCGCCGCCCATGGCTCGTTGGCTTGGGAACCCGTTTGCCTTCACCCCGCTTCCGGTGACGATCATCACAAGCGCCGTTTACATCGCCCTTGCTGCAGCTCTGCTTGTTGTTCATCTCGTTGTCCCCTCTGCCCCTGATAACCACAATCCCGTCGCTGGCGTAAATCTCACAGAGGCCTGGCGCGACCTGCAGTTCATCTCCAATGGCTTTCATCCCTACAACTCACGCCGCAACGACGAGGTCCGCGACTGGCTCCTGCGCCGCATCGAAGCCATCCTGGACCGCAATCGAGTGCGCTATGGCACTGAGAGCTCCGGCACTGCAGACGAGGCCCCTGTCGTGATCTACAATGACATGGTCTCCAACGTCACCTTCTCCGGCGGCTCCACCACCAGTATCTACTTCGAGGGCACCAATATCATGGTTTACATCCGTGGATCTGACGATGTCTCCGATGTCTATTCCTCCAGCACCGGTGGCGTACTCGTAAATGCCCATTACGACAGCGTGTCCACTGGCTATGGAGCCACGGACGACGGCGTCGGAGTAATCACCATCCTGCAGCTGATTTCCCACTTCACCACGCCTGGGCACCGGCCTAGACGGGGAATTGTGGCGCTCCTCAACAACGGAGAAGAGGACTGGCTCAACGGTGCCAAAGCTTTTACCCAGCACCCTCTCTCTGGCTTCCCCCACACCTTCCTCAACCTCGAGGGTGCTGGCGCGGGCGGCCGAGCCACGCTTTTCCGGAGCACCGATACTGAAGTTACCAGGTTCTACAAGAAGAGCAATCACCCGTTCGGGACGGCCATCAGCGCTGATGGCTTCAAGCGGGGCGTCATTCGTAGTGGAACGGACTATTCCGTCTTCACCGAGGACCTGGCCTTGCGTGGCTTGGACGTGGCGTTTATGGAGCCCAGAGCCCAGTACCATACTGTCGAAGATGGCGCTAGAGATACTTCTCTCGATTCTCTTTGGCATATGCTTTCTGGAGCGTTGGACACCATGAAGGGACTCACGTCCTACACTGGGTCTGAATTTGAAGGCGGTGATCACAACACTGGCGAGGGGACGACTGCTGTATACTTTGATCTCTTTGGCAGTGCCCTTGCTGTTTTCCGACTGCACACGCTGTTTGCGTTGTCAGTCGCCCTTCTTGTGGCCAGCCCTGTCATACTGATAGCGCTCAACGTCGCTCTGGTAAAGGCGGACAAGTGGTATCTTTTCGCCAGGAAGAAGTACCTTCATTCTCCTGATGATGATGAAGCAGTGCAGCTCTACGGTTGGCGCGGTTTTTTCCGTGTCCCTATCGCCTTTGTGGTGGCGACTGGTGCTGTGATCGGTTTGGCTTTCCTTGTAGCAAAGGTCAACCCTAACATTGTCTACAGCAGCGAGTATGCTGTGTGGAGGTACGTCTGCCTTTATTTTCTTTCTCCGATTTCTAACCAAAGCGGGCAATCGATCCCGCTATGCTCTCAGCTGACACTTTACCCAGCATGATGCTCACCGCTTGGATTACTATTGCTTGGTTCTTCCTTCGTGGGGGGAATGCGATGCGTCCCTCAGCCTTATCCCGCGCTCACGGCTTCCTCTGGATGTACATCGGTGCCTATATCCTCCTTGTCGGTGGCACGATCGCAGAACGCCACTTCCAAATTGCGGGCACCTATTTCCTTGTTATCTACTTCGCTGCCATCTTTGTCGCCCTCTTGATCTCTTACGTTGAGCTGTTCGCTCTGCCCAAGAAGCAGGTATTTGTCCAGCAGTTCATCGACTCGCAGTACTCAGGCACTCGCACGCCTGCCAGTCTCCGCCGGTCAATGACGCCAACATCCAGCCGTCCTCTGACGGCAGTTACGGGAGTGAACTTGTCCTCCGAGCCTCTGCCCAAGCTGCGCGACGAAATCCGTGCCAATGACGATGACTCGGTTACCGAGACTACCTCACTCCTTCGTAGCGACCGACCCACGACATTTGCTCGCTATGGCAGTCGCCGCACCTCAATGGATGCTCATTCTGCTCTTTCGGTAGGCGGCCGCAATGCCTCCGGCCCTCCTGCTCCTCCCCGGCCTTATGACAAAGAACAGCCCTGGTCTGGCTATTTGCCGAGTTGGACATGGCTGCTTCAATTCCTTCTGGTCGCTCCGATTAACATAATTCTGATCGGTCAGATCGGGCTCATAATTACCAGCGCCTTGCACCAGACGCTAGCGGACGGCAGCTCCGCTATCCTCGTTTACATAATGATAGCAGTCTTCACGGTGCTGCTGCTCCTGCCCATGGTTCCATTTTTGCACCGCTTTTCCCTACAGATTCCCACTTTCTTGTTTATGATTTGTGTTGGCACGCTTATTTATAATCTTGTCGCCTTCCCTTTCTCTCCGAACAACAAACTCAAGGTGTACTTCATCCAGCGCGTAGACCTGGACACGGGGCTTAATGAGGTCAGCCTGACCGGCTTGGACGGCTATGTCCAGAACATTGTCTCGCAGCTGCCGTCAGCTGCAAACCAGGAGATCAAATGCGGCGAGCCCGATATGGCTTCCAGAGCCGGGTTGACCAAATGCGCATGGCGGGGACTTGCGCCAGCAGTTGTCCCGCGCGATGATTCCGCGCTCCCGCCGGACGAGCGCGGCTACCTGGACAGCTGGATTACGCTCAACGCAACGAGAAACGACACGCATGCAAGAGCAACGTTTGAGATATCCGGGCGCGACACGCGCAGCTGCCGTCTCTTCTTCGACGCGCCGATCAAGGACTTTAGCGTGCGCGGCGCGTCGACGTCGCGGCAATTCCCGCACGTCGGCGAGGACGGAACGACGGAAATCAGGCTGTGGAGCAGGGATTGGGAGAGGCCGTGGGAGGTGGAGGTGAAGTGGGAGGGCGACGGGGGCATGGATGGCAGAGCCGTATGCATCTGGAGCGACGCCAACGACAAGGGGCGGATCCCTGCGCTGGACGAGGTGCGGATGGAGATGGGTGATTGGGCAATTGTAAGCAAGCTGAGCGACGGGCTGGTGGAGGGCGTCAGGGCGTTTGCAGTGTAGCGATGAGTTGTTCACGAATGCGATTGGCCGGTGCGACGGTAGGGCTGGTCACGTGCGGGAGTTGTTTACTTTGCGGCCCGCCAAGTGCGTCAGTCTCCCCACACTCTCAACCCGCCTCGCGACCACGGCGCGACCATCGTGAGACTGGCCACCTTCATATAGCCCCCGTGCCCCCTCTCTCTTTCTCTCTATCTTGCACGCCATGGTTCACACTCGCCGCTCCTCCCGCCTGCAGGCCACGCCGCAGGTCAGTCGCCGCACGCGCATTCCTGCTACATATCCTTCATTCCACTGACTGTGTTGACAGCGCGACGATGCCTCGCACACTCCCGAGCCGTCCACCCCGAAGCCCGTAGCTGCTACGCCCTGCCTGCCCACCCTCGGTGAGTCCGAAGAGCCAGCCGACCAACCCGCCCCCGCCGCAACGCCGCAAGCTTCCAATCGAGCCGTAACCTTCCTCCAGTCCTTCATGGCGCGCACTCCCAAGAACCAGACCCTGCTCAAGCCCAGCGGCGAAGAGATGCACCCGGAACACCACCACCTGAGCACCGCCAAGCCCTTGGACGAGGCGCGCTGGCTGGGCTTCCTCAACATGGGCGCCCGCACCGAGCCGGCCAAGAAGGGCGCTAGCAAGATCCCCATCACTCAAGCCACCCCGACCAAGGCCCAAGAGTCGACGCCGAGCCTGAAGGAGTTCTCCACGCCCGAGTTCAAGTTCCGCTTCCGCCGCCAGTCGTTGGAGCTCAGCCCCGAGGCGCAGAAGCTGATGGAGGAGAGCAGGCAAGAGGCGATCAAGATCCGCGCTCAGATGAATGCGAATCCAGAGGAATCTGGCGTTGAAACGAATGAAGACATTCAGCGCAGAATTGCGAAGCCAAAGGGCAAATCGACCAGGTTCAGCGACGTGCACATGGCGCAGTTCAAGAAGATGGACTCGATCGCCAACCATCCGTCGGCCTTCCGCGCCGACCCCAACAGAATTAAGGCTGGAAACCCCGCTCTCAAGCGTTCGCCGTCCAAGGCCGAATTGGACAAGGGCGACAACTCGCCGGCGAAGCTTCCGCGCTCTAGGTCGACGGTCTCTCTGAACAAACCGCAAGAAGACAAGGAGTCTGGTCCCGCGAAGCGTGTCAAACGCGCCGAAGGAGAAGACGCATCTGCAGCACGCCCCAAGGAGGGTCAGGCCCAAGATGGCAATCCGGCTGCACCCAAGAGCGGTATTCCGCGTTTCGCGTCAAAGTCCAATCTGATGACACCTACAAAGGCCACCATTGCCCGCTCCCAGAGCGTGAAGAGCTTCAAAAAGACCACCATGATCCCGATGCTGTCCCGGTCGCCGTCCGTTCATAACCTCGGCACTCCTTCCAAGCCCAAGGCCCAATCTGCAGTCAAGGGCGGTCTCCTCAAGCCGAACCAGACGCTTTCCCGCCTCCCGTCTGTCAAGTCCATTCTCCGCAGTCCCACCCGCCACTACTCCAATGACCCGGCCAAGATTGCTGCGGGCACCCACGTCACGACGCCTCCCGACTTTGCGCAAGAGATGCCTGATATCCCTGCGACTGAGCCGGTGCAAAAGAAGGTCAACTTCTCGGACAGCACTAATACTAGAATGGACATTGACATGAACGACGCATCCGAGAAGGAAGACGAGGTTGAGGAGCCTTCTGAGGCCGCAGAGCCTGTAGCGCCCGAAGCACCGGCCGAGAAGCCCGCAGACATCACGTACCCCCAGCTTCCATCCTTCGGATCTCCCTCCCGCACGGCGACCACGGCCGGCGCTCCCGGCCCTGGCGACTTCACCTTCCGCTCGAACCGGTCTATCTCTTTTGGCGCCGGCCTCAAGGGTGTCAAGGGCCCCACGATCCGCAAAGTACGCAGCAGTGACGCAGGCGCCACGCTTCCTAAGCCTTTCGACAGCAGCGACAACGCCGTGACGCCGTCGCCCAAGAAGCGCAAGCAGGTCAACATCCCGGCCGGCATCGCCGAGAACGAGAAAGAGAACGACGACACTGCTGCCTCGGAGGAAGAAGCTGCCCGTCCCGCCAAGCGCGTGAAGCCCTCTTCTGCGCCGATTGCGCCGCCGAAGACACCCGCGAAGCCGGCTGCGAGGAAGAGAACGGCTGCGCCTTCGACGGCGAAGCCGGCGGACAAGCGTGGGCGCGCGGCGCTGAGCCAGGCGAGGCTGAACTTGCTGGCGCAGCCGAAGCGCAGGGCTTAGGCTCGTGCGACTGTGCGCGAAAACTCTCGAAGCATTCATAGGCGTTTTTGGTGTCGATTTGTCTGTCTGGCTTTGGAGAGTACCCTACCTAGCGACATTGAGCACAGCGACCGCGGAACGACGGACGACCATGATACGACAGTTAGCGAGCGATCGAGCAAACGTTCCGGCACCACATTGTCCTCTTTCTCTTTTTTTCTTCTCTTTTTCTTCACTCTTGGCTTTTACAACTCTCGCTGTTTACACCCCAATATTTTTCCTCTTAGCCGGATGAGCAGCAGCTGCTTTTTTCTCGCAACCGGCACCCTGCTGTCCATCACCCACACGCAAACGCAGCCGCGCTTTCCATTTCGGGCTATAATTTCATACGTTACATTACGCCCCGCTCCGCGGCCCCGCCCAAGGCCTTGGCTGAAGGGACGCGGATGCGTGGCACCGAGACGAGGCATTGTCGTTTCGTGGCGAGGCAAGCCGTTTCGCGACGAGGCGTTTCGTGGACCCTGCCACCTACCTACCTACCTACCTAGGTCTGGGCCCAGGGCACCCCAGGCCCCTCTCCGACCGATAGCCGAGATTTCTTTTTTTGGGTTTTTTGGGTGCCCGTTGCCCGTGTGGTTTCCGTTTCCGCTGCTGGATCATGGCGGCAGGCGGATATCTAATGGCGGCTTGGCGGCGGCCACCGACCGGATCGGCCTCGTGCGCTCGCTTGCGCGTCGACTTGTTGGCCGCGTTTTTTGCACGCGTGGCCCCCAGCCGGCCGGGTAACGGGTTGCGCATGCATGCGCCACTGAGGTCCTTACTGCCCGCGCACATCGTCTTGCCGTTT
The DNA here is from genome assembly GCF_010093885.1 of Aplosporella prunicola CBS 121167. Classification (NCBI taxonomy): domain Eukaryota; kingdom Fungi; phylum Ascomycota; class Dothideomycetes; order Botryosphaeriales; family Aplosporellaceae; genus Aplosporella; species Aplosporella prunicola. Next base: position 605,271 of record NW_022983547.1, read on the forward strand.
TGCATGGCGTAGCCGGCCGGGTTTGTCGACTTCAGGGGGCTTGACTGGACTGGACTGATTGCTGTGACTGATACGGTCGGTCTGCTCTGCTCTTTCTTGGCTCTTGGGTGCGTGGGTGCTGTGGTACTTACCTACCTAGTGCTGGGGGTGGAGAGTGCAGTGGAGAACGCAGTGTCTGGTTGCTGCTGCCTTTTTGCTGCTGCCGGCGCAGGCGCATATGTATGCTGCTGCTTGCTTTTCTCTTTCCCTTTCTCTTTCCTTTCTTTCCATTCCCTTGCGTTTTCCTTGCGTTTGCATGCATGCACACACATTTGTTTGTTTATCCTGGCTGGCTGGCGGGCGAGAAATCGGCAAAGGCGTGATGGTGGGTCGGAGGGCAAAAAGAATAAATGGATGGGTTTGGTTTCATTGGGTTGAGTTGAGTTGGGTGGGTTTGGTTAAAAAGGAGTATAGGTATTGGACGGTATAGGATGGTAATTATGGTTTGAGTGTTTGAGTCTGGTGTTTTTTTGTGTTTTTTTGTGGTGTGGTATGCGTTTTGTGGAGGGGTGTGTGGTGGTTGATTGGGATGGAGTGTGTGTATGTGTGTGTAAGTGTGTGATCTGGACGCGGCGTGCAGTATAGATGTGTCTGTGTCTATCTATCTTGCAATTCACGCCGCCACCCTCCAAGTCGTCTAGCAAGATAGACAGGCTTATAGCTATACATCCCAGATTACTCCGGCCTACATATATATATATATATATATACCTGATATACCATGCTTCCATGAGTCAGTCCCTACGGAGTAGGAGTAAATACGAGTGAAAGGACATACTGCGCACACATTATTTATTTATACTGTTTATATATCTTGACCAGATTCCGCGTCTCCTTCACACACAAGCATCGTTAGGTAGATGGTGAATGACGGACGCGAACCGCATTGGTCAATTCATCAGTCTGTTTTTGGCACCGACGCACGTGGTGGGGCGGAAGAAGGGCGGGCGAAGACGGCTCCCGCCGGCGCGCCCAATTCCTGTTCTGTCTGTCACTCTGTCCACTTGGATTGAAACTACTTACTTGCATTTACGACGTGCAACCACACCCGCATTCACTGCTCCCGCACTCGCTCGCTCGCTTTCGCGTGCTTGCCTACGGTACTGAAACACACGCTCGCACGAGAGCGTCATCGCTACCTGGGTGCTTACCTACTTACACCGCAACGACTGCGACTGCGACGGACTTTGCGGCTTCAACGAACGCACGCTCGTACCGCTCTCAACTTTCACACTACACGCACTACTCGCGCCGCTCGCAAGCTCGCTACATCCGCACCGCTCGCCCCGCACGAGCACAAGCCCCAGCCGTGGCGTCCTCAGTAGCAGTGCGCGACTACATCAAGCAGTACCTCTCCGGCGCCCACGGCAGCGACAAGGGACACCAGCAGGAAACGACAGCGGTGCAGCAGCTCGGTCGCTGGTTGAGTGCGAACGGCCTCCCGCTGCCCAGGGCTGTGTTCGGATACCCCGACGCGCGCTCGTCTGATATTGTTGGGAGGGGCTGGTCTGCCGACGTCGTAAGGAAGGCTGCTGGTCTTTTCGAGGGCCCTGTCAAAAAAGTCGTTTCCGCATCGGGCCTCGTTTCCACCTCCGGCTCGGACTTCGATACAGTCTCGGCGACTGTCCTCGTTTTCACCCTCATCCTAGGCGTCCTCATCGGCATCCTCGGCGTCCGCACAATGTCTAGCTGGTCGTCGCGCTTCGGCTCATGGAGCGGCAAGTTCAGCCCCTTTGGCCGGGGCGACAGCAGCACGGCGCCCGTCACCGACGCCGACTTCAGCTACATCACAGCCGAAGATCTGGCCGCGTCACAGAAGAACCTCGCAGCCGGCAGCAGCAGCGGCGACACGGACGCGCTGGTCCTCAAGCACAAGCGCGTCAGCTACCCGGTGCACTTTGCGCGTGGGGCCATCGCCTCGGGCGCGCTGGGCGTGCGCGACGTCCGCGCCGCCGCGGCCCGCCAGCTCGGCGTCGACGACGCTTCCCGCGTCAAGCTGTTCCATAAAGGCCGCCAGCTGAAGGACGGGATCCCCGCGCGCGCCGCCGGCCTCGCCCCCGGCATGGACGCCGAGATCCTGTGCGTCGTGGCCGAGGGCGCGCCGTTCGGGGCGGGCATGACGAGCGCGGAGCGCGCGGGGCTGGGCCACGGCGGCGGCAGCGGCGACGACGACGACGATGACGACGACGACGGAGACGAAGACGGCAGCGCCGCGCCCGGCGGCGCATCCAAGAAGAAAAAGAAGCGCAGCAACCGCCGCGGCGGCAAGAAGAGCCGCAAGGCAGCCGGCGGCGGCGGCGCAGACTCATCCGGCACCGCGACGCCCAACGGCGGCGGCGTGTACAGCACGGGCGGCGCGGGCGCAGAGTTCCTGGGCGGCGCAGGCATGGCGGGCCCGATCCCGCCAGCACACAAGCCCGCGCCGGCGCCCGCGGCGCGCCCAGCGCCCCTGTCCCCGCTCGCCCAGCTCGACGCCATCGAGGCCTCGTTCCGCGAGAACTTGGAGCCGCTGTGCGAGGCGTTTATGCGCGCGCCGCCGGCCGACCCTGCGAAGCGCGATTTCGAACATAAGAAGCTTAGCGAGACGGTGCTGGCGCAGGTGCTGCTGAAGTTGGATGCGGTGGATACGGCTGGGGAGGAGGAGGCGAGGGCTCGGAGGAAGGAGCTGGTCCGCTTGTGTAATCGCGTGTTGGGGGGGCTGGATGAGGTCGTTAAGTCTTAGGGGTGGGGATGGTTTGGAGTGGGTGATTTGGGGGAAGGGGGTGGTTTATGGGTTTATGGGTTTGGGTTTGGGGGTTATAGCGGGGGGGCGGGTAAAGGGCTTGTTACGATAGATGTGCGTGGTTATGTAGGCATTGAGCGAGTGATTTGGTTCAATTCAGTTCAGTTCAGTTCGGTTCGGTTCGGTTCTGGATGGATAGGTAGGTAGGTAGACAAACAACAGACAACAGACAGAACGAATGCATGGGTAGTTAAGCAGTTCGTACGCTCTCGTCGCATCGTCGTCTCCCCTACTACTATCTCCGTCCCGCACAGAGCCATCCCATCCCATGCTGTGCACACCTAGCTACCTACCTAGACAGACGCACGCAGACGAACGCAGCTAACAGAAGGGATGGAAGGTCGAGCGGCGCTGTCTGCGCTGGTGCTGGTGCTGGTGTTTGCGTTTGCGGCTGCGGCTGCGGCTGCGGCTTTAGGCTAAGATGGTATGGTGTGGTGTGGTGTGCTGTGGTATTTATGGTTGTGAGTGGAGATGCGAAGGGCGCTGGTTGGTGCTGGTGCTGCCTGCGCGTGTGAGAGTGTGAGAGTGTGAGAGGGTGTGTGTGTGTGTGTGTGTGTGTGTGTGTGTGTGTGTGTGTGGCGGTTGTATTAGTCTTCGTCGTGTGCTATTGTTGTACCACTATCACTACACTATCAACACGCACGCTGCCTGTTATACCTGACTACACTAGCACTATCAACTCTTCTTCTTCTTCTCCTACTTCCTCACACTATTCTTCTTTCCGCCATTCTCCCCGTCATTCCTTCCTACGCTCATGCGCGTGCGTGCGTTGAAAGAATGCGGAATAAATCCTTAGTACCTTAGGAGGGAATAAGGTAGGACGTAGTTTCGCTAAGAGGTGGCGTTATTGTGCAGAGTGGCGTGAAAGGGTTAGAGGTTTAGAGGGTGTAGGGGGTATTAGTGTTAGTGTTGGTGTGTGTGGTATGCTAACTATTACTACCTAATTTAACAACGTATACGTAAACCCACTCTCTTTTTCGTTTTCGTTTTCCTCTCCCCTTAAACTATATATATACATAAGCATACGCACAATACAGTAGTTAAAAAAAAGAAAGAAAATCCCGCTCGACAATAGTAGGCTAAGCTAAACTAAGCTAAGCCAAGCTAAAATATCTTTAAGGGCTTTCGTACTAAGCTATATATATATATACATGTATATATAAAAGGAAGGAAGCGAGTAAGTATAAGTAAATAAGTACGTATATACACCAGCATTCGTCTATCTACTACAATAAGTATCCCATATCTCCCTCTTCTCTTCTCTTCTCTTATCTCTACAAGACATGCCATACCATACCCTAGTCCATAGCATGCCCTACCATGCCCTAACGTACCAACATGACCAACATGACCAACACCAAACCACATCCACGTCACCACCCCCGTCTTAACTCAATACACTAAGCAGTAAGCACAAAGAACACGCTCGGCATAGCAGATCTAAATTCACAAACTACTCAGCATTCCTCTCTATCCCTTTCCAATCCAAGCAACCCAACGCAATTCAGTCCATTTCAGTTTCTTCCCTCGCTAGTCCACACCCCACACCCCACTCCCTAGTCCCTACTTGGCACTAGGTAGGTACCACTACCTACCGCCTCCTACACGCGCAGAGAGACTGTCCAAACGGCGTGGACCTATAGCGCCTACTGCCTAGCGCGTAGCTACTACCAGCACCAACATCACAGATCTAGGCTAGGTCGAGTATATCAGAGCCAAGAGAGAGAAAAGAGGGAGAGAGGGAGAGAGTAACGCCGTGTCCTTAGGCTAAAGCGGCACTCCCTCTACTTCTATGCCATGCCACGGCAGCCCAGTCCAGTCAAGCCACCAACTACATCGCAAGCCAGTCAGTCCACGCCACGCCACCACCTCCAGCGACCTAGACCAAACCAGACCAAACCAAAACAGAAAAGGAGTACTACGACGAAGAGTGCGAAGAAAGAGAAGAAGCCAACCAAACGCACCAAACACAAACACAACCCGCGCCAAACCCACGCCAAACACCACCCCCCAAACACAACTCCCACACCCACAAAAAAAAAAAAAAAAGCATCATCAACAAGAAAGCTCAAGACGCAAAACCACACAACACCACGCAACTGCACAAAAGCTCGAAAAGAATAAAAATAAACATAAAGATAAAATAAAAAAAGGAAACTAAAAATTCCACGGGGTATCTCGTCGAACGAAGCCTAGGGTAGCCAGAGGCAGACGCAGTAGGTAGGCAGATAAACGACGCAGAACAGACAGGGCACAACACCGCACCGCACCGCATGGCATGGCCACATCTCCACACACAACACCATCTACATCCACACCAAGCCAAGCCATGCCACACCACGCACCACACCACCGCGCCGCGCCGTGCCCCATCTATCCCGCATCACCCACCCATCCACCCATCACAGCCATCTACTCCATTATACATTGCCATTGCCACTGCCATTGCCATGCGACCAAATGCGCAACAAGCCAAACCAAACCAAATCAAACCTGCAGAGCCGGTCCGCGGTAACGGGAAGCAACACGACACGCACAACATAAGACGGCACGAGGCGTGCAGAGGCGCACCGCACCCTTCCTGTTCATGTGTGTAGTCGTCTTGTTTCCCAAACAAACACCTAGTCAAGCCGAACCCGGTTCGGCCTTCGGCCCGCCGCCTTATGCTGTATGTATGTATGTATGTATGTGCCCATGCGTCCAGTATACGCGTTGGGGCGCTCTCGTTGAGTGCTTTCCTTCTTCTTCTTCTTCTGAATATTGGTTGGGGAGGGGGGTTCGTGATTGTGCTCGCGGCTGGCGCGAGATTCCTTTTTGTTTTGTTTTTTTGCTTTTGGCTCCGTTTTCTCTCTCTCTGTCCTCAGTTAAGGGGAAGAAAGAAGATACGGAGCCGTGACGTGTTGTTGTTGTTCGTTGTTGTGTCTTGTCATTGCTTGTTGTTGTTTTTGAACCCTGTTGTTTTTGCTCCTTGCTGCTGCTCCAGCTCCATTGATTGATTGATTGATTGAGTCATAGAGTGATTCCTTCTCCGGCGGCGCCCGGCGTCGCGCGTGGGGTTGGGGTTGGGGGGAAGGTCGTCGTCGTTGCTTATTTCTTTAACTTCACTGCTTCGTTGCTGATGGTTGTTCTTCTGAGGTCCGGCCGAGAATTTTTGTCTGAGGGAAAGGAAGAATGGGTAAAAAGCAAAAGACAAGAAAAAAAAAAAAAAAAAACAAGAAAAATGGAAAAAAGAAAGAAAAAAAAAAAAAAAAGAAAAAAAAGAGAAAAACGAGAAACAAGAAACGAAGTGAGAGAAATCAAAAAGGGAGGGGCTGCGAGGCTGGCTCGCTCGCCCGCTCTCGCTCGTCGTTCTAATGCGTTCCGCCGCATCGGGCAGCCGCAGCGGCGGAGAATCTTCTCCGGCCTCCAAGGCCTGGCACACGCCCATACGGAACCTCTCTCTCGGCATGACCCCGCGTCCTGCGCGCTCGCGTGTTGCCCCGAACGTCGCATCTGACGGGCCCGAGGCCCCCTTGCGCTTACCGGAACGGAAACCCCATTCCCTGCCCCATGCCCATGCCGCTGCCTTGGTCCGCGAACATGCTGGCCCACTCCTCGCTCGTCAGCAGCTCGTCAAGATCCATGTTGCCGGTGACGCCGCCGCCCGTCATGCCTATGCTGACCTGGCCTCCCACACCGCCGCCGCCGCCGCTGCCCTGGCCCATGTCTTGCCGCTGCTGCGCGCCGTGTAAGCCAAACATCGGCGCTCCCGCTCCGGCGTTGCCGTGGAGGTGTTGCTGCTGCTGCTGCTGCTGCTGCTGCTGCTGCGCGGCTGACATGCCCCCGTGCAGGCCGCCAAAGCTGCCGTGCGGCGCGAAGATGAAGGGCCCAGAGTTGTACAGCTCGACGTCAACGCTCCCCCCATGCGGGTCGTGAGGCGTGGCGTTGGGAGGGAGGGCGAAGATGCCGCCTCTGTTACGCGAGCTGGTGCCCGTCATGGCGGGAGTTCCCGTACCGGTGCCGAAGCCGAAGTTCGCGCCAGTCATCAAATTGGCGCCACTGTTGCTAGCGTCGGGAGCGGCGTCGCCCTTGTTGATGTTGCTGAAGCCACTTTTTTCGAATGTCGTCATCGGTTGGTTTGGATAGGCGAGCGGGTCGGCCGAGGGGAACATCATAGCGTTGAGGTCCGGGATCGACGGATTGATCCCACTGACGCGGTCAGCGAAGTTGTTCTGCACCGGTGAAAAGCCAAATTGCGGGTTGGGAAAGAGGTTCGACGAGGCAGCTACCGGGGACGGTGCAAGCCCAGCTGTCACGCCAGGATAGATGTTCCTGAGGGGAACGGTGGCTTGAAAAGGCGACTCGGGAGTGCTGCCATACTGCGGCGACGGTGTGAGGTCAACGGGCTGTGGGAAGCTCGCACGGAAGGGACCGCCGCGTTTGGTGTCTTCAGGAGTACTGTTTTTCGGAAACGTGTTCGCGCGACGGGGCCCGGCGGGTTGGATGTCGTGCAAGTCTGGCTCCGAAAGGCCAGACATTGACTTCGATTCGGGGTTGGGCGACGGTGCTTGTCTGCGCTTGCGGCTTGCGGCGGCCATGGCCATGTCCCGGCCGCGTTGGATGCGTTCTGGCAGCTTGTCGAAGACGGCCTGCAACTGTTAGCAGCGAATTGGCCCGGCAGTGTTCGTCTGACGTACCTTCAGAGTGATTGTGCATCTATCAGCCGCCATGCTTCTCTTAGCTAGAGCCTCCAGCACCTCCTTTCCTTCGTGTGCCTCCTTCAGAATATCTTTGCTCGTCTGCGTCTCCGGGTTCTCCAAAGCAAAGAAGACCAGCGTCATGATGGCGAAGAAGGTTGTGTACATTGTGAACCAGTATGCGCCATTGAGCATTCCCTTCCGTTTCATTTCGACCGCGATATGAATGATGTTTCGAGAGACGCTCACACAGGCAGAGGCACAGGCGTAGGCGCGTTTGTCGAGAGTATGACAGTTGGACGATTTGGACACGTAGTGTATGAAGGGTCGGTAGAGCATCATCTGAGTGTGTGCGTATGCCATTCGTAGGAGTTGCCGTACCCTAGATGCGTGTTAGCTGAAGCCAACCCAGAGGTGGATGGTTGTACCGCGACTTACTTGACGATGAGCGGACTCTGCTCGCCGCCAGGCTTCAACTCCATCGGCAACTCTTCCATCCACTCTTGGAGATCATGTTCAATGTCCCGAATGTCGGCATACGAGACGGTGTATGACTTGATCTTCTGGCCGTGCAAAACGTGCGTTTTGCCTTTGATGGGGTAGACGACACGGACGATTTTCGAAAGAAGCATCGTGAGCTTAGTGTGGGCGTTACACGCGGCCATGAGTGGGACTTGGTCCGGCGGCTGGGTGCCGTATTCCGTCTCGGTTATGTATTCGTCGTCGATCTCCATCGGATAATCTTGATCGATCTCATCACCACTCATAGTGTGAGGCAGTCCCAGCATGGCGCCGACGTAGACGTCCATTTTGCGGACCACCCAGAAGATCCGCTTGCGGGTCTCGTTTTCGATCGGATTGAATCGCTCGTCCATGGATCGATGCAGGCCCATTCTCAGGGCCGAACGAAGTGCGACACCAATGTATGCGTAACAGGTAGACAGCTTGGCCGAAGATTGGAGGAAGAGTATCATGAAAACGACTGCCTGCAGAGCGTTCAGGTCGCGACAGACTGCAATGTCAAGTATGCTACGGGCGGCTTTGAAGTATTGTACCCTGCGCGGTCTGTCAGTGGGATGGGACGAGATGGGAGAAGGAGAGGTTTTCAATCTCACCCTTCGTTAATTGCATTCTCGTAGTTCGATTCGTCGTCCACGTTCTGGCTTCGTGAGAACAGCATGCCCTGGGCGAGGACCATGTAGAGCAAGGGCAGAAAGCTGTGCTCCTTGGAAGTGTAGTCATCGAACGACTTGTTGTACATCTCGTCGACGTTCTTGTAAAACGTCGGGAGGTGAACGACGCGTAGCAGGGCGCACGCATCGTTCAAGGCGATCTCGCAGATTTCCAGCGCCTGTTCTTTCGGAGGCAACTCGACGAAGCCAGGGGAAGGAGTGTTGTCCGTTTGGCCAGGTGAATCCTGCACTGACCGAGGGGACTCGAAGACGTGTGCCATGGGTCGCGACGAGAGGACACTAAAGGGCGTGGACTCGCCCTCTCCGCGGCCCATGATGTCGAATCTCTCGCGCATGCGGCGGACGAAGCTCAAGCCGGAGGAGTGACCATGGTAGTCCCAGTAACCATGCTCGTCCAGATCCAGCTGGCCGGTGGCTCGCACCATTGACTCGAGCTGGGCCTCTTCCGTGGGACCCGCAGCGAAGGACGGGGGCGGAAACGGCCTGGGCTGGGGCAAAGGGGGCAGTTGGCCCTCCTCGAGGCCGGCCACGAGGGAAGGGTCGTCGAGATTGAGGTTGGGCAGAACTGCGGCCAGCAGCGCCTCGGCCCGCTTCATCCGGTTCTCGAGGGCCTCGACGTACTGAGGCGCAGCATTGCGCCGGCGGTTCGAGGGCTGGTCGTAAGTGCATTCTGTGTGGGGTGGGGTTAGGACGGCACGATGACACTAGGCGGCGTGGACCAATTCGCGCGCGCGCAATTCTTTTCGACTAACCATAGCTATAGACGGTACAATGGGTGCAAGGCTGCTTGCCGTCACACTTGATCTTCTTGCGGCGGCACTCATCGCAGGCACGAGTGACACGGCGACGCTTCTGCATGGGCACCGAGGGCCGCGGGGCGGCAGCAGAGGTGGTCGTGGTGGACTCGGAGGCATTGTCTGGCGACGAGGGCACGTCGTCCGCGGCGAGGGCGTTGGAACGGTCGTCCGAAGACATGTTTTTTTTGGGTATTGCGGATGGGTAGTCTCTCCGGGGGACCTGCCCAGGTTTTAACGCGACCGGGGCATATGGCAGTCCGACGTGACTGTGGAGACGGGAGGTCGCCAAGGGCTGCGCGGTGGCGGTGATCGCAGGGCGCAGAGCCCGAGACGCGGCTTGTCAGCGTAGGGCTGTAACGATAAAGCCAAAAGGGAAGGGCTGCGAGGCGGCTCTCCCTCGGCTACGTAATGGGCAGAGGCTAAGCTTTGCTGGCGCGCATTTCCCGCCTGCCGCCGGCCCAATCGCACCCTGCTGCAACACAAATCCCACCCACCAGCCCCCCCTGCGCGGTCTCTGCCGCGCTGCCGGCGCCCTTTCTCCACCGAACGCCGTGCCGATGCTTCCAGAACGAGGTTCCGGCCTACGCACGTATCATTTTATTTCTTACACACCTACCTTTCCTTTCGTTTTGCCCAGCGGAGCGCTGTCCGCCCCAAGTGGAAATAAGCCGCAGGCGAGTCATGACCTCATCCCGTCAGCGACGCGAGGAATCTCTTGGCGATAAGCATGGGGGGTGGGCAGCACTGATCAATACATTAGACGGGCTCGCTTGGCGCCCAGCCCAGACGAGTCCTGCGAATGCGAGCCCCAAGCAGGCATTATCGACCAGCTGGGCGTCATGTGCCAGCCCGCCCCGTCCAATCGACAGGCGACCTGCCCCAATCGCAACTCTTGGCCCTGGCCCTCCGCTGCGTCCGGAGCGGCGCCAGATAAATTTGGAACACTCGTATGAGCCGACACCCCGTTCCCCGCCGCTAGCCCGCAAACCAGATCTCCAGATGCACCACGCCGGAAATGATGCCACCCAAAAGGCCTCTCCGGCACCAATGCGGCCTCCATGGGGGGCTGCCATGAAATTGCGCCTGAGGCCCAGCCGTCTCACTTCATGCGCCGGCGGGGCCTGCCGACTGGAAGGGCATAGCTTGCATGTCCTGTGCGCCTGTGTCGTGAGCCAACGTGTCGTTTTGCCTGCTCGTCGTCGGCTGCCCGTTGCGGTAGATGCCATCCCAGCATCTCGACACTCAGCTCCTGCCTTGACCGGTCAGCCCTCGGAGACGCCGCCACTGCGATCTTCGTGCCAGAACCCAGAACCCGAATTGCGGGTCATGCGGTGGACCGAACTTACAGCGGCCTGTTGTGACTGTTCGTTGCAAGCGCACTGCAACCGGACTTGAGCGGTACCGGATGTGACACGGAGCGACTAACGGCTTTGTGTTGCTATTAGTGTGAACTATGAGTCGGAGCGCGTTTTCGGCAGAAATCGTAAGTTGCAGGGGCTTGACAAGGGTGCCTTCCTAGGTATTATCGTAGTGAGTGAACGAATACGCCATGTGGGCGGCCAGTGGTTGCAAGCCCCCCAGACCCATGGGCGATTGTGGACCGCGGCCGAAGGCGCAGGATTTCGTGACTGGTTGACGTGAGTGGGATGCTGATGCGGTCATCAGGCCTGCCTGACCGAGGAGATGCTTGCCGTCTTCGTCGATGCTCGGTCGTCCGATTTACGAGCGTCGTCGTCAAGGCCGTGGGTGAAAATTACAGGAGACGTGCGATGAACGCGGCCGTTGTCTCTTGAGCCGGTAGAGACGTTTTGTCTTGCGCGTTTCCGGGCGAAAGGATTTCAGACTAAGAAGCGGGCTCTTTCCACCTGCGGACGCGCAGATGTGTTGCCAGGGCCAAACCTCAGTACAACCGCAGCTCTTGCAAGTCAAAGCGCCACTGGCGGAAACGGGACAAGGTGAAGCATCTTCCTAGCCGGACTGCTGGCCCTCTGCTCGAGCGGATCGATGGCTTTTGGCCCAGCGACGCTGTCGGCCAGGTTCTTCGCGTAGCCTGGTGTGCGCGCCGTAGCCGAGCTGGACGTGGTCAAAGCGCCTACTCCAAGGTCCCAGTGATGTAGAGAGAGCTGAACTGTGTACTACACCTCTTATACAGGGGTTAAATCCCGTCCAAGCGTTGGAGAATCGAATCCATCGTAAGAGGAGGCATGAGATGTCGTCGGAATAGTGGCTCAGCAGCAAGGCTTAGCTGTGGACGCTTAGCCAGGGCCCAAGGGGGCTGTGCAAGAAGCCTGCCCGTGCGTGAACAGTTCCCCAGATGCACAGCCTCCCTTAGCGCATTCCAAGACCAGGGTGCGCAACGCACCTCGTTTTATTTCCGCGGCCAGCTGTCGCCGACTGCAATGAGCGTGGCGTCGAGAGAAACCTCCGTGGGAGAAGGGCGCTTTTTTTCGCAGCATGCCTGCCCTGCCAGCAGCGCCTCTCCCGCAGCTGCCTGGCCTCAACACCACGCCCGGCCAGCGCGCTAACGCTCGGATGCGATCCGCAGATTGCCTCGCGGTCGGTTAATTCCCACACGGCTGTTTTCTGGAAACATGCGGGTCATCATCCGAAATGTCATCTCACCCAAATGATAGGCTGGCAATTCCGGATCCTCCAGCGAGCTGTACATCATATCCGGTCTCAGACTTGGGCTCCTGGGTGAGATCCGCGAAGCGAAACGCGGGGACGGGACGCTACTGGCCCGGTCCTAGATGAAAATCCTTCTAAGAACCTTAACTTTCGCACCGCTGGCCGCTTTGAACCCGGCCGGCGATCTCACGGCAGAGGCCACCCCCTAGCCTGAAAGCAACCCGTAGCGGCTTCTATATAGCTACGGTATACGAGGATCGGCGGCAAGGCGCAGAGCCGCTGGGACGGGCCGCGTCGCGTGGCTCGTCAATCTCACTATCGTCCCGGTGCCAACCAGTCAGTCAGTGTCGTGTCAAGAGCTAGGGTCGAGTGCAGGAGCCTGAGGCCGTCATGAGGCAATATATCACCCATTCCATCTCGCGTCGCGCCGGAATCTTCGCCACTTCGTCTCTGGACACCCTCGTGACATTGGACGGGCAGGGTTTCCGAATGTGAGCCGAAGGTCGTACACTGACGGAGGGCGATCTCCACCGACCGTGGCTTCTCACACCCGCACCAAAGCTATCTCGAAATTCTCGCCTTGCTGCGAATATGAGTATCACTCCTTCTCACGGCCATTGCTGTTTCGTGAATGTTTGTTTTCCAGTAGGCTGAGCGACATTGTGGTGGCATTGTCCTTCCTCATGTTTTGGGTGGGTCAACCATGTATTGGGGATGAGATTGCTTCTGTTCGTAGCCACGAGCATAGCAGCTGGCATGACGACAAAAAGTTCACTCTGCACTTCTGCAATGTGACGATGAGTAGCATCTGAGTGTTCAGAAATGCCACAAATCGGTACAGTCGCAGGAAGTTCCACAGAAAGGGGCTGCTCTAGATGGTTTCGGACACTGACCAGGTCGCGCCCTCGGGCACTCAACAGGCATGGGCGCCTTGACAAATTCGCGAAACCTCAATCCTTGTAAGCACAGCCTCACAGCAGGTGTACTCGCTTCCGATTTCGAAATAGGCACTGGAATGGCAGCTTAGATTGGCACTTCTCAACCCAAAAATGGAAAAGTTCTCCTTGATGCAAAGCCGGGCTGATGTTAAAGGTGTCTTTCGTCGTGCTGTAATCTCTTATTTGGCTGGTTTATACAATAACATTGGACTTTATTGCAATGTGAATTCAAGATGAGAGCTGAGATTTGTTTAAAATTCCGGCCTTCACCTCCCCGGTTTGTTGCAACAGACGCTGATGTAGTTCCCATTTGGTGAATTGAATTCAAAACCATAGGAGCAAGGCTTGTGACACCTCGAAGGTCATCCAAAAGCCTTCCAGCCTGAGGCGGATGGAGGCCATGCTCGGTCAATCTGAAGATGGGAGTTCCAATGTAAAAAGCCCAGTATGTCGACCGGACAGTCCACGAAGGTGGCGAATGCGTTAACGCAACCTGAGTTGTGAGTGTGGATATCGACTGTTGCATTGTTGGGTACCACATCACATCGGCTGAGAAGCGTTGAGACACTGAAAATTTATTCTTGATTGAGAGATGTATAAGAACGGCTTGTCGGCAAAGATTAAATGTAGCTTGCTAACGGAAGACGATCGAGCATCGCGTATCATGATACCGAAGAAACCGTGATTTTTACAGAGTCAAGTCATAAAGTTTTGACGATGGTTGAAAAAGGTGAGATGTGACTTTTAGAAAGTTAGTGCAACGTAGTTTTAGTGTTCTCTCTTCGTATAGCTGAGCCGAACGCTGGATGAGGTCCTGAATGCATATAGCAGGGCGTATTTGGCTGACCTCAGTTCGGTAGGTAGTGTTTGCCGATGATGGCAGGAAATATGAAACAAAATCGTTGATCGACGCACTGAGCACTTTGGGTTTAACCGTAACGACGAGTGCAGTCCCATCTCTTTGTAGCATTGATTGGTTATAACGTCACTCTCCCCATAATGGCCAAGGTGTGCAAGCATCCACGCAAAACCTAGCCATATATACCGATAAGCACTTGTTTAATGGTCGGAATTTGTTGACCAGCTCGAATATGGTAACCATTCTTGATTGTATGATGAGCTGGGAAAGACAGCAGTTGATGTTTCGTCTTGCTCATTGGTAAAGGCTGAAATGGCGGAGCGCTGCCACAGCTGAAATAGCGTTCCATTGTTTCCGGTCTGAATGCCTGATGCTAACACTCGAGGCTCAACGTTCAAGGGCTGGAGAGAGTAAAGAAAGAATGATGATAAACATGACAAGTAGCGGATAGCTTGCACTGAAGACATGTGCATGGTACTGAGCATTTTATGTCAAAACACTCAACAGGAAATACTTGCCGTCAGTACACATTCAACTCACGTTTGCCGGGCACAAGTTTTGGCCTAGAGAGTGAGCTGTGTTTCTGACCTGTGAAGTCGTAGACGCGACCGGGAACGACAGTGCGCGTTGAAGCGAGCCCTGCAGCGCAATGTCTCAGAGTCGTAGTTCAGAGACGCCGACGCAGACCAGCACGCATGGAGCGCATTTTAAATCAGTGTGCACAAGACGCAGTAGGACAAAGAAGAGGATGACAAGGCGATAAGAGGGCAACAGACGCGGCGAGCAGATCGGAGAGGCGCGACTTGGCCGATTGCACGCGTCCGGAGGTGGGTTTTTCCGGACCCGCACTTCGCTTGCGAAAGGCACTTGGAAAATCGACCTTGAAGCACACCGAGACGCCAACGCCAAACGACAATCCCCAACTAACCCACCACCCACCGACAGCGAAACAGCACGATGTCGACCTTCGAGCCAGTGGTTGTCATCGACGGCAAGGGCCACCTTCTCGGTCGCCTGGCGTCCACCGTCGCCAAGCAGCTCCTCAACGGCCAGAAGGTCGTTGTCGTCCGCTGCGAGGCCCTCAACATCTCCGGAGAGTTCTTCCGCGCGAAGCGTACGTCCACCACCCGCGACCGGATTCTGGCAATGGCAGGCGGAGGGATCCGGAAGCATTCCGAGCAATTTAAGGAATTATGGGCTTCGGGGCATGTGGCTGACTCCGATATCAAACAGTGAACTACTCGGCCTTCCTGCGCAAGCAGACCCGTTACAACCCCACCCGCGGCGGTCAGTAAACCCTCCCCGAACATCCTGAACAGCGGCGATTGCGGCGACACAGGATTACGCTTGCCCGGCGGTGATACTAATGGGATATCCAGGTCCCTTCCACTTCCGCGCTCCCTCCAAGATGTTCTGGCGCACTGTCCGGGGCATGGTTCCCCACAAGACTGCCCGTGGCGCCGCTGCCATGGAGCGCCTCAAGACCTTCGACGGTGTTCCCCCTCCCTACGACCACCAGAAGCGCATGGTCGTTCCCCAGGCCCTCCGTGTCCTTAGGTTGAAGCCCGGCCGCAAGTACTGCACCGTCGGTCGTCTGGGTCACGAGTTCGGCTGGAAGTACCAGGATGTCGTCTCCAGGTTCGTACACCCGCGCCCGGCTGCGAAAAATGGAGTGGTAGGACTGACAGGATTCCCACAGGCTCGAGGAGAGGAGGAAGGTCAAGAGCGCCGCCTACTACGAGCGCAAGAAGGTTGCCAGGAGGCAGCTCCAGGAGGCGTCGAAGAACGCGAAGGTGGACGAGAAGGTCAAGACCCAGCTCGCCGAGTACGGCTACTAGATTCGTTGAGCCAACAACGGTGGCACGGTTTCGACTGCGAGGGTAGTGGACATGGTCTGGCGCGGGTACCTGGGAATTGGGAGATGGTTTTAAGAAAAGAAAACTCCTTGTTCTCCAAGTTTCGACTATGCCGGCACGAAAAAATCCGACGACTTCAAGTGGGAGGCATCGTATGGGTTTATTCACACACACAATCCAAATGGCTTCTCATACCACAAAGTACTTTGTTTTTTATATTGCCTTGCGCTGCTTATGGGATTGTAGTAAGATTTCGACTAAACGGGTAGAAACAGCCCTTTTTCAGCGTGTGCGACGTGTACGATCAACCATTGATTGACATGAATCCACCCAGGGCAAGCCCACAAGCCGTGCGCGGCGCAGGCACCTACATAGGTAGCTACCTGAAAGCAACCCTACCCCACAATACGCACGCAGTACCTGGGTAGTAGGTAGCAGTTGGGGTAAGGCCGCCACGGCCCCGGTCTGCTGGTCTGCACGACACCCGCTCGGCCGACGGCGACGAGTCACGACCTCCGCCCTGCGTCGCGCTGTCCTACCGTTGTGGGCGAGGCTTCGATCGAGGTACACACGCCAGCAGGTAGGGTTGGGCTAGACCAGAGCGTGCATGCATGTTATGCCCTGCCATGCCAATGCCATGCCATCCATCCATCCGTCCATCCTGTACTCGTAGTTGGCACTGCATCAAGCAAGCAAGCAAGCAGGCAGGCAGGCGGGTAGGCAAAAGAACCCCCACGCCAACGCTAGCGCCATCCCCATACACCACAGCACAGCGCAGTGCGTACTGCGTGCATGTGGACACCCAGATACTGTACTGTACTGTACGTGGTAGCAGCACTGCCTAGGGAGCAGATAGTCAGTAGTCAGTCCCACTAGCGGCACTGCCATCCCACGCGCCCTAGCACGCCCTGCCTTGCTCTGCCCTGTAGTGAAGTCGCAAATAGCTCTCCCACTCTCTTTCTCTCTCCACCTCCCCGCAACTAGGTAGATAACCGCGCCCATATTGTACATACACACGCCGCAAGATGCTGCTCCGCGCGGCGCAGAGCGCTCACCGCGTTCCATTGTCCATCCGAGAGAGAGAGAGAGAGAGGGCAAGGGCATCGTTCGCCGACAGTCACTAACTTTCGCTCGCTCGCTCGGCCGGACCCCTCTGACTCGCCGCGCGCCCGCCAGCCCGCCAGCCCGCCTCGCTTCCCCACATTCCCCATCCCGCACCGGCGCTGCCCCTCCTGCCTGACGTGACCGTCGCTGCTCGCCGCTTTCTAACCTCGGGAACGCCAGAGGCTTTGCGGCGTTGCCCTCTTCCGCTGCGGAGAAGTCGCGTGTGTTGGCCATGTACGTGGTAACTACGTATGTACCTCTCGTGCTGGGGCGGCGGAGACGCGCGCACGTGGGCTGCGTTGTAGGTTACGCCTTTTTTTTCTTTCTTCTGCTGCTGCTGCTGTTCGTACTCACCTTTGCTTTCTAAGGTTAGGTTTGGGTTTCATTTGCTCGCGGACGCTTCTTGCTTTCTGTCTTTCTTCCTTCTTTGTTTTCTCTTTCCTGGGGTGTCGCATTTTGCTGGCGAGCTGATCCCGCGCTTCTTTGGGTCTGTGGTACTTGCTGGTGAGTGAGAACTTACGAGTGTGCGGGGTCTCTCTCCTTCTCCCGCTTGCCCGCCCACTTTCCGCTGCCACCACCGCTGCTACATACCTACTTCCTCCCGTCTTCGCTTGCGCACTGAGGAGCGCTGCGTAACTCGCCACCACGAAGACGACAACGGCGCTCACAATTCCCACAGCTGCCGCTATTTAAGCAACCATCATGTCTGGCGCAAAAACCCGCCTGCAGAGCCTCGCGGCGCACTTCCTCCCTTCGTCGCATTCCGATGAGGCACATGCGCAACAGCAACAGGGCGCTTTCACGCATCGCTACAACTACCACTCCCTCTCGCCCACAAGCTTCCTGCCGCGTGCCGCGGCCATAGAACCAGATGTAAGGGCCCAATGTCTTAGCAAAAACTGCACGGGCCTGCCGGCCGGCGAACGCGCAAAGTCCACATCTCTCCGCGACCTACCTTAGCAGACGCATCAGGCTGACCAGTGCGCCATAATGGATAGGCCGAAGCTATATACCACGTCACGGCGAACGGACGAGTTTTGCGCCGCTCGTACGATGAAGCGGCGGACCGAGCGCGCGGATTTGCTTACTTCCTCAAGAAGCACGGCTACAAGCGTGTGGGCATTTTGTGCCCGAATACACCTGCGTTCCTCGAGAGCTTGTTCGGCATCGCGGCTGCAGGCGCAGTGAGTGTCGGTATGGATCCTTCTGGCGCCTTGCGCGCGCACCGCCGTTTCTTCAGCTCTGTGGTGGAACATTAAATGCTGATCCTGTTGGTGCAATCTTCCTAGGTGTCAATTATCGGCTGAAGAAGGACGACATATCGTACATCCTGCAGCATTCGGACGCCGAAATTGTCATCGTTGATGCGGAGTTTCAATCGCTTTTGGACGGCTACCGCGATTTGGCGCCCAATGTTCCTATAATAGTGGATACAGACACTGACGTGACTGAAGGAGAGCTGAGTGGACAGTTCGACGAGGCTGTGCTGGAGGGTCTGCAATACGACACGGCCCAGGGCGGCAAAGGTTGGGCGGATCTTGAAGCGCAGGCACAAAGCGAGGATGATTTGCTTGCGCTGGCGTATACGAGTGGAACGACTGCTCGCCCGAAAGGCGTGGAGTATACCCACCGAGGCGCCTACCTCGCTACCCTGGCAAACGTGATCGAGTCCGGGTTGAATTTTCACACGGGACGGTGTCGATATCTGTGGACGTTACCAATGTTCCACGCGACAGGTGCGCGCAGTCAGGTTACGCGAAAAAGGGCTGACGCAGCTGACGTTGAGATTTGAAATAGGGTGGACTTTCCCATGGGCCGTCACCGCCGTGCGAGGGACGCACTATTGCTTGAGGAAAATTGACTATCCCCAGATTTGGCGGATGCTAAAAGAGGAGCGCATTACTCACTTTAATGCCGCACCTACAGTAAACACGCTTCTCTGCGCTGCCGAGGAAGCAGAACGGCTGCCACAGCCGGTGCGAGTGACGGTTGCCGCGAGTCCGCCGACGGCGCACCTGTTCGAGACAATGACGAATTTGAATCTGTACCCCGTTCACGTGTACGGTCTGACGGAGACGTACGGCCCCATCACCAAGGGATACCACCTGCCGGCGTGGCAAGAGCTGCCTGACAAAGAAAGGTACGCGAGAATGGCGCGCCAAGGCCACGGTTTCTTGACAAGCTTGCCGGTTCGAGTGATAAAACTCGACCAGCCGGGCGGCGCAGTCGTCGATGCGGCGAAAGACGGCAAAGAAATCGGCGAGATAGTCTTCACGGGCAACATCTGCGCGAGGGGTTATTACAAAGACCCCGAGGCGACGAAGAAGCTGTTTGCTGGCGGTGTTTCGCATTCCGGCGACCTTGCCGTGTGGCATCCGGACGGCGCGGTGCAAATCCTCGATCGCGCAAAGGACATCATCATCAGCGGTGAGTTTTGGCAGCATGGCGTACGCGGGCGGCGGAGCTGACGGACTTTGGACAGGCGGCGAGAACATATCGTCGGTCGCGCTGGAGAGCATGCTGGTGACTCATCCGGAGGTGCTGGAAGCGGGCGTGGTGGCCGTTGCCGACTCGCACTGGGGGGAGCGACCCAAGGCGTTTGTGACGGTGAAGGCGGGCAGGCAGGTCAGCGGGGCGGAGGTGATAGAGTGGGCGAAGCACCAGAGCCAGATCAGCAAGTTCATGGTGCCGCGCGAGGTCGAGGTGGTAGGGGAGTTGCCCAAGACGTCGACGGGCAAGGTGAAGAAGAATGTGCTGCGCGAATGGGCCAAGGGCGCAGACAGGCACGCGGTGAAATGATTAGATTGCGGGGGAGGAGGCAGCGATGGATGGTGGTGTGTGCGGCTGGAGTGATTGCCTGGGGCGCGACACACAAGGCTGAGCCGGGGATGTGCCAGGTGGCCTCTGAGAAGGGGCAGAAGGGGTTTGGGGTCGAGAGAAGAGAGAGCGAGAGAGGGAGGGAGAGACACGCAGCACGCGGCACGGGGTCCAAGGCACACAGAGACACAAAGGGAGGCGCGGTAGAGAGAGACAGCGAGAGTTGAGGCAAGAGAGAGCGCAAAGAACAGAGAAAAAAAAAAAAAAGGCCGACGTTGGCCATCGCAAAAAAAAAACGCCCAAAAGTCTTGCGGGAGAGAAGGCGTGCTAAGGCCGGAAGCGGGCTAGCGCGGTTCAAAGCTCGGACGGTGCAGGGGTGCTCAGCGCACACGCAGCGAGCTTATAACAAGAGGTCGCGCGCTCCGTCAGAGAGAGCGAATGTCACGTCCGCACCAACACCAAAACCGCCGCCTCTTTTTTCCGGCTTTGTTCCCGTTTCGGCCCAGCCTTCGAACCACCCAGTGATGATCCGCACCCCGACCGCGCGCCCGCCTCGATTCGCCCCCGCCGCCGCCGTCAGCTGCTGCTGCATCTCCCTCTGCTCGACCTAGCCCGCGTCGCGACTCTCCCGCTGTTGTTTTGTCGTGCCCAGGAGGCGTAAGTTATGGCGTCCCGGTAAGTCGCTACCAGCCAATCACATGACGATCTTCATTTCCTGCATCGCCCGCCCGGTCGGACGGGCCTCTTGGCGCGCCCCGCGCCCTGCAATCATGGTGGATCCGAGGCTAACGCGTCCTGTTTTGGTCCAGCTTGGACCGCTTAGTCACGTAAGTATCGCTCCATACGTCCACCTTTGCTGTGCTGACCGCGTCGCTTGTCTCTCAGCCTTCTGGAAACGGGCAGCACCCAGCTCATCCGGAATACCGCCGCCCAGCAGCTCGCCGACATCCAGAAGGCCCATCCGGAGGAGCTGTTCAATCTCCTCACCCGCGTTATCCCATACCTTCGTTCCAAGTCATGGGACACGCGCACCGCTGCCGCCAAGGCCATCGGCGGCATCGTCGAGAACGCCGAGAAATTCGACCCCAACGCCGACGATGAGCCACCCGTCAAGTCTGAAACCAACGGCCATGCTTCCAACGGCGTCGCAATCAAATGGGAGCAGCTTGAGCTGCCTCCCCTCTCCGAAGATGCTCTCCAGCTTGGCACCCTGGACATCCCCATGATCCTCAAGAACGGAAAGCACCTGCTCGGCAGCGCCGGCAGAGAGTATGACTTTAAGCTCGCAGCCATGGACCCGGCAGAACGCCTGGCCTATCAGAAAAAGAGCCTTAAGGCGCGTCTGGGATTCGGCGGAGAGTATTTTGATGAGGACATTGTCACCCAGGAAGACATTGTACCCACGGCGTCGAGATCTAGCATGCCTCCACCAACTCCCGGCATGCACCGAATTGACACGAACGTGCCGCGCAACAACAGCATATCCTCCCCAGGCCATAACCCTGCGTCGTCGCCGACCGAAAACACGGCCCAGACCCCGATCGACGAGAACGGCCATGCTCTCAGCAAGAGGCAGCTCAATGCGCTGAAGCGCAAGAACAAGATGCACCTGAAAGGTCAAGCCAACAAGGTTCGTGTCATCGATCTCTCCACGCGCAGAGGCAGCACAGACTACCCGCAGACACCCGCCGAGCCGACGCCGCATCCCGTCAAAACCGAGGTCAAAGCAGAAGAGTCAGAGAGCACCAACAAAATTGGGGATTACTTTTCGATAGAACGCCAAGGTGGCGATGACGAGACCAAGGTCGTGTCGGAGTTCAAGGGCGCGCCCGTGCCAGAAAAGTCTACCTTCCAAACTGAAGCGGAAGAGGAGGGCTTGGAATGGCCTTACGACAAGTTGTGCGAAATCCTTACCGTCGATCTTTTCGACCCCAACTGGGAGATAAGGCACGGCGCTGCGATGGGTCTCAGAGAAGTGGTTCGAGTACACGGTGCCGGAGCTGGCCGTTCACGCGGTAAGACTCGCGCGCAGAATGACCTTCTCAATCAGAGATGGCTGGACGACATGTCGTGCCGCATCTGCTGTGTCTTCATGTTGGACCGCTTCGGCGATTATGTATCAGATAATGTCGTTGCACCCATCCGGGAGACTGCGGGTCAGACTCTCGGCGCTGTACTTCAATACCTTTCACCTGACCTGGTCCGGGCCGTATACATGGTCCTTTACCGCTTGGTGATGCAAGACGAGTTCAACGAGAAGCGCGTCTGGCAAGCTTGCCACGGAGGCATGATCGGCATGAGGTATCTGGTCGCTGTCCGTAACGACCTGCTCTTGACGGATTCTTCTCTCATGGACGGCGTTCTCAACGCCGTCATGCGGGGCCTCGGCGATTTTGACGACGATGTCCGGGCGGTCTCCGCTGCCACATTGATCCCAGTCGCCAAGGAATTCGTCAACCTCCGTCCAGCTGCCTTGAATAGTCTCATCCACATCGTTTGGGACTGTTTGTCTAACCTTAGCGACGACCTTAGCGCCAGTACGGGATCCGTCATGGATCTGCTGGCCAAACTCTGTAGTTTCACGGAAGTTTTGGACGCCATGAAACTCAATGCCGCCAAGGACTCTGAGCAGTCGTTCACTCATCTGGTTCCTCGTCTCTTTCCTTTCCTACGCCACACGATTACGAGCGTACGCTCTGCTGTACTACGCGCATTGCTTACCTTTTTGGCCATTGAGGGCGAAGGCACCAAGGGTTGGATCAACGGCAAGGCTCTCAGGCTGGTCTATCAGAACCTTCTTGTGGAGCGCAACGAAGCTGTCCTAAAACTTTCAATTCAGGTGTGGGACGCGCTTCTGGACGTCCTCGCCGCTCAAGGCCCGGAAGCCTTTGCCACTGAGTTCCAACCCCACATTGAACCTCTTGTCACTCTTACTGCTCACCCGATAGGCGTGTCTCGTCATCCCATACCGATGGACACAACTCTCTTCATCCGACCTTCTGGCCAGTCGTACGCGCCAAGCGGCCATGCTTCTCGCCGAATCTCTCCTGTGTCTTCCGCAGCGGAGCCAGCACCGAGAAAACGCCGGAGGATTGAAAAGCCAAAGGAGAAGGATACGCCGCCGCCCTCCGCGCACAACATTGACGCTCCCATGATGGAAGGCGATGTTGACCTCGTCGGCACTGATACCATCATCCGGTCGAAGATTTACGCCGCAACGGCCTTAGGCAAAGCCATCGCATTCTGGCCTGCCGCGTCGCGGCAAGCCGTTTTTGCGCCAAAGCTTCTGCCGTACCTGCGCTCTATTTACTCGACGACGCAACTAACGACGTGCATGATTGCCGAAGAATATGCCAGGTCTTCGGGCGTGAAAGACGATTTATCACATGACTTGGCAAAAGCTCTCCGTGTCATGGTAGAAGGGGACAGGCCAGCCTGCTATGGGGATCTCACCAGCTATCTTACCATCGTCCGTGCACAGTGCCAGTCGTTACTCAACACCTTCCGCGATCTTGGACATATCCCGCCTGCCAAGCTGCCTCAACTTGCCGTCATTGTACAAGGCGAGCCGGATGCCAGCCAATACGCCTTTTCGATCACGGATGGAGAAAAGATCATCGGTACTGATTTTGAGCGGCTAAGAAAGGCCCTGACTCCTGCAAGCCGCGTGGCTGCTCTCCAACAGCTCCTTGCCGCTCAGTCCGATGCACAAAACGCGATAGAAGAGGCCAAGGATGTCAAGCAAGAGCGCGATGTCCGCATCAAGGCCGCCGCGGCAGGCGCCATTGTTGCGTTGGACGAGATTCCGAAGAAGCCTGCCTTGACTATTAAGGGCATGATGGACAGCGTCAAGAATGAGGAAAATGTCGAGCTTCAGAAGCGCTCTGCGGCATCTGTCGCTGTCCTCGTCGAGCACGTTGCTACCAACGGCAAGCGTGTCATCGTAGAAAAGGTCGTCGGAAACCTCGTCAAGTTCTGCTGCATGGAGACTGCGGAAACGCCAGAATTCCATGTCAATGCCGACGTGGAAATTGGCATTCTGTCTCTTAAGAAGGAAGAGGATATCCGCGACCATCCGGATGCTGCTCGCTTCGAGAAGGAGGCCAGAGCAGCGCGCATCACTAGGCGCGGTGCAAAGGAAGCTTTGGAGCAAATGGTTATCAATTTCGGCGCCGGACTGTTCCAAAAGATTCCTATCCTACGCACTCTGATCGAATCCCCTATCAAGAAGACCTTTGAGAGAGAAGACCTCCCCGCCGACATCAGGGACCCGGAAAGCACTCTTGGCCAGGAAGTTGTGGATGGCCTTTCGACCCTGCGTGCATTAGTGGGCAAGTTCCACCCGGATCTGCACGCGTTCGTTCTCGAATTACTGCCCTTGATCGCGCAAGCGTTGAAGTCAAAGCTCTCCGTCCTTCGGTATGCTGCGGCGAAGTGCTTCGCTACTATCTGCAGCATCATGACCGTTCAAGGCATCACTATGCTCGTCACCAAAGTCCTGCCAAACATCAGCAATCCCGTCGACGTCCACTACCGCCAGGGAGCTATCGAGTGCATCTATCACCTTATCCATGTTATGGAGGATGGAATATTGCCTTATGTTATCTTCCTCATCGTACCGGTGTTGGGCCGTATGAGCGACTCCGACAACGACGTCCGCCTCATTGCCACCACGACCTTTGCAACGCTCGTCAAGCTGGTGCCGCTCGAAGCGGGCATCCCCGACCCCCCTGGACTTCCTCAGGAGCTGTTGGAGGGCAGGGACCGTGAGCGCGAGTTCATCGCTCAAATGCTTGATGCAAAGAAGGTCGAGCAATTCGATATCCCAGTCGCCATCAAGGCCGACCTCCGCTCGTACCAGCAAGAAGGCGTCAACTGGCTTGCTTTCCTGAATCGTTACCACCTCCACGGCATTCTTTGCGATGACATGGGTCTGGGTAAGACGTTGCAGACTATCTGCATCGTGGCGAGCGACCACCACAACCGTGCAGAGGAATTTGCCAAGTCTGGCGCGCCAGATGTGCGTCGCTTGCCTTCGCTGATAGTCTGTCCCCCTACTTTGTCTGGCCATTGGCAACAGGAGATCCGCACCTACGCTCCGTTCCTCAACCCCGTCGCGTACGTCGGTCCGCCTGGTGAACGCGCCAAGGTCAAGAGCCAGCTCGATACTGCTGACATTGTCATCACGTCCTATGACATCTGCCGTAACGACATTGATGTTCTAGCACCGATGAACTGGAACTACTGCGTATTGGACGAGGGCCACTTGATCAAGAACAGCAAGACGAAGACCACTATTGCTGTCAAGCGTCTCCTCTCTAACCACCGTCTCATCCTTACTGGCACGCCTATTCAGAACAACGTCCTTGAGCTCTGGTCATTGTTCGACTTCCTCATGCCCGGGTTCCTGGGAACAGAGAAGGTCTTCCAAGACCGCTTCGCCAAGCCCATTGCTGCATCTCGTTTCTCCAAATCATCCTCAAAGGAGCAGGAAGCGGGAGCATTGGCTATTGAAGCCCTTCACAAGCAGGTCTTGCCATTCTTGTTGCGTCGTCTCAAGGAGGAAGTCCTGGACGACTTGCCGCCCAAGATTTTGCAGAACTATTACTGCGATCTTTCAGATCTGCAGAAGAGGCTGTTCGAAGACTTCACGAAGAAGGAGGGCAAGACGCTCGCCGAAAAGGCCTCAAACAACGACAAGGAGAGCAAGCAGCACATCTTCCAGGCCCTTCAGTACATGCGCAAGCTTTGCAATTCGCCCGCACTGGTGATGAAGCCGGAGCACAAGCAATATGCCGCGATTGAGCAGTATCTCTCTAAGTCTGGCAGCAGCCTTCGCGACGCTGCACACGCACCCAAGCTTACCGCTTTGCGCGATCTGTTGGTCGACTGCGGCATCGGCGCCACACCTGCCGATGGTGCTCACGGAGACATGCCGCCCACTGCCGCCGAGGCCGTCTCGCCGCATCGGGCGCTAATCTTCTGCCAGATGAAGGAGATGCTTGACATGGTGCAGGATACGGTGCTGAAGAAGATGCTGCCGAGCGTACAGTTCATGCGTATGGATGGCAGCGTCGAAGCGAACAAGCGCCAGGACATAGTGAACAAGTTCAACAGCGACCCGAGTTATGACGTGCTGCTGCTGACGACGAGCGTGGGTGGCCTGGGGCTCAACCTCACGGGCGCCGACACGGTCATCTTCGTCGAGCACGACTGGAACCCACAGAAGGACATGCAGGCCATGGACCGCGCGCACCGCATCGGCCAGAAGAAGGTCGTCAACGTGTACCGCATCGTGACGCGCGGGACCCTGGAGGAGAAAATCTTGAGGTAAGCCGCAGTCCCGACTAACAAAACAAGCATCAATCGCTGACATAACATCACAGCCTCCAACGCTTCAAAATCGACGTGGCCAGCACGGTGGTGAACCAGCAGAACGCGGGCCTGGGCACTATGGAGACGGACCAGATCCTAGACTTGTTCAACCTGTCGACAGACTCGAGCGAGCCGCCCGGCGGCGCCGGGGGCGCGGGCGCAGGCGACAATATCAACGAGGACGACGCGGTCGACGCGACGGGCGAGGTGCGCGAGAAGGGCAAGCGCGGCTTCTTGGATGAGCTGGGCGAGCTGTGGGATGAGCGGCAGTACCAGGAGGAGTTTGACCTGGACAATTTCTTGGCGACGATGAAGGGATAGGGTAGCGGTGGTTTTAGATAGGATAGGAATGATGGACGGGATTATGGGATGATGGAGTTGCGGGATGGTTTGGTGCTTGAGCCTGCTTGGCTCTTTTGGGGGGAGGGGCTTTCGGGTTTGTTGCTTGTATCTTTATTTTCCTTTTTGCTTTCTCTTTGTTCCCCCCCTCTCTTCTGTCGTCGTCTTTTCTTCTTCTTCTTTTCCGTTTTAGGTTTCTTCCCCATGGGTCGGGAGAAGAAGGGGATTCTTGGAGTGATACTCTTTAGGGCTGGCTTGGTTGATATTGATCTCGGGGTTGATGGAGTGATGGATTGGTTGGACGGGACGGGATGGGACGGAATAGGACGCAATGGAATAGAATGGGGTTGAGGCTTGCGCTTGCAATGGGTCGGATGGGATGGGATGGATAGGACAGGATGAATAGGCTAGGCTAGGTTAGCATAGGATGGGTTGAATGAATTGGGATGGGTGGGTGGGATGGGCTTCGGGATGGAAGTAGGGAATCAGGCTCAGGCTCTCCCTCTCTCTCTCTCTCTGTCTCTGTCTCTCTGTCTGTCTCTCTGTCTCTCTATATCTCTATATCTCTCTATATCTCTATATCTCTCTATATCTCTATATCTCTCTCGCTCTCTCTCTCTCTCGCTCCCATACCCTCTCACTCTCACACTCTCACACACACGCACTCATATACACATACGCAGAAGGAAGGGTTTCTTTGCCGCTTTGATGAATGGCTGTATGTGCATAGTTGGGGAATCGGATCGGATCGGCACGCATGGATTGGCTGGGTCTGGCTGGGTTTGGCGGGGTTTGGCTGGGTTGGGGTTAAGGTTGGAGTGAAGAACGGGATGGCATGGGTTTGCTGCTATGTTATGTACGTTTCTACGTTTCCACTGTTGACGGTGGGTGCGTGGGGTGGGTTTGGCTGGCTGGCTGGCTGGCTGGCTGGCTGGCTGGCTGTGTCTATGTAAGTCTTTTGTCGGCTCAGCTGGGTAGATGAGAGGAGTGCGCTGTTGACTGGATGGATGGATTGGCAAGTCGTGTTAGCGTGTACAATGTATGTTTTTTGCTGTGCGTGCGTGTGTGTGTGTGTGTGTGTGTGTGTGTGTGTGTGTGTGTGTGTGTGTGTGTGTGTGTAGTTTGGTTGTTTGGCAAGGTGTTGATACGTGACGAATCTGCTGTCTGTGGGTTTTCAATGGGTTCTTCTGCTTTGTTTGTTGTATTTCGTTTTTTCTGTCTTCTCTTTCTCTGTTTTTTTCTTTTGAGGTTGCTGTTGCTTTGCCAGCGGGTGGGATGAGATGGTAGTACTGTAGGTTCTTGTCTTCTTCTTTCTTTCTTTCTTTCTTCTTCAAGGCTTGGGTGGTTTTGTTGTGTACTCGTGTATGCTTGCTTTTGGTTCTGAGCTTCCGTTCATGTTGACGTTTAGGGACTATTACTCGTGATTGCTGCAAAGTAGGTTACTAGAATAGGCGATAATAGTTAGCAACGCATTGCAAGCCACAGCTCGGCAGCGCGGAGCTAGACGCCTAGAGCCAAAATCCGAAGAAACGCAATCACGATGAGATCAGACGAAGACGGCCTGCAGCAAGGCAGACACAGCAAGCACTCGTAGCCCAAGGCGCGCACAGATACTACGCGTAGCAAAAGCCACAGCGTCAACCTCTCTGACATATGTGGAGCCCAGCATCGGAGCGTTACGGGACGGCCAACGGTCGTTCGTAGTCGCTCGCTGCGTCTCTGCTCTGCTGCCCTCCTCCAGTAGTTCCCTAACCCCTACATGCTATGTAGCAAGCTAGCCGCCCCCTGCCGCGAGGCGAGGTACGGAGTACCTTGTCCGTAAGGTTTCGTTTCTTTCCCCACCGTCTCCACTGCCCCCCTCTCACCCCACCACCTCCTCTTAGGCACCTCTGCGCCACCGTATCCGGCGAGTGCTGGGCTGCGCCGAAACATGGCCCCGTCCGACGTACGACCTGCTTACGCTGCGCTGCCCGACTCTGCCCGATCCCTCCGATCTCCCCGACCCCCGGTTCGCCGACTTATTACCGACCGCCGCTTGCGCTCGTGCGTAGGTTCTGTCTGCTCCTACTCGTACTAACTACTTACTTAAGCTTTGGCTAAGTGTCTCCTAGGACTTGGTTGCAAGCTCATACTTTCGTTTTTCTTTTTTGTTCTGCTCCCCGGATCTGACGTTTGCTGCGCTGGAGTGTTGGCCGCTCTTTCGAACTGTTTGTTCTCCGACTACCGAGCTCCGACCCCGACGTCCGACCCCGACGCCGATGCCTGCTCGGTGTTTTTTGCACTGGCCGACGTTGGGAAATGTTGGCTGGCTGCTTATGCAGTGGTTAAGTGATGGCGCATTTAAAGTATAGGAAACGAATTATTTGCCGTGTGTACTTAGGAGTTTGTAATGATAAATATATAGTCGAGGCGACAGTCGGAGATAGTTGGAAAGAATGTTTATAACTGCTGGATAGTCATGCTTCATAAGCTTTGAATCCACTCGGTCAAGCACTAGTGTAGATGCAGTAGTAGTAGTATTAATAAACCAAAACATTTAGTATAGCAGATTTTAAAATGCCAGGGTTCAAGCTCTACAAACCTAACCCTGCGTTTTACAAGGCAAATTTCTCCAGCTTTATGCTATGATCCGCTTTTGGTGGCCGAGCAACCTTGGAGCGAAAAGCTGAAGATCTTGTAAGGTTACTGGTTACCCAGCGTCTGAAATAATAGGCTAAAGACCCTTTTACGATAGGTTTGTACGCTGGGTAAAGGCTAATGTTTATAATTGTATCCCTTTTTAGGAAATTTAAACTGTAGTATAGTGCGAAGATGCTACTATCTCCGCTAACATGTCCCCGATGTATGGAAAATTACGTTTGTTTAGAAGCCTGATCTCAGTGGAATTCGCTGCAACTACTTCTTCCCTTATGTATGTTTTTCAGGTTATCTGCTTTTACTACTATTCGATCTATGGTTGTAATTTATATAGGGGTAACGAGCTTTCATCTATTGAAAAATGAGGATGTGGAGCTATATCTGGAGTTATTTATTACCGTTATTAAATATAAGGTGACACAGAGCCTGAGTACAGTGCGCACTAACTGGGGTAATAGTTGTGGATTTCGGCTACCATTCCTGTACGCGAGGTAAGGCGCTTCTTTGAGTGTTCTGCTCTCGAGCCTGGTAGCTTTTTGAGTGTAGAGCTTGCAGTAAGCTTCCGGTCCGGTAACGGTACTTTACCGGTCTTTGTTAGCTTCCGCGACTCCTACAGCTCCCGCGGCTCCCGCGGCTCCCGCGGACGTGTAAGTGATGGTGATAGTAAGGGAGCTATCATGCGTTAGTCATAGAAGAGAGTTGAATGCATAGAGAGGCATCTTAATTTGGTATAGATTCCCCCCTGCACACCGCGGCGGAGTTATAAATCTTTCTTAAAGGCCTTTCTTCTGTACAAAATGTGGTATATGCATTTTATAGACTTACTGCTGTTTTTTGTGTGCGTTTCTCTTACAATGTTCCATA
This sequence comes from Aplosporella prunicola CBS 121167, assembly GCF_010093885.1. Classification (NCBI taxonomy): domain Eukaryota; kingdom Fungi; phylum Ascomycota; class Dothideomycetes; order Botryosphaeriales; family Aplosporellaceae; genus Aplosporella; species Aplosporella prunicola. The sequence goes on from NW_022983547.1 coordinate 635,175, forward strand.
TTTATACACTTATACGTTGCAAAACATGGCAGACGGCTGTTACCACACCAAGCCATATTCATAAGAGAAAGACTTTCTCCGAATAATAATACAGATCCTTTGGCCCTTCCTGCGGAGATATACCTGATTTGCCCGCTTAATAGGACGATGGAAATCTTCCGGAATTTAAGAGTGATAACAAATAGCAGGATGGAAGCTCTTTTACTAGCCAACATTAGTATCAACAGTAGCGCACGCTACGAGTCACCTTACTAGTAAAACATGCCACTGTTTTTACAGGTAGCATCCCCCATCTTCTCCATTCTCCTACCTTCAAAGGTTCAGACACGCCTTACAATGCTTCCGAAGCCTTCACTGTCTGTGGCTTTAAATTGACCTTACCCGACCGGCTCCGCCGAGGCTGCCTTACAGGTAAATTGTATAGTATGCGCAGACCGGCTACGGCCGAACGCACAGCTAGGTAGCCTGAATATTTACACAACAACAAAAAGAATCTGGAATTCGCGTAGCTGAATGAAACACGTCCTGTGGAAGAAAGCAATATGGCGCTAAAGAATGTTAGTGTCCGTATAAATCATTTTGTACTACGTGGCTCTATCAATCAACAACAGCAACACGACAAGAAACAGCATGCAAGCATAACGTCCGATGACTGATGAAAATAATTCCTTCAGAACCTGAAGGGTTGTCACTGACGCTACAATGACCAAAAAAGACGAGCCTAGAGGTCTCGAAAAAAAAGTACATAGCTTACAAACGAGGGACCTACTTTCTATATTCCCCAGGCTTACAGCGTAATGATGGTGCACGTCAGCTTTCAGTAGTGATGAAGGCCACCTAATTTAAGTGATGTACGATTTCACCGTCTCCTTCGCCGTTGGCCCCTTCGGTTTTTAGTTTCTACAATGTCAGTTTGCGCTGCCCACTGGCTGTGGCACCGGACCCATATTAAAGATCATCGTTTTAGTGTCCAGTACCCATTGTGCCCAACCAAGGCTGTTTTTTGTGGAGATGCTGATGGGTTGGAGCGTGTGCTTGTGTAGGAATATGGCTTATAAGGACAAAACATCGCACTTCAAAGAAATCCTGTAGCCACTGACTGACGAGTTGTTCGTTTCGTGTTCGGTGATTCTGCTGTGGGGTTGTGGAGGAGCTTTAAACTCTACTGAACTGAACAAGCCAAAAGAGTATAAGTTTCTTTAATTTGTCCTTGTGCCACAGACCTACAGGAGACTTTTCGCTGACTCTTTGATTGGAATGCTCATAACCAGATCCGTCGATAGCACTATAAGCATGAGGTCACAGCCCGCCACATTCTCAACCTCTTCTAAGATACCGAGATCCCATCTCCGGTATGTTACAATTCCGTCCTATCCCACGCAGTACTAAGCCCAATGCACTCCATTTGCCAGCGCTAAAAGCCACTGCAAAATCATTTATGAACAAAAAGCAGTACATCTAACCCATTCCTTAACCCAAAAGCAAGAGTCAGCGTCATTAGTTTAGTAGTTTAAACCATTAGACATACTATACGCCACCGCAAATTAGGCAGCGTTCGATTCCTGGATTAGTCTTAGTGACTTTCCTATATCGTTGAACAGAAAGATCGCTTAGAAGTGCTGAACGGGTCCTAGTTTTTATGACCAGGTGGGAACTAATACTGTTAGTTTTCGCGTTGAACTTTGTTTTCTTTTATCATTTGGACCTGGCGTCTGTAGAGCGTATTACGAAAATACAGTAACATGCTCCTCGTAATCACAGGCGCATATCGTTTCGAAAACGGCGGCAGTGAAGCCGTACCCGCCTTCACTAAAGCGCTCAAGCCCTTATACCCCACCCCTAACTGGGCTGCTCTTGGGTAGTACAAGAAACCGTTCTCCCGCCCAACGTAACCCTCATATGCAGCCTGCACCATGCTCCTAGCTCACCGTCTTGCGCGTCATCTTCCCCAACGAGACGTACTGCGCAACGACTGGCTAGCATCCACTGCTGCCGCGCCCGCGTCCACACAGTCCAGACTTTGATGGTATTGTTGGGGTAGCGTATAGCGCGAGCGGAGGCAGGAGAGCCGTTTCCTAGCTTTCTAGCGGCTATTCGAGGGCGAGAGCAAGCCTGAGTCTGAACCTGAGGCTGAATCTAAAGCTGAACCAGAGCCGGAGCCGGAGGCCGACCTGGCGGCCCCTTATATGTAGCCGCCTATCCTGGGATTTGCCGCGGCCTAGGGCCAAGACGAGAGCGAGGGCTAGGACGACCTCCGTCGAACCTCGGCGGCTTCTTACATGTTGCCGCCGATTGCCGGGTATGCTGCGGCTTAGGGCCAAGACGAGAGCGAAGGCGAGGGCGAGGACGAGGGCGAGGACGAGAACGACCTCCGTCGAACCTCTTCAGCAGCATTTTAGATACTGGATGCGCATGCGCTGCAGGCGAAGGAGTTGGTGATCGTCGGTGAGGGTTTTCGTTTGCTTCTGCCTTTGTGGGGGGATTCGATGTCGTTGTTTGTCCGGACAATCGGCGCGAGGATGCGGCGCTTCTCGGGGTGAAGGGACGAGTGTACAACTATGTGTGGATGGAGTAGTTGGTTTGTAACTGTTGATGTTTACAGAATAGCAGAAGTCGGTGAGGCTGTCCACGGAGGTCAGGTACCCGATCCGTGCGATGTCGTTGAGAGTTGGTCGACTTGGACGACCATTCAGGGCCATGTTTTCAAGTGGTGGCGGCAGGTTGAAAGACGCACTCTAAGTGCTTCTCCATTTTGAGAGGTGGGTTGTTAGGGCTAGCTTTATTTGACACCCACCGCGGAGACGAGATCTACGTCTTGTTTAACGGTAGAGTCCCTTTGAAAACTGCCCCCGCCGGGCAAAAAGACTAAGGTAAAGAACTTGAAATTAGCCCTCTGTTGAGAGGTAGTTCGTAATTTTTTTTGCCAGTGGTATTGCAGACGGTGAAGCAATAAGGGTTTCAACGAAAGAATGCTTTGTATCTTTGAGGTGATCTACTTACTGAATCAACTTTTATATTATAATATACTTTCAGGATTATATCCCATGCATTTCCTTCTGCATTAGAATCCAGACAAGGAATCTGAAACTCGCTCAAAGTAAGTACTTTCTCAGTACATAGGCGGTACATACTCAGTGCTTTCTGCAGTTTGCCGTGAGAAGAAGATAGATCAATTTATAAAATCAAAAGGGTTGATTCTGTGAACGCAAACGGCTTGATCAAGAGGCTAATAAAGGGAAAGACAAGAGAAACAGACAGCAATAAGCGACGAAACGAATTCTTTCAAACAAAGTGATATTGAACAGACACTGGTGTAGTTGCCGTTCAACGTTGTAGCATTTCGGGCCGGTTAGCTTGAACCGCGTTTTGCCGCGCCGTTCCAGCACCAGGACGCACGGGACAAGGGCAAAAAATTAGACGGCAAAAATATGGAAGTAAGAGCGAAAAAAATATCGGATGCGCGACTTGAACGCGCGACCTTCAGTGCTCGCAGGATAGATCCTGTTAGACTGACGTGATAACCAACTACACCAACCCGACATGGGATTCGATGAAAGACACTGTGCAAGTATAATAAATATACTAATCAAAAATGAAAATCGCCGTGTGCACCAAAGGATAGTTCGTTGACATTTGGCAGCGAAAAGTGATTGGGCCGTAGTGGAGAATTTTTTTACGACAAAGCAAAAAGCAGAAACAAAGTGACTGAAGTATGCAAAGAGAGCCTAGATCGATATAGACAGTCCACCCGGCAGCGAATGATGGACAGCTGGCATCTTGCTGAGGGCGATCAGTCGGCATGGCTGTAGCTCCCGAATTGCGGGGTTCATTGCCAGGGTGCTGCGGCTTGAAAGACGGGCATTTCCACGCTGGGGTATGCAGCGCAGCTAAAGAGAGGTCGGGCACCAGGGTAAATTCCAAATAGCAGAGTCGCAGACGGCTTTTGTCAGTTGTGAAGGCAAGACTGGCGGACAGGTTGGTAAGCATGGCCGGGCAGGCAGGGTCCGTCGGATCGGGAAAACAAACGCCGCGGCGTCCGTCCAAAAGTCATCGCGTCACCTAAGCTGAGTCGCCATCTAACCCGCCTAGTCACGCCCTCACGACGCCCTTGGATGGTGAATTGTTGAGGCGCATCTCCCTCATCACCACCTCCTCCCGCATTCTCCTCTCCCGCATCGGACAATGACGACCCTTGCCTTGCGGTCAGGCACTCTCGCGCGCTTTTCGAGAAGCGGCATCGAATCCATAGCGCGACGCGCCGCCTATCGCCCTCGCTGCCCGTCTTCACTCCCCAGAGCAGTATTTGCGCACCAGCGCATAAGGCTGTATGCCAGCAATCAGCCCGGCGATCCGAAGGACCAAAAGGACCGCAGTGGTGGCAACAATGCGGCCAAAGGAGAGAACAAGGCGGAGTCGGGGAAGAGCGCCACAGATGGCAAGGGAGCCAACACCGAATCCAATGCCTCGAAACTTACGCCGGAGGAAGAGCAGGAGCTTGACAAGTTAGCGGAACAAGTAAAACGCGGCCTGCCCGGGCCACTGAAGAGAGAGGTTGACAAAGCGTTCGACTCGTTGAAGAAAGAAGGCTTGCCGGAGGAGATGCGCGACATTATGAAGAATGTCGCGGGTGGCGCACCGTTGGATATGTCGACGGTCACGAGGCTGATCAAGCTTACAACCGAGTTGGCTCGCAAAGCCGCCCACCGCAGCGTCTACGGAGAGGAAAAGAAGGATGAGAAACCCAGCAACAAATCCGTGAACTTCGAACAGGAGACACCCGAGCAAAAGGCTGGCGCTCACGACCCTGGCCCAAAGCAACATGAGAAGAAGTCGAAGGAGGGCGGCAAGAAGCCGCCACCTGGAGATCCCTGGAACATGGGAAGTGTGGATCTTGGCACCATAATCGCGACGACATTCTTTTCATGGCTTCTCTACCGCCTCCTCGTACCCGGTGAGAGCTCTAGGGAGATCTCATGGCAAGAGTTCAGGACGACGTTCCTCGACAAGGGTTTGGTGGAAAAGATTGTGGTTGTGGGTGGCACAAGAGCACGCGTCTACCTGCACACAGATGCTGTCGCATCAATGTATCCTGATTCTCCTGCTGCCAACGCCAACTTCCACTACTACTTCACCCTCGGCTCCATCGAGTCCTTTGAGCGCAGGGTAGACAAGGCACAGGATGAGCTTGGCATCCCCAGCTCCGAACGCATTCCGGTCTCCTATTCTGATGATGGCCCCTGGCTAGCTACCCTGCTCTCGTTCGGTCCCACGCTCCTGTTTATTAGCGTGATATTTTTCCTGTCCAGGAAGGCTGGCGGTGGTGCGGGCGGCTCGAGCGGTATCTTCGGCATGGGCAGGAGTCGCGCCAAGAAGTTCAACCACGAGACGGACATCAAGGTCAAGTTCGCGGATGTCGCCGGTATGGATGAAGCCAAGACGGAAATCATGGAGTTCGTCAGCTTCCTGAAGGAGCCCAGTATTTACCAGAAACTTGGTGCTAAGATCCCCCGCGGCGCGATTCTGTCCGGTCCTCCTGGTACTGGTAAGACCCTTCTGGCCAAAGCCACTGCTGGTGAATCGCGGGTGCCCTTCTTCAGTGTCAGTGGTTCTGAATTCGTCGAGATGTTTGTCGGTGTTGGCCCTTCAAGAGTCCGTGATCTGTTCGCCAACGCTCGCAAGAACACGCCCTGCATCATCTTCATCGATGAAATCGATGCAATCGGAAAGTCAAGAGCCAAGCAGAGCTTCGGTGGTGGCAATGACGAGAGAGAAAGCACGCTCAACCAGATTCTGACCGAAATGGACGGCTTCAACACCTCGGAGCAGGTTGTTGTCCTCGCGGGTACTAACAGGCCGGACGTTCTTGACAAGGCGCTCATGCGTCCTGGTCGTTTCGATAGGCATATTGCCATTGACAGGCCGACGATGGAGGGCCGGAAGCAGATTTTCAATGTCCACCTGAAGAAGATTGTCACAAAGGAAGACATTGAGTTCTTGACTGGACGCCTTGCTGCGCTGACTCCCGGCTTCGCTGGTGCCGACATTGCCAACTGTGTCAACGAAGCTGCTCTCATTGGTGAGTTCATTACAATTTCAACATTATGAGAGTAACGTGTGCTAACGCAATCACAGCTGCTCGCCACCAGGCCGAGACCGTTGCGATGACACACTTCGAGCAAGCCATCGAGCGTGTCATTGGCGGTCTGGAAAAGAAGTCCATGGTCCTGTCTCCTGAAGACAAAAAGACCGTCGCATACCACGAAGCCGGTCACGCCATCTGCGGTTGGTACTTCAAGTACGCCGATCCGCTGCTGAAGGTCAGCATCATCCCGCGTGGCAGCGGCGCGCTCGGATATGCGCAGTACCTGCCGTCGGGCGACACGTACCTGATGAACGTGAACCAGCTGGTGGACCGGATGGCGATGGCGCTGGGCGGGCGCGTAAGCGAAGAACTGCACTTTGAGACGGTGACGTCAGGCGCGTCGGACGACTTCAACAAAGTCACGCGCATGGCAACAGCCATGGTGACGAAGTGGGGCATGAGCCGCAAGATCGGCTACATCTACTACGAGGACGACGGGCAGCAGCAGCTGCACAAGCCGTTCTCGGAGGAGACGGCCAAGAACATCGACGCCGAGGTGCGGCGCATTGTCGAGGAGGCGCACAAGCAGTGCCGCGACCTGCTGACGGCGCGCAAGAAGGAGGTCGGCATCGTGGCCGAGGAGCTGCTGCGCAAGGAGATGCTGACGCGCGACGACTTGGAGCGCTTGCTCGGCAAGCGTCCGTTTGACGACCCCAAGGACTTCACCAAGTACTTTGGCGGGCGCGGCGACCGCGAGGGCGCTGGCAGCGGTATGCCGAACCCTTCTGGCCCTGGCAAGCTGCCTGATGATATCCCCGACCCGGGCACCCCGACCCCGCCTGGTGGCGCTGTTGTATAGATAGGTTGGTGTCTGTCTGGTTTTTCTAGATAGGCAGGTGATGGTGCGCGGATGAGAGAGATGGGCGACCCGCTACCCAACCAGCCAATCTAGCTGCTAGCCTGCCGTGTAGCGGACAGATAAGGGTATTTTGTCGCTGTGGTGGTGGTGGTGGTGGTGGTGGTGGTGGTGGTGTCGTCATAATTCCGCTGTTTAGTGTGCGCCGTCGCATTTCTGGTGCCGTTTTCTCCGTTGTTGTTGTTGTTGTTTTTGTTTTCCAAAAAATCACCATTGGGGGACAAATATCAAGAATCATACATCATTCCACTCTTCCTCTTCTTCTTTTTCTTCTTCTTCTTCTTCTTCTTTTGTTTCTTTGGGCTTGGTCGGTTGCATTTTTGGTGCTTGGTGTGGTTGGTGTGGTGTAGACAGATGGGCTGCTGCTGCTGAGCGCTGTAGTGTATGTAGGTTTGTATAAATAGTATGGCTTGTCGTCGGCTTTGTGTTATGTGGAATATGGTGTTGGTGAGTGGGCTGAAGAGGAGGGTGGCGATGGTGTTTTAGAAGGAGATGGAGTTGCTGCTGTTGTTCCTGTAAGCTTCCCGGTTTCGTGTCTCTGTTATAAGGCACTGACTAGTAACTGCACAGCTCTATTCATCCTTCTCAGTACTCCCTGAGTGGTCCGCATGCCGCAGGGAGACGACTACCAGACTGATGCGTTGGCTCCTTCCAACCAACATTATGCATCCTGGCGTTTCGCGGCAGAGCTGCTTTAAGAACAGTGCTGCTGTTTCAACATTGCCATCAAATTGTCAATATTATGCTGATATGCTGCTCAAGACGGATGTATACTAATGGGATTGGTCTTTTTGATGAAGAGATGGTAATCGTCGTCACATCACTGCTGACTTGGATGAATTTTTGAAACGTGCTTGGAGTACCAGGTAAGCAAGCGTCTAAACAGTAGGCTTTATCGACTATTTAAAGGTATATCATTATTCTTTGGCCCCGGATAGTTTGCCCACCCCTTAACTAAGACCATTACGCCACGGCTAGTGGGTACTATATAATTATATAAAAGTAAAAATATACGAGTACTAGAGTATACTACGAAGGTATAGACATACACGATTATTAGAGTATCTACGAGGGTATAAAAACAAAATATTCAAAGGGTACAAATATACTCACAATAAGGGTATAAAGACCTAAGTATATAAAGAGTAGAAAACACATCATATAATTCTATAGATACTATCACGTAGGGCGGGCAAAAATCTAGAGGGGGTATGTAGGCAAACTATCCGGTACTAAAACGTGCCACTACAACCCCGCAGCTCTATGCTGAGTGTCACTTTATGTATAGACTACCAGCCGCAAGCAAGCGGCAGCATAAATACCCGTCTCAGCGACGGGCCACGAATCCATCCAGACACCGCTAATTAAGACTAACCACTGCGCCTCCACCTATGAGTACATAGTACTCGAGCGCACCATATATCTCAGCCGCTGAACCAACCTGAACTACAGCCCCAGCACAGACAGATTCAACATCCTAGTTACCTCCCTTTGATACGCAAACACACCACACCCCCCTTCATCCCAGCACACGCACTAGCGCCAAGCATAGCACAGCGCTCGCGTGCGCACCATGCACGCCAAGCCACGCACGCACGCACGCACGCACGCACGCATAAGCGGCACTTAAGTGCATCGTGCAGCGCAGGTGGTGTGGTGTGGTGTGTCAAGACGAGGCACACACGGCACGGCACAGGACGCCACGTCGGCGGCGGAGAGTGCGCCGCCGACGTGGGCGGGGTACCGGTGCTTGTGCCGGTGGTGGTGCTTGCGTGCGTGTGTGGTCGGGTGTGTGTCCGGGCGGGGGTGTGTGTGTATAAGTAGGTCGTGTGCTGTGTTGTGGTGCTGGAGAGGGAGTGGGTGTGTAGTGCTGCAATTGTTGTACCTACTGGTGAGGGTAGACGAAGAAGGAGAAGGGCAAGAGCAAGGGCAAGGGCAGAGACAAGGGCAGGGAAAGGCATTGCAGGCAGGCGAGCACGTGGTATGCGGTAGCCGTGTCAGGAGCGAGCGACAACACCAGAATACCATCCTACACATAAGGCGCAAGGATCGAGACGTGCAGGGGTATCGGATCAGTCTTAATCACCTATTATAATAACACAACCATATGGCAAGGGCGAGTCCGGACGGAAGTGAGTGAGTGCGTGAACATTCGAACGACAAGCCCAAGTAATCAGCAATCGCCCAGACCAGACCAGGCAGACGAGAAAACGGCACGGCGGTCGCTAACCACATACTGCCAAGAGCGTACTTCGTACATGTACATTAAGTTACAATTACATGCATCGTACACACATACAGGCATACATATTGGTGGCGTCGCATCGTGTCGGCAGAGTCATCACAGGTACATACATCCATACATCCATCCATCCAACACGCCGATACCACCATCAGCAGCATCCATACATACGGCACCACATCAGCACACACACACACACACACACACACACACACACACTCAGCGGCACCGCAACAATGCCCACCTCGCCAACCTCAGCACCCCACACCCACGCCCATGCCCGACCGCATCCTCAGTCTCCCTGGTTCTCTCTCGTTCTCATTCATTCGCGCCTTAGGTCTTCTCATCTGCTGCGCTGCTCCAGCTATGTATGTACAGACTCCATCCCATCCGGCCACATTAGTAGACAAGTAGCAAAACAAGAAAGCAATCCCAGCACCCACTCCATCCCCACCCCATCTCATCCGTTTGTTTGTTTGACCATCCCATCCGTCCATGCCATTGTCATGGCGTCCCATGTCAAGCGTCTCCGTCATTATCCCAACCATCCGCGCAAGCACCAACCAACCAACCAACCAGTAAGCTCCCAACCCATCCCACCCTATCCCATTCAATTCATTCCGCGACTCTGACCGGACCAAACCGACCGACCGACCCATGCCCTACCAGACCCAGGTATTGTGCATACCCTGCCCAAAGAAATGAACCAAACTCCATCAAAGTCTCCGTATCGTAATGAACTGGACCGAACCGAACCAAAGCGGGCCCCCTACAAGAGAAAGAGAAAGAAGAAGAAGAAGAAGAAGAAGAAGAAGAAGAAGAAGCGAAAAGCAAGAGAGAGAAGAGCTGGAAAGTTCAGAAGAAGCACGCACACACGCACGCACGCAGCGCAGAGGCGAGACAGCTCCATCCGCCCACCCGCCGTGCCCGTTCCCTTCGCAGTCCAGTGCCGTCCAGTCCGTTACACACGCGCCACGCATCCTACTCAAACCCGTAGTTTGTTTTTTCCAGCGCAACACGACGCGACGCGACCCAAAGTCCGTCCCGAAGCACCCACAGCCAGGACCAGGATCAGAACAAGAAGCGGCACAGCGCGGATCGCGTATCGCGGTTCGAGTAGAAAGGCGAGGCGAGGAGAAGCAGGTACCTAGACGAGTACGACGGCAATGCGGGCGGCAATCGGTACCATCGTAGCGAAACCGGGCGTGAGGGGAAGTAGCCGTGGCGGTGGTGGCGACAGAGGTATCCAGCGGAGTGTGCGTGATGCGCGACGCAAGAAACAGAACGAATAGTCAAAAGAGAAAAAAAGCAAGAGACAACCAAAGCCTCGATGCAAGTAAGTAGTGAGTGATCACTCTCTCGCGCCTCGCGTATGTAATAAGTAGCGTAGTGTGGTTATAAAAAGTGACCGACTAGACAATATCTTTTTTGAAAAAAGAAGGCGAAGGACTTTAAAGAATGAGAGTGTGATACGGAATACGTAGCAGCAGCGAGAAAGAGGTGTGTTATGAAAGAGAGACATCAACCGCGGAGGAAGACGGCCGTCCTTCGGTTTAGGGTATCTCGACATCCAAGCACGCGGGCGAGGAAAAAGGAATAAGTAAGAGACAACAAAAGGCGCCATGTCAGATGACGACGAAAAAGAAGTAGAAGAGGGATAAAAAACAGAATCGAGTCCGGCGTTTCGTTTCGCTCCCCCTCTTGCTCTCGTCCCATGCTCTGGCAGAAGACGCAGCGCTTTTTTTAGTTGGTGCAGCAAAATAGACAAATACAACAGGTAGGTAGGTATTGGTCCCCCACGGCCGTGGCGCATACCCGCCGGTCCAAAACGGCCGCCCCATAAAAAACAGAGAGAGGGCAAACACTCAAAAAAAAAGAAACAGGTCGTTACACGTCTTCCGTAAAACGCGATCCTCGTGATCCGTCGTGCGACGGATGGCTGCGTCCTAGCGTTCCCCTCGGCGTTGATGAATGTGAGCCCGGTCGTCGCGGCGAATCCGGCGGTATCGATAGCGTCTCGCCTGGCCCCCACAGCATGCTCGTGTGCCCGCCAGGGCCCTGATGCACCACGGGTGTGCGCGCAGGGCTCGGGCGCATGTTCTCCTCCTCCGGGTGGTGATTTGAGCTGGACGCGCCGTGCAGCGCTGTTGCTGCTGCAGTAATGGGCGACATTGGCGGTGTTCCCGCGCCGCCGTGGTTGCCGTAAAAGCCGTGGCTGTCGCGGTTGAAGGAGCCGGAGAAGGTGTGCTCGGTCGCGTCGTCGTCGAAGGGGTCGCGGAAAGGGTCTTCCGAGGACATGCCTGGGCTGAAAGCCGATGGCAGCTTGCGCCCTGATATCCGCTGGAACCCTCGCTCTTCGGCCAGCGGCGGCGGGGGTGCAATTTCTTTGTTCCCTCCACCTAATCTGCCAAGGAATCCTGCAGCGGGGAAAAAGCTGCCGCGCTGCTCCATGGCGCGATTTCCATCACCAGCACCGACGGGATCAGCGAATGGATCTTGAGGGCGATCCTGTCCGTTTCCTCCTGTCAATGCTGCAGTTCCCTTTTGCTTCCGCTTGTACCATTTAAGGAGGAGCAGAATAAGGGTAAGTAGCAGCGCCAGCCCGGCAAGACCGCCGAGCACTCCACCGACTATCCGTGGGGTGAGATTACTGTTGCCCCCGTCACCATTGCTCGCTGTATTACCCAGCGCAGCTGTCGAAGAACTCCCACTCGCACTAGTAGTAGCTGCTCCATCAATGGCACCGGATCCGCTATCAGTGGAAAAGGCTCCCGCTGACGAAGGTACGGTAGTGGAGGATCGTGGGGATGTCGAAGACGTATACGATGAGGCGAGCGTAGTAGATTGAGCAGCCGTAGCCGTCGAGGAATCATCCGAAGATTTTGAAGAATCGACAGATGTCGCCGATTCAGCTGATGATGCCGCTGAATCGGCCGAGGTGGTAGAATCTTCCGAAGATGTCGCAGATGCTGCGGCGGAACTCGGCGCTGACGTCGCAGTGGACGCGGTCAACGAGCCTGTGTCTGATGTTGCAATCGCTGACGTCGCAGTGGCGTCTGTCGGGGTCAGTGCTGTTGTCTCGCTTGGAGAGCTAGAATCGGAATCGGAATCGACAGTCATGGCCACCACCGAAGCTTCGGTTACGGAAGTAGGGGGTTCAGTAGTCACGACGCTCGAAATCAATAACGCTGCACAGAAACAAAAATTAACACGCGCAAAAAATAAACCTGAACATCGAACTTACAACTCGCGGTGTCCGAGGGCGTCGGCGATGCCGCCACACCTGTCGGGTTGTCGGTATTCGAAGGGCTTGAAGAGGCGTCGGTCTGTGAGCTCTCTTCGGACGGGTTAGCAGTCGTCGCAAATGGAGAGCTCGCCGCGGCAGAGGGAGATGGCGAAGAGAATGCGAGTTGTGAGCTCTCGCTCTCTGACTGCGCTGACACATCGCCACTGGACCCCGATGAAATTGACGCTGAAGCAGAAGTAGACGGAGTAGCCGCGAATGGAAACGTATTAAAAGGATATGGTACGACGGCCGGAACGGTGAGGTCGCTGGGAAATGCTGGGACAGAAGGCACACCCCAGGCAGAATGGGAAGCAGTGGAAGAGGTGGTTGAGGACGAAGTGATTAAGGACGAGCTACTTGAGGACGAGGTGGTGGAGGAGGATTCCAGGGAGGATGACATACGGCTAGTCGACGTGGTCGTGGTCGTTGGGGTCGGATCTGGGGAGTGCAATGCCTCAGCAGAGCTGCCTTTCAGCGTAGGGCCCATGGTCCTGAGTCCGATGGTATGACCTTCCTGGTCGACCTGTTGGATGACGGTGACAATGGTGATGCCCTGGCGTTCCTTCTCGTCCACCTCTTGCTGATGCTCCAACCTATGCCTCAATCCCAACTTCCTCGAATCCCGCCTCTGCTCCCGGACCAACAACGGCTCGATAAACGTCGGTAGCGGGGATTGCGACGTCGAGACCAACGTCTCCCTCCGGATCTGCATCTTCCCAAAGGCGCCCGCGGCGCCATCATCGTCGGGACGAAGCTTGTTTTGGCCCCGGGATATTTTTCTGCGTTTCGCCGGACTCTCCATGGTGGGCGACCGGGGACGCAGGTATTATGTGGTTCCAAAGCGGCGGCAGGATGAGCGGCGGCTAAAAAAAAATCCAAGTTTTATTTGCGAGGCGGATGAGCGAGCGAGGGTGTGACGAAAGCGACACTATCAATCAAGGCAAAAGAAGGGACGTTGACTTCGCTGAAGGCCACGTGAAGAAACCAGTCGATGGGAAAGCGGTATGTACGAAGCGGGTTGGGAATTTTGAACGAATGGACGCCGGCCACCGGGTGTGACTGGCTGCGAGTAGTGCTCCTGTGACGGAGGGGGGGAGGATTAGGGTACTTGGATCAGCAGGATCGATGGGAGATCGGCGCAGCGCACCTTGCGATTACTTCAACGAAGCTGCATCCGCTCTTATGTACGGGGGGCAAAGGAAGTCGCTGGAGACGGCGGGGCGGATGTTTGATTTGGCTGCTGTGCGACGGGGAAAAGTGGACTGAGGTGCCGCTGCGGGCGAGGGCAGAGAGGACTTTGGGTTCGTGTCTCAGCGGTGCGTCGTCGCAGGACCTCCAGGCCGCGCACGGGGAGGAGCGGGAATTGTCGACGATGGGGCGCGGGCGGGCCTCTCGCGGGAGGGTGAGTATGGGAAGGGTTCGGCGGGCGAGAAGTCGCAGAGGCGAGGGCTCTCGCGCGCTCGTCTCACGTTGCGGAGGACGGAGCTTGGCTTGGAGGCGGAGCTAACGTAACTCGGCATGCAATATAATCACCCCTGCGGCCAGACAATATTGACGCGCCAATGCGAGGCTATGAATAGCGGCACACAGAAACGGCCGTATGCAGCTGGTGTGGGATACATGTCGCCTTGTTCGTATCGGGCCATGGCTTGGCTCGACTGTGCCCAAAATAGCACCATCATCCTCTGCCGACCGACGGGCCGGCTCCGTCTCTAGTTTCCCACAAGTCGTCGTTCCGTGGAAGAATGGGAAAGAGGGAAAAGGGAAAGGGTAAAAAAAAAAAAAAGGAGCCGCAGGGCGAGAAGCTTTTGTGGCCTCGCGGCGTGAAACAGCCACCCGTGCGCTTGGCTGGCTAATTGCCCGGGGCGTTCATGCGGAACACGAGACAGCTCTCTCGTTGAGAGAGCCTCAAACCTACTAGTTCCATCGAATCCATCCATCGTCGCGTCGCTGCAGCCAGACGTCATCGTCGCCCGCCATCGTCTCTTTCTCTCTGCCCTGCGTCCCGCTGTGGAGCCCGCCACTAGCTTGTAGTAGTAGTAGGTAGCTGCATCTTCTCCTCATCAACACCATCTGGCATCGGTTGTCCCCTCTAAGACACGAGGCGCCAGTTTCGTCATCCCGCTCCGCCGCCCTGAAATTGCGCCTCCCCAATGTCAGGCACCGGGCCCAAGGGCGCCCCGCCGCCGCCGCCGCTGCCTCCGCGCGCTCCCTATCTAGACACGCCTCCACCCTACACGGAAATCGACCATCAGGGCAGCGGGCATCCGCTGCACGCCCTGAGTTCTCGCGATCCACGCTCCTCGTCCACCCAGTCGCTCACGCCAGCCACTCGCCATGGTCGTCGCAAGCTGCTGCTCATCTACATCCATGGCTTCATGGGCAACGAGACTAGCTTCCAGAGCTTCCCCGCACACGTCCACAATGTGCTCACCGTGACCTTACGTGAGACTCACGTCGTACATACCAAGATCTACCCACGCTACCGCTCCAAGAATTCCATCCACCTTGCAAGTGAAGCTTTTTCCACATGGTACCTGCTTTCCGTGATCTTCTTTGAATTGATCAAAGACTGACTCTCGCGTCAGGCTTGCCCCCCACGTCGGCCATGACACCGACACCATCCTCTTGGGCCATTCCATGGGCGGCCTCTTGTCCGCAGAAGTCGTCTTGCTTCCACCACGCAACCCTATGCAGGGAAATGTCTTTCGCCATAGGATCCTTGGCACCATCAACTTCGATGTTCCCTTTCTAGGTATGCATCCGGGCGTCATCGCCAGCGGCCTAGGAAGCATTTTCAAACCTGCCGACGATAAGTCGCCGGACAAGAGCCAGGAAACTAGCCATTCGAATGGCTCATCGGACTACTTTACATCTAACAATGGCAGTGCAAGTACGCCTCCCAGTAGGATGGATACGCTGTTTAACCCCCCCACCCCGGATCCGAACTACAACCCAGCTTTCCCGAATGATGTGATTCTCCCTGTCCGTAAGGGATGGGGCAGTGCTCTGCACTTTATCAACAAGCATTCCGATGGCCTCATTCAGGCCTCCAAGCAGCTTGTCAAATCGCACCTTGAGTTTGGAGGCGCAATGGCCGACTACCCCAGTCTTAGAACCAGGTATGCGCGCATCCGCGCTTTAGAGGAAGACGACGAGACAAAAAGAAGGGCTGCAGTACAGGGCGGCTGGCAGACGCCACCAAGAGTACGGTTTGTAAATTACTACACGGCGAGCACAGGGCGACCGAAGAAGCCAAAGAGCCCCAGCGTAACGCCTAATGCACACACACCCGATGCGGACACGAGAGGTGTTCCGGCCGATAACAGACTGTCGACGTCGAGTTTCAACTCAACCACAACACCCTCGCAGAATCGCCAACTCACAGAGAGTCGCTCGTATTCATTAAGCACAGAAACCTCCGTGTCAGAAGGCCACGAACAGACAACCGCGCCAAAAATACCAGAAGGGCCGGAACATGGCAGTCCACTTTCGGCCCCTTCATCTTCCTCAGACGCCGACTCAACGGTACACGAGCCCGACATGCAACATCTGGACCCCATGCCCATGGAAGAACCCGAAGAACACATTGCTGCGCCAACTGCCGAGCCGTCCGCCGACCGGCCCCAAGACGTCCCGACAGAGCCGCCCCTCCCACCTGAGCCGGCCGAACCGGCACCGCTGACTATCCCGCCGGACGCGTCCAAGGACGAGCGGAAAGCTGCGGAAAAGGAACACGAACGCGTCGTCAAAGCGTACAAGCGCGCCGTCAAAGAGCGCGAGCACGCACTTAAAGAACGCAAGAAGGCGGAAGAAAAGCGCGTAAAAGAAGCGCGGAAAGAGGAAGAGAAACGCGCAAAGGAGCAGCGGAAGGCGGAGGAACGGGCGGCGAAGGAGGAGGCGCGGAAAGCCAAGGAGGCGGAGAAGGCAGCGGGGCAAAGCGGCGGCGGCGCGGAGGGCCCGGCGGAGGGCCCGGCGGGGGAGACGCGCGCCGACGCGGAGAAAGAGGAGGTGCTCACGGGCGAAGCGCTGCGGCTCGAGAAAGAGCGGCAGCGCATGCGCGCCGAGGAGCGACGGATGGCGCAGGCGGAGAAAGAGCGCTTGCGCACGCAGCGCCGCATGCTAGGCTTGCCGCCAGAAGACGACGACGACGATGACGGCAGCAACGGCGAGAAGGCTGTTTCAGCAGCACGCGACGCTGACGACGCCGTTCGGCTGGACCGCGGAGGCGGCGGCGCGCCAGTTTCAGCACCAGCACCAGCACCAGCACCAGCACCAGCGCCAGCGCCAACGCCAACACCGGCGCGGACCTCGACGCCGAGCGCTTCGGCGACGGCGGCGGCTACGGCCCCGCCTCCGGCTTCGCGCTCCCCGCAGCATGCAGCATCAGCGTCAGCAGCAACGGCCTCATCCCCAGCTCCCACAGCAGCGGCAACGCGCACACACTCCGCGCCCAGCACAGCCGCGCCGTCCATCCGCAGCACCACGCCCAGCACCGCGACCACGGCCGGCAGCACCAAACCCCCCAAAGACCGCAAGTTCTGCATGCTGCCGTGGTCGGCTGTCTCGGCGGCCGGGTTCGGCGGCGGCGGCGGCGGCAACGCGAGCGCAAAGCAAGCGCCCGACCCGGCGTGGGTGCGCGTGTACATGCCGGGCGTGGACGAGGTGGGCGCGCACTGTGGGCTTTTCTTCGTGGATGCGCGCTATGAGCGCTTGGTGGGGGATGTGGCGGAGAGGATTGAGCGGTGGGTGGGGGAGGAGGTGGGGGGGAGGGTGGCGCTGGAGATGGAGATGGAGGGGGGTGGAGGTGGGGATGGGGGGAAGGGGTAGGTTGGTTGGTGGGGAAGGTTGTGGTTTGGTTGTGGTTGGAGTGTTTGTGGGTGGCTACTGGCTAGATGGCTACAGTAGACAAGCATGCATGCTAAACGCCTTGCTCGTTCTCCCATTCCCCCCCACCATCATCTCCTTCTCCCTTCCCCACCCCACACCAACAAACAAACAAACACCCCCTCCACCAACCACCCCACCCCCGCTTACAACCGCTCACTCAACCCAACACCATATCCCACCACCGCCAAAAAGCCCACCAAATTCGCCAGCGAGGACACGCCATGCAAGATGCCAAAGCGGCGATTCAAACGCACCATCTCGGGGCTCTGGGGCCCAGCATCGTAGGCGCGCACGCCGTCGCGCGTCTCCTGGTGCTTGCGCTCGCGCATCGTGCGCGTCGTCGCGGGGCCCACGAGCGTCAGGTTGGCGAGCGACGTGATGAAGATAAGACCTAACTGGACGAGGGCTGCGCGGTTGGTGGGCTGGAGGAGGCCGGAAAAGCCGCCAGTGCTAGTGGAAGCGAGGTGCTGGTGGGGCAAGGCGCCAACGGGAATGGTGGACGCGGTCAGTGGCGAGCGGGGCGCGGGGAACGTCAGGGCCAGGATGAAGGACAGCGACGTCTGCAGGATGAAGTACACGGGGAAGACGCTCGATTGCAGCGTTGCGAATTGGGGGCGCGGGAGGGCGCGGAAGGCTAGCGGCCCGGCGATGAAGGATTGGAAGAGCGTGCTTCCGAGGAGGGTGCCGTAGCTGTTTGTTTGTGGGGGTTAGTTGGAGGTTGCGGAATGCGGGATTGTAGGTACTGTACCTGAGGAGGTGGTAGGGCGCGCCTGTTTTGAGGCTGGCGAGGAGCGGCATCGTGCCCGTTGTAGCTAGCTGTGTACACCGGCTACTCCGTGGCTGCCCGGTTGGTGGGGTGGGATGGGAGTGCGCGCGCGCAGTGGTGAAGTGGGGATTGAGGATTGAAGAAGTATGTAGAGGTTAGGTTAGAGAGGGGCGAGAGTTGAGAGTGACGGATGACAGATAACCAAGTGCCAAGTGCGGAGAAGGCGACGACAACCGGCCGGCAGATGTGCCTTCCACCTGCAGTGGGGTGAGTGATGATGCACACCATCTCGCACGAGTCATGTGCGCGAAAACGTGACCGCGCGTTGGCCGTGTCGCACGTGTTTCGGGACGAGCTGCTGCCTTCGCCGCGTCGGTCCATCAAATGCATTCGTCTGACCAACTCTGTCCGCTGCACTGAACTTTTCGAATTAAAGATATCATGGCCGACAAAGAGGCGACCGTGTACATTGTCGATGTCGGCAAGAGCATGGCCGAGACCAACCATGGTCGCGACGAGTCGGACCTCGATTGGTGCATGCAGTATGTCTGGGACAAGATCACGACTACGGTACGCCTTTGCTTGCGGTGGATGCTGTGTGTTTTGGGATGAAGCTCTGATCGTGCGGATAGGTCGCTACGGGCCGCAAGACCATGTTTGTTGGCGTCGTTGGTCTGAGGACGGACAGTGAGTGCTTTACCGCGCTGCGTTTACTTTGGCTTGCGGGAGACGGGATTCTGACTCTGTGGAAGAGACCCATAATGAGATGGAGGGCGAGGAGGCTTATGATCACATCTCCGTCCTTCAGCCTCTGGAACAGTATGTCGTTCTGGATTTCTGCGTTGGACGGCCGCTCACAGCTGGTCAGGATCTTGATGCCTCAAATCCGGAGCCTGCGGGAACAGATCAAGCCCAGCAAGACTGAAAAAGGCGATGGTGAGTCGGGCGCTGTCTGCTCTGTGGACATTGCTGACGTGTAACAAAGCCATTTCCGCACTGGTCATTGCAATCCAGATGATCGCCGCGCACTGCAGGCATCTCAAGTACAAACGGAGAATCATCTTGGTTACTAACGGAAAGGGCGTGCTGGACACCGAAGACCTGAAGAGCATTGCACTCAAGATCAGACAGGACAGTATCGACCTTGTCATCATCGGCTCCGATTTCGATGACGCAGAGTATGGCTTCAAGGAAGAGAACAAACCTCGGACCAAGCTCGAGAATGAGCGCATCCTGCAGTCGCTGGCTGATGACTGTGGTGGCGTCTACGGCACAATGGCCCAGGCCATCGAAGAAATGGCGATACCGCGGGTCAAGCCCGTGAAGCCAACACCCTCTTACAAAGGCATTCTTACCCTGGGAGACCCCGAGAAGTACGACACCGCACTGTCTATCCATGTTGACAGGTACCCTCGCATCATGCAAGCAAAGCCCCCTTCGGCCAGCTCGTTCGTCGTCAGGGCGGATCTTGCACCAGGAGAATCACAGGCGCCGTCAGCTACGGCGACGGATGGTGAATGTCTTCCGGATCAGGATGACCTTACCGCTGTGAAGAACTCCAGAACGTACCATGTCCTGGATCCGGATGCGCCCGAGGGCAAGCGTGATGTGGACCTGGAAGATCTGGCAAAAGGCTACGAGTACGGTCGTACGGCCGTGCACATGGGCGAGTCGGAGTACAACACCATCACAAAGTTTGAGTCTCCCGCCTGCATGGACATCATCGGCTTTGTGCCCGCCGACAAGGTAATTTGTTTGCGTTGTTTCTGATCAAGCCCGCTGACGCTCTCAGTTCGAACGGTACATGGAAATGTCGAGAACGAACATCATCATTCCGCAAAAGACCAACGAAAAGGCCGCCATGGCTCTATCGTCTTTCATCCACGCGCTCTTCGAGCTCGAGACCTACGCCGTTGCACGCTTCGTCGCGAAGGATGACAAGGATCCATTAATCTTACTTTTGGCCCCGTCGATCGAGACAGACTACGAGTGTCTCATCGACACCGAGTTGCCCTTTGCGGAAGACATGCGCGGCTACCGCTTCCCGCCGCTCGACCGCATAGTGACAGTCGGAGGCAAGACGCTGCACCAGCACCGGAACCTGCCTAGCGACGAGCTTACACAGGCGATGAGCGACTACGTGGACAACATGGACCTATCCACGTTGGGGAAAGATGATGAAGGGTAACCACCACGCAATCAAGAAACCAAACAAATAAACGAATGCTGACAACACCCTCAGCAACCCCGCCGAGTACGCCCCCCTCGGGGACACGTATTCGCCCGTCCTCCACCGCGTCAACCAAGCCATCCGGCACCGAGCCGTCAACCCCGACAGCCCCATCCCCAGCGCCCCAGAAATCCTAACACAGTACTCTCAGGCGCCCACCGCACTCCTGCAGCGCGCGCAACAGCAGCTCGACGCGCTCAGCCGCGCCGCGGACGTGAAGCGCGTGCCGCCCCGGCAAAAAGGGCTCAAGCGGACGCGCGAATTCGAAAAGCCGCTCTCAGGCCTCAACGTCGAGGAGCTGCTCGGCCGGCAAAAGCGCACCAAGCTCAGCGCCGCAAACGCAGTGCCCGAGTTCAAGCAGGCGATGCGCGCGGCCGGGGACGTGGCCGCCACGCGCGAGGTCGCGCGCCAGCTGGGCGCGATTATCGAGGGCTATGTCAGGCATAGCGTTGGGGACAGCGGGTACGGACGCGCGATCGAGGCGCTGCGCGTCCTTAAGGAGGAGTGCCTGGAGCTCGAGGAGCCGGCGCTGTATAATGAGTTTTTGAAGCAGCTGAAGGAGAAGCTCCTCAAGGGCGACCTGGGCGGTGAGCGGAGGGAGCTGTGGTGGTTGGTTAGGGTTAATCGGCTCGGGCTGATTGAGAAGCGGCTTTGTGGCGTGTCCAAGGTTACGGAGGAGGAGGCGAGGGAGGTGAGTTTAACTGCTGCTGCTTCTGCTACTGTTGAGAGGATTGCTGACACGATCTGCGCAGTTCTTGAAATCGAAATAGGAGCGGGGCGCCCTTGTCCGTGGGAGAGTGGAGCGGCTTGCTCGCTTGCATGCATGCAAGCATGCGAGCCTAGTTATGTGGTTTAATGCTATGTCCAGCACACAACCCCGAAGCAGCTGTATATCCCTGGTTCTTCCGTACTTGTGGAATTCCTGCAACACGCACTGTAGGTACTATACAGTACGAAGCAAACAAACAATGCAAAACAGCACTCACTGCTGCTAGCAGAGGTCCTGTGCTTCCTGGCCTTGTGAGTGTGTTCGGGACTAGACAGATGGTGACGTGCTGGGTGTGTGGGTGGTGCTTGCTTGCTTAGGTATTTACTTGGTTGTGACACTCGCGCTGCTACGGCTGCTGTGTCCGCATGACGCCTTGCCCTGGCGCTGGGCCCTGTGGAAACTGTCCGGGCTCTGAAGCTGCCAGTGCGCTTTCGAGACTGGTGCGCTGTCTGAACGGGTGTTGGGATGGAGCTTATAGCGCGAACTGCAAGTGGAGGGACCACGCCAGGGTGTGTGGCGCTAGGCAGAGGTGGAGATATGGTGGGTATGGCTGGTGCTGTGGGTGATGGTGCTGTGCGGTGCTGTTGTGTGGGGGTGGGGATGGTTATGCTTCCCCGACGGCAGCTTCTACTTCTTAGTTCGTCCGCGTTCGGAATAATCACTTTAGTTGCAACCTCAAAGTTGTCCACCACCTCGACTTCTTTCTCTGTCGCTACCTGCTTCAGCTCGTCAACTGTGGTCGGTCTTTTTTGCTTGGCTGACTCCCTTGTGGTTGGCCTTGGCTTTGTCTTCTGCCTGTGTCCTTGGTTACTATAACTCTTGGTACTCTACTCGCGGTTCCAATGCCGGGTTGTCGTTTAGTTAGGTTTTTCGTTGGGGCGTGGGTACATGATACTGCGCCGATTCTGCTCAGTGCTTTAGTCGTGCTGGTTGAACGTGAGCACTGAGAGCTAGCTGTGAGGCTGCACTATAGTCACTGCTGTCATTACCCTACTTTGGGGGCTTTGTGTGACTTGCGTGTTAAGAAGCATGGCGTGTGAGAGTTTCCTGTGTGAAGGATGGGTTCCTTTATTGCACTTTGTGATCAAAGAAAGCCCACTCCACGCGCATCCTCTGACAACAACATCTTTGCTCGTTCACTCATAAAGCTGAACGCTTCAGTGCATAAGAACCTTTGCGCATAGCGTCATCACCGAAGATCCAGCACACAGCAAGCACACAGCAAGCGCACAAGCACGCAAACCGTACACACATACAGCAACCGCCACGAACCCTACCCGCAACCATGCCCTCCGGTACCGCCAACACCGCCAACACTGCCCCCAAAGACAAGAAGCCGGCCCCCAAGAAGAAGTCCGGCTTCCTCTATCTCCTGGGCAAGTACTTGGCCGTTGCGCCCGCGAACCCAGAGCTCCGGCAGAGGAAGCGGCGCCGGCTCACGAAGAAGAAGAAGAAGAAGAAGGGCTAGACCGGCCAGACGAACCGGGACATCGGTGCTAGTGAGAGAAAACGGTCGATGGCGTGGCTGAGAAATGAAGTGTAAGTGATGTGTTATGCGAGTTCTGTGCGGAGTTGACTTGACTCTTTGCTAGGTCATGTTTCCTTCTAGGGATATATGCGTATTGCCGTGGCCTGGTTGGAAACTACTAGGTGCGGTGTGAGAGCTGGAAAGAGAAAACATAAAAGGTTAAAATCAGGTAGGAAAAATTGCAGAGGCAAAAAATGGGTTATAAACAAAGTGTAAATTCAAAGTGGATGTGTGAATGTGTGATAGGATTTGAGTAACGGAGAGGTTCTATGAAAAGTACCGGGCGAAAATGGTGATATTTGTCAGTTCTGTGAAATGGAGAGCTGTGCTATCAGTGCATTTTGTCGACGGTCACCGATAAAGATTACTGCGGCCTCCGTGGTTTCGTAGTGTGCATCTCTCTATGAGGTCGTCGAAGACGTCAAAATACTTGTGATCCCCGTTGGCTTGCATATTTTCAGTCAAGGTTGCGACATGATCGAAGGCGTTGTGTATGTCGTGGCCGGTCTTCTCATCGTTCGAGTAGGGATACTAAGATCGTAGTTTATTTAAGGGATTTTAGCTCGATTAAAGGAGGTCGCAGGTGCAAGTAGGCAGCTTAGACACGGAATCGAATAGCAACTGCACCCAAGTGCCGTCCAACAACGAAGAAGAAGCTACAAGTCAAAAGAGAAAGGAAGAACCCACCCACCCAGGCTTCCGAGCAGCCTTGACTCTTAGAATGAGACGAACAAACAAAGACACAAAGCCGCTAAGGGCATGGCGTAGCAATAGCCGCTGCGCATTTCGAAGTGATTACTTACATCGCGCCGTAGCAAACAGTGTATCGACCCGCCAAATATGCGCGGAAAGACCGAAGCCTAGCCGTCAGAGCATATTTTTGAAGTAATGCCCTCCTGGGAACGGACCAGTCGACACTCTATGGACCGGAATTCCGTCTCATGGTGACCTCGAGGACCGGAATGCGTTGGATCCCTACCCCTATGGTTGCCAGGACCATACTTGTCACGATCCTCGTAAACCTCCAGGCTAGAAGCCTCGAATGAAGACGGGGAAATTCAGTGTCCGTGTACGGTATTCCTAAGCGGAATTTTTGAATAGCGGTGACGGATAGCAGCGTTCAGTACCAGTGATGATTAGCAGTATTCACCCTGTGGAACACTCCTGTTTCGCTTCTCACCTATGCCTATGCCGTGCTGCCCAGCTTTCAGATGTTTCCCGCATCTTCCAGGGAGTCGAACAAAGCTGCTTCCAGTACAGCTTTGCCTGCGGTAGGACAACTTGCAGACACTTGATGAGCTTCCTAAATGGAAGCATTTTGAAGCCGAGTAGAGCGACGGAAGCCAAGTCACTTGTGTCTCCGGGCCCTTCGGCGAAGATTGTCGGTCAATCACCAGGCAGTGCCCCCCAATAGGCTGAGAACTACTTGATGACTGCAGCTGCTGTTGCGCGAGCTTGACATGGAGAGAATTACTTAAATATCTTGTAGCTGTTCCGCCTACTGCCCTACAGACCCAACAGCACTGTCTTTAACCGTATTGTTGTGAAATCTTCCAAGTACTCCCCCGCGTATTTAATACTGACCAGCCTCGCCGAAGCCGTAGGCTTTATGACCTTACCTTTAAACTCTATTTGTTAAGCGGTAAAAGACGACAACAGTGGCCGAAATACTGGAAATTTTAGGACTTCGTTGGGTTTATAGGCCTTGGTGATTTGGGGTTTAAAATAAACTGATTTGGCTACTATCTTTCTGTAAAATCTTCCCGCTCATGTGAGTGGAGATTATAGAATTAAATATTGAGAGGAAAATGGGGGATGCTTACCATACTGCTCTAAGGCTAAAGCTATGTATCTAGAGCTCCATCAAACTATTCGCGCATGAATGACTGTTTAACCTTGGAGCAGGAAAAAATTAATTAGCTAAAGAGCTACCTAGCTACTGAATAGCGCTGGTTTTATAGCTGAAGACAGCGCTAGTGGCAAAGAAACAAGTAAATCTAACGAATGTTTGCGTTTGTTGTTTGATAAGTAAAAACTAACAAATGTTTGTGTTTGCCTGCAGCTTGAGGCTTGTAGAGACTTCTAGTAGCGCAGCGAACAATGACCGAAAAAATCTCTCGTATAAAAAGCCTACTACATCAAGTCGACGACGTCCTGCCCAAAGCGAATAAGCGGCAACTCAGCGAGTGCAGGCAATATTCTCATGGGGTTTTTCCCCACCTACGGGACTTTTTCCCATATATAATCCTTCACATGAACCAATTCTTTCGTCGACCTTTATACGCAAACAAAGCCACTCCTCAACCCAGAACACACACTAAACACAACCAAATTCTCTAATAACACTGCCTTACCTGTGTACTCACAAAGCCGTTACCTCATATATATAAACCGTTCACTCAGGCGCTCTCACTAAAAACCCACCATACAGCGAGCAAGCTACCGCGCTACCAACACAGCAAGCACGCACGCTCACGAAGTGAACCCTCAACTCTACAATCTACACGCAGCACTAGCTAAGCAAAAACTTGCCTGACCAGACTCCCACCTCCGAGGCCCCGGCGAAGAAGGCGGCCTCCAAGTCTAGCTTGCTCTTCCTCTTCGGGAAGTACCTCCGCGTCCCCCCCGTGCAGCCGCAGATCCGGCCTCGCGCGCCCCAGAAGGAGACGAAGAGCGAGGACGCTAACGAGAAGAAGGACAAGCCGAGCATGATGTTGCTGTTCGGCAAGTGGCTGGGTATCCGCCCTGAAACGCCTCAGGTCCGCCGCAAGTTGCCCAAGAACGGCGAGCGTGGCGAGAACGACGAGGCTGCAGCTAGTGACGATGCTGCGGCTAGCGACGACGCTGCGGCTAGCGACGACGCTGCGGCTGTGGAGAGGGAGTGGCGGGAGGCGGCTGAGGCGAAGGAGAGAATGTGGAAGGACGCTGCCGAGGCCAAGAAGGACCAGTAGGTTCTGGCTTCTTCTTGGGATACGAGTCTTCTCTGCGCTGCTTCTGCGATGAATCTGGGTGGGTTGCGATTGTGGCTTCTGTGAAAATGAAAAAAAAAAAACCGAAAAAACCGAAAAACCGAAAAACGAAAAGTAAACAAAAAAACGTAGAAACTAGGTAAGAAAAATGCGGAGGCAAAAAATGGGGTTATAAAATATTTTGATGTGCGCTGTGCTATGTGAGTGAGTGTGTTTAAGTGAGCGAGTGGATGACGGTGGCTTTATCTTGTGCATAAATCGTAAATAGTGAAATCCCCGTAGGGAGATATAACTTTATCCCCTATAAGATACACCCGCAGCATTAAAGCGTAGTAGAATAAAGGCAGAGAGCAATAATCGAGGCTATAAACCTAAAGAATAGATACGTCAAGGGGTTCGTAAGTTTTTATAATATATACGCACCTAAGCATATATCCAGTATCTACTTAACTCACTAACCTATACCGTACTAAACCCTACCCCCTTACACCGCACCCTCGCCCCTATTTCAATATACTAATAAGTTAATAACCCACAGCAGCATCCATTAGCAATGATAAACAACTACACTACAGTAACTCACACCATCAACACCTTTAAGCCTTACAATCTCATCCTATCCCTAATCTTTCCAATACCGATCCGTCTACACTCTACAGTCCACCGTACAGAAACAGTCGACAGGGAGCGATAGAAAGGCAGTCAGTCAGTCTATATAAGCTAGAAATATATCTGTAATAGATATATATAGCATCACCGCTCCCACCGCTAGTATAGACAGATAGATACACAGACATAGTAACTATCCACGCAAACAGCGTATATAAGCAAGTAAGATAGACTAAGCTCGGCTTTAACTTCTCTCTTCTCTTCTCTTCTTATCTTATTAACATCTCCCTTCTTAACCCTCCCCCTAAAACCCCCTACCTACTAAATCCCCACAAGCCACAACCTATACAATAACCGCCCCCTCCCTCCTCTTCCTCCTTCTCCGCCACACCCGCAATATAAACAGCACACCACCACACGCACAACAGAAATCAACATCAAACCAAAAAACAGCATAGTATAGCAGCAACAACAGTAATATTATAGCAGCATACGACATAACATCTCAGCGTAACGTCCAAAGCCTCCCTTCTCTCCTCTATTCTCTCCTTCAACCCCTCAATAAAAAGTCCTCCTCCCCTCTCTTTGTCGTCGTGTGTGTATGTGTGTGTATGTGTGTATGTTTCGTTCACTCACCCATTTAATTAGCTACCCCAAATGACCAACCAACCAACCAATCAATCAACAATGCGCCGCTGCTACCATCCTCATCAAGCGCGCAATGCTACGTACGTAAGCACGTAAGCATAACACATATACTTTCCAACAACCACAACCACCAAGCACAGCCACCACAAACAAACAAACAACAACAAACTAAGCAGCAGTCAAGCAGACAAGCAACGACCAAACACGTACGTACGTAGTACACATAACCCGACAAGACCAAAGTTAAAGCCTCCCCTCCTCCCTCCTCTCCCCTCCAAAAAACTAAAGACTAAAAGAAGGACCATGCTGCGCGTAAAGGCCAAAGCAACGCAAAGCAAAGCAATCAAGCAAGCAAGCAAGACCAAGCAAGCAACAACAACGACAGAAACCCCAGCAAGGCGCCGCGCTTTTTCAGCAATAGTATGAGTAGCAGTAGAGGAGCGTGTATTCAGCGTGCAAGCATGAGTGACGTATAGAGCAGCGAGAGAGAGAGAGAGAGAGAGAGCAACAGAGCAACAGAGAGAGCGCGCAAGAGTAAAAAAACGTCCAAAAACAAACGCAGCAGCAGCACCAAGCATAGCAGGCTCCCAAGGCCCTTTCCCCCCTCCAAAAAAGAGGCAAGCCCCCGCTCCGCCCCCCGCTGGAACCAACCAAGTAGGCAGGCCAAACGCCCGAAGGAGGCGTCTATGTGTCAAGCATCAACAGGAAGAAAATGTCCAAAACGAGAGAGAAAGACAGACAGACAGACAAACAGTCAGACAGACAGAGTCAAGGAGAGACGTTGCCAGGTCGGCGTAGTAGTGGTGTGGTGGTATAGGCCGTGCATGCCCCTGCCTGCGCTTTTACGCCACAGGCAGGCGAAACAACAATTCAA
Source organism: Aplosporella prunicola CBS 121167 (assembly GCF_010093885.1). Classification (NCBI taxonomy): domain Eukaryota; kingdom Fungi; phylum Ascomycota; class Dothideomycetes; order Botryosphaeriales; family Aplosporellaceae; genus Aplosporella; species Aplosporella prunicola. Next base: position 662,984 of record NW_022983547.1, read on the forward strand.
AAACTAAAGGAAAGGTGGTCCGTCGTGGTGGTATAGTAGTGAGAGGTTGTGGTACACAAGGAGACTCGTGACGTCAAAAAAGAAAGCAAGACGGTCGGGTGTAGTAGTGGTGGTCGTAAAAGCGAGGCTAGGCTCGACAAAGAGGGAGAGACAGACTAAGGAAAAAGCGGTGCCGACGGGCGGTGTGGGGGGCAGAGTGGTGGTTGTGGGGGTGGGTCGACGAGAGACGGCGACGCATGGTGGCGCGGACTGCGGGGGGGAAGAGACGATGATGCGCGCGATGATGCCGCTGCAACCCCGAGCGTAACGCATGGGGAGAGACCGGGAAACCTTTTAAGCATGTCGTCATGCCCGTTCGCCGGAAATGCAAGGCTATGCTCTGAAAAACTCCGTAACACAGGGGAATCTAGGTACGCAGTAGGAAAAAGCGGTCGAGTGGAAAGAGATGTTATCGTGCCTGTTGGCGGTGCGTCTTGCGACAAAGAGGCCGAGAAATCTTTAAAAGAAAAAAGGTGTGGGGTATCACTGGGTCTTGATGGCAGTGGTAGTAGACAGCCTGCTAGGTGTTTTGGTGGAGACGGCGGGACAGGCTGCCCGTGCGGCTGATGCCGGCCGCGCTGCGCGGGCTCGAGACGTAGCTCGAGTTGCCGCCGGTGAGGGCCGCGATGCGCTGCCGCCGCTCCTCGCTCGAGGACATGGAGTTTTCCTGCGAAGTGGTCGGGCTGGGGTAGGCGGGCGGCGTCGAGCGGTCGAGGTATCGGCGGCTGCCGTCGCGGAGGAGCGAGGCCGACAAAGGCGGCGCTTGTTCGGAGGTCGGGGTGACGCCGTTGGTGCGCCGCAGGGAGCCCGAGTGCTGGAGCATGGCGACCGGCGGGTGGTCGGGCAGAGGGACCTGCGAAGTGTACTCGCGCGAGAGGCGGTTGCTACGCTTCTGCTGCGAGTAGTCGGTCATGGCGCGGGAGGGCACGCGGAGCGTCTGGTCGTCCTCGCCCTCCTGGTCGTCGTTGTTAATGGTGGCGCGGCGGGGCCGCGAGGAGAGCAGGCTGGAGCCGTTCCTCGAGTACCTGCCCGTGGGCGTGGTGCGCTCGCGGTCGGGCGGCTCGCGCGGGCTGTTCCCCGCGCTGCTCATGCCGCCGTGCATGCTGATGCGGCGGGCTTCGATGCGATTGAGCGCGCGGCTCGGGCTGTTTCTGGCGCCGTCGTCTGGCTCGGCGCTTGCGCCGCGCGGCGGCTGCTGCTGCTGGTAGTCGCCATTGGTGTGAATGCTGCTGCGTCTGGGAACAGGCGCGAGGGCGGGCGACACGAGCGAGGGCGTCGTCGGGTTCGTCGGGCTGGGCACGCCTTCGCAAAGGGCGATGCACAGTTCGGTCAAGCTGCGGCACATGCTGTCCGCCTTCCTTCTCAGCTGACGCTCCGTCACGGCTGCTCCGTTGGCGGCCGAGTTGCTGCCGGACCCCGAATTGCCCGTCATGGCGGAGAGATCGAGCGCGTCCGAGGCCGTCGTCTCCAAGACGCGGAAGAGGCCGGGCGCAACCTGGACCCTGCACTTGGCCAGCGCCGAGTGCAGGAGAGGGTGGCTGGCGCCTTTTTCCGTGGCGGACACGGCCGTCTCGGGCGGGGAGATGCTCTGCTTGCGATGGTGCTTCGGCGAGGCGATTACGCTGGTTGCTTGCGTGGTTGCCGTCCGCGGACGCTCGCCCAGAGACACGGCGGCTCCAGAAGTCGGCGGCAGCTTTCCCGTAAGCTCGAGCTTCTTGATGCGAGATTTGAGTTCGTCTAGCTCGTCCCAAACGGTCGAGGGGGCATTAGTAGAGTCCATGGATTCCGAGCCGTCTCTGCCAGACTGCTGCTCTGCGGTGCGGCCCGAAGTTATTTCGGGCGAAGTTTCCAGGGGCGTGGTCGGCAGGTTGTTGCTTCGCGGCGTGCTCGTGCTCGTGAGGTTCGAAGGGCGATATCTAAGCTCGCGGCCTCCTTCGGTTCGGCGGGTGGAATCGGTGACGGAAAAACGCCGGTTCTGGGATTGCGCGTCGTCCTCGCCGCCTCTGCTCTTGGGCAGGGGGAACGAGCTGTGGACGGACATGCCGAATCGGCTCCTTTGGCCTTCTACTGCCAAAGCGGCGCTCAGCGACTGGTCACGGCCCGCTGAAGTGTAGGACGGAGAGGGCAATTGAGACACGCGCCGGTAGTGAGACCCACCGATTCTGCCTTCGGCGGCGCCCGACTTGACCGGGATGCTCGTGGACGTCTTTATGGGCGAGGACAAGGAATTGACGGGCATGGACTGGCGGGAGGCGCGGGCGATTCGAGACTGCGGTGGAGTTAGTCGAGCGGCCCAGGAACCAACCGTGTAGAATATGAGAGGGCAGACACAAGATTGCTCCGAAACTAAGTGTGTTGCGCATGAGATCGAACTAGAGAGACCTGCGATCCAAGCTCAAGCTTGGGCACATGAGAAGCAGGCGAAATGACCGCGGCAGCTCGAGAGAGAGGGGGAGCATTGCGTGAAAAGTGAAATGGACCATGAATCCCACTTACCCTTCTGCGCTCGAGTCGCGCCGTGTCCTCGTCGCCGTCCTGCCGCTGCGGGCCATCCTGTGCAATGTTGAGGAACAGGTCTTCATTGCTCGCGTTTTTCAGGTCGAGCCGGGGCCCGGCTCCGTTGGTCTTGGTTGCGCCTCGGTGGGAGTAGGCAAAGTCGTAGTCGGACTGGTCGTCCGAAGCCATTGCGCTGTCCCGACTGCTGCTTCTGCTCCTTCGACCAGTGTTTTTGTCGTGGGAAGCGGGGAGACTCCTGGTGCGGGAGTGACGGACGTCGTCGGCGTACGGCGGTCGGGGGGTGGATTCGGTGGGGGTAGTCGGGTATTGGGCGAAATCGTAGTGCGCAAAGGTTGGGGTGCGCGCGGCGTCTGAATGGCTAGGTCTTGGTCGCGTTATGAGGGCGAAAGGCGGGCCATTCGACGTCTCGAGGTGTGCGGGTGGCTTTCTCGTGGCGGGTGATGGAGCATCTGCGCCTGAGCCGGTGGATCTAGGAGTGAAGTAGGAGCCCGTGGATGAGAGGCTGTTTGGAGTGGGCCTTGTCGCGGTAGATGAGGAGCTCAGACGCCTGGCACGGCCGTTGCTAAGGGCGGGCGTCCCTGGGGCAATTGGAGAAGTCGGGGCGCGTCGCGGTGGAGTGTGCAGCAGCTTCTGATCAGACGCACTGTTCGCGTCTGGTGAGTGGAGCGGGGAGGTTGCGAGTGGCTTTCGCGGGGGAGTGGTGGTGACGGAGGCGGCGGGATGGGATGGGAGTTGTTCGAACGACCGGTGAGGAGGACTGGGCCTGTAGGTCATGGCCCCGGTCGTCTAACGCGGGACTGGCGAAAGCTGCTACCAGAGAGTGGAGTCGGGGAGGGCTACCGCGCCGAGTAAGGGAGCATAGCAGTGGGGCGTGAGATTCGAGAAGGGAGAGAAGAGATGATGGAAAGCAACTTCGAGTTAACTAACTAGTTATCACGAGGAGGAGGAGGCTGGCTAGCCGGCTGCCTGGCTGGGCTGGCTGACTGGGCTGGCTGGCGAGAGAGAGTTAACAAGCCCACGCGCACCCACGCCGCACACACGCACACACACACACTCATGCACACAAACATGGCAGCACAAACACGCACACACAAACCCAAGCACAGACAGGCACACCCGCTCCTAGCGCCGCCGCCGTTGTTCACGCACCCAGCCCAGCCCACAGACACACACACACACGCACACACAAGATGCAGCGAACCAAACAAAAAAGCCAGCGAATTTTGTCCCTCTCCCCTTTCCGCAAACCGCCTAGCCGTTTCACATCTGAAGCGGCTCGCTTGGCACCAAGGGAGGCTGAGATACAGAACCGCGTTCTGTAAATTAGCCCTCCCTATCATGCCCCATGTACCTGAGGAGCGCGAGGTCCTCGAGATGGATCTGCCTGCGCCGGATCCGAAATTTTGCAAGGCCGCTATGGCCGACGACTGCACTGATGAGCTGCAAAGATCCGCTCTGCCCTTGGCCTTCTCCTGCACGTCAGGCACGCGACGCCGGGCCGGAAAAGAAACGAGCCTGAAATAGGTAGTGCGACGACGACGACGACAAATAATTCATGAGGCTGAAAAGGCAAGTTCCATCGGTGGCCGGGTGGCAGGGGTTCCATTGCGGGGGCCGGCGAAACGTCTGGCCGCGCGCTGTCAACCCGACCGTCTTCTTCGGGCATGGCCTCTTCGACTGCCTTCACCACGTCACCAACCACCCGCCAGTCTTTACCTCTCCAGGTCGCTGCCCAAGTCCAAGCAGTAGCACTCGGACGTATGGCAAACCCAAGACTCCGCCGAAAGTACGAGTCCGGGCGGCCTTAACCTGGTGGTGCTGGTGGAGTGTTATTCCCGACAATCTAAGTATTGTAATGGTGCCAAATACCCAAAATACCGTTGCGGAAGGCTGTAAACTCTGGTTTCGTCTGGCTTGAGCTTAACTTTAGCTTTGCTTCGCAGGCAACAGGTGCAAGTTGCCCACTAACCTCTCAGTCCAAGCATGCACATTGAATAAAAAAACGAAGAAAAATATTTCTAGCACGCGCGCACTGCGACGTTGGTGATTGGGAGCTAGCTTTGAGGCGGCGGTGATTGGACAGACAAGCAGCCGAGGAACGGCGTTCTGGACCCTGGATATCCCCGCGGGAAGCGTCATCGACGGCTCTTTCAATTCCATCTTCCACCTCCACCTACCGCGCTACTCCAGTCCAATCGCATCGACAGACGAAGCCTCTACCATAACAACGACAAACACGCGACTACGACCAGCCATGAGCGTCCCCACCCCCACCACTACAGCCGCCACCAACACCAGCGACGCGCCCAACCCCAACTCCACTCTCTCGCACGCAGCTGCCGTCTCCACCTCACCCGACTCCTCCGCCAACGATCCCGCAGCCGCCGTCCCCGCCTCCAACACCAACACCACACCCACCCCACCCCCCCCCCCCCCCCAACCGCCGCCTCCCCCCCCCCCCCCCCCCTCGACCTCGCAGCCAAGCTCTTCGCCCACGCGCGCACCGGCGCCACCAGCGTCCTGCACACCTACCTAGCCGCGGGGATCCCGCCCAACCTCACCAACCACGCCGGCGACACGCTCCTAATGCTGGCCGCGTACCACGGGCACGCAGACACAGTGCGCATGCTGCTCTCTCACCACGCGGACCCGAATGCCACGAATGCCCGCGGCCAGAGCCCCCTTGCTGGCGCTGTGTTTAAGGGGTACCGGGATGTGGTGAGCGTGCTGGTGGAGGGGGGCGCGGATCCTGAGGCGGGTCAACCGTGTGCGAGGGATGCGGCGGTCATGTTTGGTAGGAGGGAGATTTGGGAAATATTGGGGGTGGAGGAGGGGAGGTGGGTGCCTGGGTTGGTTAAGGGGGGTAAGGCGGACGTGGGGGAGGGGGGTGGGTGTCCGGTTTAGGTTCTAGAGGGGGTGGGGAGTGAGGTCTAAGTGATAACGAGGTACTGTTCCGGCTAGCTAGCTGGATCACTGGCTTGGATGGATAGTGCTGGCGATGTACTCCTACCCTCTGTCTGTCCTGCCTGTCGGCAGTACTTCCTTCTCACGCTGCGGGCGGGCGAGAGAGTGGGAGTGAGTGGGTGAGAAGGGGGAAAGAAAGAGAGAGAGGCAGCGCCTCTCCCACCAACCCCATAAACAGGAAAGCCAATCGTACAATCACACAAGCGTTCAGCACAGCCAAGGGTTCAGTGCTTCTACCTACCCACCTTTGTGGCTGTGCTGCGAAAGTACTATAAGCGTTTCAAGTTCTTGGTCTCTAAGCTCCAGGCGCGTGAGGTGAGGCCAGGCTCTCGCTGCCTATAATTGATATATATATTGCTGCTATTACTGCTGCTGCGGCACGGCACAGCATAGCCACCGGGCGTGCCGTGGCAGTGTAGTGAAAATAGCAAGATGTCGCCTGTCTGTCGGTCGGTTAGTCGGTCGGTGGGTGCTGTAACATAGTTAGCCGAGACGATGAAGCAGTTACGAGGGTGCTGAGACGGGTTATAGCACTTGCCACAGGCACGGGCACTGCTACTGTTATTAACGCTACTGTTAACGCTATTGTTATTAATGGCTACTGTTAATGGCTATTATTGACGCTACTGTGTGACATTGATACTGTGTGTGATGTTGCTGCTGGGATGGACAGTGCTGGTGAATATAGCTTATGGGGGCTGGGGTGGGTGGAAAGGGGCGTGTTGTTGGGGGTTATGGATTGTGGATTCTAGGTTTGGATAGGTTAAGAGGTGGAAAAGACGTGTGTTAGTAATAGTAAGTAAGGGTAAGTAAGGATAAGTAGTAGATAGTCTTTTAGACGTATTTAGTATATAGTAATAGTTTATTTAAATAGTTTAACTAAGCTAGTATTAGTAATAAGTAATAAGTATAGTTGCGTAGGTAGATACGTAGATGGATGGAGGGGGTATAGGGTACTAGGGCTGATTTAGATAGGTTATAACTATTAAATATATATACGGACAAATATTATAAATCGAGCTAAACCTTCCTATTAGAATATCGAAACCCCTATACAAATATATAACTATAAATATAAAGTAAACCCCTCAACCTAAGTACAGTTACAACAAAAAGCAGATAGACAGCAAAAACCCAACATCAAAACAACAACATAATAACCCTCTATAACAGCGCCATCGAGTTTAGTAGCTAGTTGATCCTAGTTACATACTCATTCATCACAACATCCCCCAAGAACATCGAGAAACCGACGCCACGCCCACCCCGAAGAAGAAAAGAAACACCAGCTTGCTATCAGTTGTCCAAGAGGCGCAAAACGCAATTAGCTATACACTTACTTGCTTGTTTACTTACCTCCTCTGCACCCTATCTACAGTCTACACCCTCATCCAGACCAACCCGACCCAAACATCAGAAGAACAGTACGCCGAATTATCCATAGAGCCTACACACGCATTGTACAGCGCAAGCACCAGCGCACAAAACCACCAGCCCACCTACCTACCTATCTAAGCCAACCCAGCCTCAAAGCCCTAAAGAAAACAGCGTGCTCTTATCTGCTCTGTGCACGGGTAAGCAGGCAAGAGAAGAAGAAGTGCCGTGCCGTGCCGTAAGCCTGGCGACTACTGAGAGCAACGACGACGACGATGACACACCTTCTTCGTTACCCACCCACCAGCCAAAGCGGAAGGACGTCGCGCGAGTATCAGCCAAACACAACAAGATCTGCGACTGTGCAGCGTAGCACGGCCACGCACCCAGCTCGGCGACCTCCGTATGTACGTACTATGTAAGCCGCGCCTAGGTCGTTATCTAGGAAGGTAGGACCAGGACCAGAGAGCCAAGGCGCTGACAGACAGACTGACAAGGCGTCTGCATTCCAGCCACGCGGTTCGAAACACTGCACTCAAAACAGTCACACAACACACAACACGTATGCAAACAAGCAAGCTAGACAGAGAGCCGGTAGTCCATCCATTTTTCGAACTACTTTCAGCTAGCCACGGAAAACCCCCCAGAGGAGGCCCCCCATTAATCAAGATGATCATGGAATCAAAAACAACAGCAAAGGTCCCGAACCGCACATTTTTCCCATTCAAAAAACCCACCACACAGAGCGCGCGCGCACTGCGCTTAGTTCTCGTGGAAGGTGGAGGTGAACTCCTGGGCGGGCTTGGGCGCCTTGGGCTGCTCGACCTTGGACTGGCCCAGCTTGTCGGCCGCAAACTGCTTGGCGTAGGGGTTGAGGCGGAGCAGGACCTGCTTGTTGTTGAGCGGGTTCTTCTTCTGCACAACCGTGCGCTTGGTGATGGCACCGCCCTTGGTGGGGCGCAGCACCGACTGGATTTCCGACGAGTTGATCAGCTTGGAGATGTCGGCCTGCTTGACGACGGCGCTGGGCAGGAGGAAGTCCTTCTTCAGCGCAGACGCCTCGGTCGTGGTGCCGTAGATCTTGTCCAGGGCCTGGAAGGCGGACGAGGTCCAGACGATGAAGCGGCCGAGGTGACCACCGGGGGCGAGCTGAAGCAGGTTCAGGGCGTAGACGGAGGAAGACTCGACGCCGGGGATGTTGCGGAAGGCACGGACGAGGTCCTTGCCGTCGCTCTCGGGGTCGTAGACGACGAGAGGACCGCGGCGCTGGCGGTGGCGGCGGCCACGGAGCTTACCCTTACCGGCGCGGAGCTTGCGGGAGCCCTTGACCTTCTCGAGGTCGGGGCCGGCACCAACGGCCTTCAGCAGCGCAATGGCGGCAGAGGTCTTGGCGATGGCGGCGTCCGCGAAGGCGGTCGAGGAGACGACGAGGGGAACCTCGGGGACGGTGGAGACGTGGTGACCACGGGCCATCAGCAGAGCAGCGTTGGAAGAAGCAGCCAGGGCGGAAGCGGTAGCGAAGCGCCTAAACTCATCAGAAACGCGTCCAAAACTGGCGTGCACACCTGCACAATCACCGCCGCGCGCCACACTCACTTCTGGTTGACGTTGATCTTCTGGTGCCACTTCCTCCAGACCTTGGTGGGAGCGAACATGCGGCCAGAGCGGCACATGTTACCGAAGGCAGCCTGACCGGCACGGTGGGTACCGCCACCAGAGACACGGGGGATACGGGCGACAGCGCGACCTGGAGGATTCTACCGTCAGTCTGCGGCCATGGTGTCTTTGGTGTTTTTTCATTTTTTCGCAATCTCGAATCGAGGGATCAAAATTTTGTCTGGGGAATCACTAACCGGTACCCCAGGACTCGGCAGAGGTCTGGTGACCGGCCTTCTCGCTCACAGCGTACGGCTGCCTCTTGTTCTTGGCCATGCCAGTGTGAACCGTCCTGCTCGCTGGTCAGCGCCCATGTCGTGGCTGACAAGTTGTTCTGTCGTCTTCTTACTGGACAATGTCCGGGCGGATCGGGGCCTTGAAGACCTCGGGGAGAGGGTGCGTGGCCTCGCTGGCGGAGCCATCGGCGGAGATGATGGAAACAACAGGCCGGCTCGTCATCTTGACTGCTGTGATGGGGGGGTTAGTTTAGACCGTGGTGTTGCGACGAAAATTGCTGCAGTCTACATGGACATTGTGTGAGAGTCGCTTAGGCGAGAGGCTAGTAGTGGCGCTTGGCCGGATGAGGCTTAGCCGAAACGCCCGGGGGGCGCGCATCTCTGTGAGTGCCAACCAAGCACGCAGGACGCAGGAATCGGTCTCGTCACGCGACTGCCGGCGCATAAGGTCGACCTTTTTCTCCTCGTCAGCTCGGCCGTCGGGGTCACCAGACGCCACGACACGAAATGAGGGGAGCACAGATGGCAAATGTTGACGTCTTCGCCGTGGTACGCTCCCTGATACAGCGTCGCGTCTCATGGCCCCGTTTCAGATGGCGATCCTTTGAGCCTTCGCCCAGACGGACATCTCGGGCGTTGCCCAAGTGGGCAGATCTGGCAGCGCTGGAGATTGGCCGGGTGGACGAATGTCGAATGGGCGCGGCGCCTCACTTTACCAGTATCCTTACGCGCCTGACTAAGGCTGTCCAGTGGTCTCTGCGCCAAAAATAGACGGGACCGTGCCTCCTTAGCCGCCCCGTTGGAATCTCCATTCGCATTCGACGACTTGACGCCTGCTTCTCTTGCAACCCACTCTGCGACCACCAACCACTCCCGCGCCCCCCTCCGCCCCTCCACCACTTCGCCTGCTCCTCGACCGTCGTGGATGCCGCACGCCTCCGCCCCCGCGAGCACGCCGTGCACCTAGGTCGTCGAACCCTCCCACCGTCTCTGCGAGACTGGTCAATTCCGCCCAACCTCGACGAGCTCGGTCCTGTTCATCTTCGCATCGCGCGAACGCCCACACGCCCTCCGCGCCCCGGACCCAGTCATTCCTTTGAGCGCTTAAGTGAGATCCGGCATCTCGTTTCAAGCCATTCAACCCCAAGGCCACTTCCATCCTGCCTGTATGTATATTCCCATTCCCATGCGGTGGGGTCGCTGCCCTCGCCCTTCCCTCCTGCCGCCGTCTGCGTTTCAAAAGTCCGCCTTGAGCCTCACGGCATGTTGGCTGCGTTGCCGCAAGGGCGCTCGCCGTCTGCATCGCTACCTGCCGTCGCCTTTCCTTTCATCTGTTGTCCGTATGCCGGCCGCTGCAATGCTCCCACGCTGACACCCCGCCTTTAAAAAGGTCCTTTAGTCCTGATATAGCGCATAATTTCTCATCGCTCTCCAAAAAAGTTTGAGCTTGCGCCGCAACGCTCCACATTTAATCGTCCTCGACGCTCTGCATTCCCCTACGCCACCGACGCCGTGGTCTGCCATCCGCCTCCGAGCAGACCTCAGGCATGCCAGTTCAGACGACATCACGATCGTACGCTCCTCCCATGCCCTCCTTCATGGCGGTCTTTGGCGAGGAGGCGAAGAAAAAGAGAGCGGTGCCCGAGTACTCGGATAGAAATGTGCTCCCGGTGCGCAACGACATCCCGTTGAAACGCCCCGCGACGAGCAGTGCCGTCCTGTACAACCCAAACACAAACTTTGCCTATCACCAGCATCGAGGCAGCACTTCCACCTCGTCAGACTCAACCGATTCCTCTCCCACGACCACCATCTCGACAATGGACGGCTCTTCCATGACCGAGCCATCCCCCGGCCCGTCCCCGGCATCGCCTGCCTCCAAGACACCGCAATCGTCTTGCGTCCCGGATCTCCGGTCAAGAGCCGCCGTCGCCAATGAAAAGGCAAAGTCGGGCTCGCAAGAGCCCCAGTTTTTCGAGTTGCAGCGTCCGACGACTCCTGCAAAGAAGCCCCGCAACTTGAAGGGCTTGGCCGTCAACACCTCCAGTTCCTTGGGCTTGACCCGCCCCGCAAATACCGCTGCTTTGCCGGTCGCCGCGCCAAACCCCGGCCCTTCGACCTCTTCAGCGCCCACCTCGCCTTCGTTCGTGAAGCCGCCGACGCCACCGAGGCGCAGACCGACAAACCTCACTTTGACGCTTCAGACCGGCAGTGGGGGCGGCCTCCCGACGCTTTCCATTCCTCCGACTCCCTCGGTGAAGCGACCCAACACTCTTCGCCACTTCCAGTCATCGCCCTCGCTCCCACTATGCTCTCCGAGCGTGGCGCCTGCCGGTGGCATGCAGCTTCCGCCACCGCAGCAGCAGAAAGCCAGCAAGCCACCCCCGCAGGGCTTCGCAGAGGTTCCGATGGAGTACGAAGAGGAGGAGCAGGAGCCCAACTTTGACGTTCCTCAGTCGCGAGAGGAGAAGCCGCAGGCTTACCCCAATGGCCCCATTTGCATCTACGAATCTGGCGTGTACCTGTACTTTGAGCCAACGGCTGAACAGGCATCCTGGTACGACGTTGTTCTTAATGTGGCTAGCGAGGTGGCCAACCCCTTCGATCCTCCTGCCGAATCAAAGGAGAAGTCGGGTGCTGTTTCAAACGGCAACCCGACCCTGAAGCTTACGCAGCCCGCCGACCGTTCTTCGGTCGGTTCTGACTCGACAACCACCGAAATCGCCGTGGATCCCGAAGGCTCGCCAACCACTCCAAAGGCCACCCCTGTCTTCAAAGGTAAATTGGACCTGCCGCCAAAGCGGCCAGAGTATATACATGTACCTTGGGAGCACAACACCGACATTGTTCCCGATCTCTACAACCTGGTAAGGCTCATCGATGATCGCGTGCAACAAAAGAAGCGGATTTTGGTCCACTGCCAATGCGGTGTCAGCCGTTCGGCCAGTCTTATTGTCGCGTACGGCCTGTACAAAAACCCTGGCATTAGCGTGCAGGAGGCCTACGATGCGGTCAAGAAGCGGAGTAAATGGATTGGGCCCAACATGAACCTGATCATGCAGTTGCAAGAGTTCAGAAACGGTCTGCTCCGCGCCAACGGTCACAGCCAAGGCTACAGAGGTGGTATTCCGAGAAGGTTGTCGCCAAACCCTGGCCCTGCCACAAGCGGGGAACGTCGCACAAATCCCTTCGACGTGGATCCACAATCTGGCTCCCGCACCCCGCAGACGGCTCCGCTGCCTCCAGACTATGGGCCCGACCCGGTGCCGCAAAGGGCAAGCACGGGTAACATGATCCCGATTTCGCCCGGGCCGACCTCTGCTCCATCTGGCTTGGCATGGGCCTCTCCCGGTTTCCGTCGGACATGGGACTCGTCCCAGGCGCCTGTCGAGATGCCCGTGGAGCAGCCTTTTGTCGATCCCAAGGGTCACATCATCCCAGTGATCACTATTCAGCACCAGCGCCCCTCCTTTGAGCGGGAGAGGTCTTTTGAACGCGAAAGGTCTTACGAACAGGAGAGACCTTGGGAACAAGAGAAATCTTGGGAGCAAAGAACGCTGGAGGCGCTGGACAAGGGCAGGTCTGACAGTACAGCAAGCACAGCGACGATTCGTGCAGTTCCCAACTTTTCCCGTCAATTGTCCGCCCAACAAAAGGACAAGCCCGACGCTCCGCCAGCAGTTTTAGGTGTTCAAAAGCCACACCGACCCCAGGCGATTAATTTGGAGAAGGCGCAGCAAGCCGATTCTAGCAAACAGTTGCCCTTGAGACTCAACAGCCAGTCCGGCGAGCAGACACCGCTCGACAAGCCACGAAAGTCGAGTTTGTTCGAGAGACGTCAAAACAAGCCCGATTCGTTTGGTGCGCCTCCTACGCCGCGGACGACGGGGTTCAATTTGACTTCTCTCAGGCCAAGTAGTGGCCACAAGGATGCTTCGGCATTTTTGACTCCAAGTGTCGCACACTTTGCGTTTAACGACCAGCCGAAAGCAGACCGCCAGAACGATTCCGTCATTTCCATGTCAGATCGCCATGTCCAAAGATCCTCTTTGTCCGAAGCAAACGACGTGGACGAGCCCACCGCCTCTCCTAGATCTGCAGAGTTCCACATGACTCCGCTCAAACAGGAAAACGGCACCGAAAACGACTACGGAGTGCTTTCCCCCACGAGGTTTGAGTTTCCTAAGAACCCGTGGGAGAAGAACACCCGCGCTGCGGACAAACAGGAATCCCCTCCAAAGCCTCGGATGCATGCCATTCTGCCTCCTATCGCACAGTCGCCGCCGGCTGAGACGCAATTCCAGAGCTTTGGCTTCCTGTCAAGCACGCAGCCGCACACTCCTCCAGGCTCGACCAAACTGAACCCGTTTGAGTACACTCCGTCCAACGAGCCAAGTCCGATGGCAGGCAGCCGTAATCATGTGGACAGGGAGAGTTTGCCGCCCTCGCTCCAAATTGGAGTCGCGCCGCGCCAGGATCAGGACAAACGGCAAGGAGCAGGTCTGCGCCCGAAGTTTTCCAATCCTGACATTCAGTCACAGATCCGTCTTCAGGCCCTTCAGAAGAACATCGAGTCTCAGCTGCAAAACCACTCTGACCAGCACACGGCGGATGAGCTAGCTGCGCTCTTGTCTCCCCGCGCCTCGGAGTTTACTCAAAATCCCTTTCATGTCAAGCTCGATGCAGCTCTCATTCCTACCCCAGCCCGCAACGGCAAGGACCTCGAAGCGGACCGAGAGTATCTGGGATCGGACGTCGAACCAGAGCTGTACAAGGAACCTTCCACGCCCCACACGACTGACGTCGATCCACGGAGCCCCCCTCACGCAGGGGCTAGCCCTATCACGAGAAACATCTGGGATGTCTTGTGAGCGGCTGGCCTTGTTTGCCGTCTACCCTGGAGCGCTCCCGGTGTCAGAGCGCTGTGATGGCTGAGCTTCGACTGAGCCTCTAGTTGCGCCGCACACTGTATGGTTCCTGCGCATCTGCAGTGCGTCTTTCAAAGCCACCAAACGCCTGTGCCGAGCATCATCCGTTCTCGACCCGTGCCTCCTGACGGAAGGCTTAGCGCAAAAGCCACGATACGCCGCCCAGGCGCTCGAGCGCTGCGCCACCAGCCGACTCCCCTTGGCTCGCAAATGAGCAGTCTAGACCGCTGGCGGCTGGACATCATCCAGCATCGCCACGGCTAGCAATTAGCGGATCGTGAGCCGATGGTTGCGGCGGCCGTGCGTCGACTGCGCCCCCCCTTTCCTGGATCGAGGCGACGTAGGTGCAATACTAAGGCGAGGCCGATCGCAATATTGCACAAGTGCTGTTTTGAAACGGACAGTGGCTTTTTCTTTTCTCCTTGCGTATTTTCCTTGGGTGTTGCGTCATTGATTTGAACCTGCTTTCCATCCCGCTTCTCGAAACAACCCTCTTCACACTGACCCTCGTTATGGATCATCCGTTCACTTCCTTATGTCCGATTCTGGTTTGCGTTTTTCCTTTTTGGGGGTTTTCGGCTCTGCAATCGGCGTGCAGCTGCACCAGTGCCAGGGGCCCACGGCGTTGGGGGAAACAGTAACGATGCGCTTCGCTGAATATCCAATCCGTATGAAAGGGCTACGAGCTTCTAGCACCTAGTTTTTGGCTCGCTCTGGTTTTTTCTCCGCTGCTGCTGCTTTTATCCCCCGGGTTTCCTTTGAGCAACATCTGAGAGATTTTCCTCGTTTTGTTTATGTTTTTTCTTTTTGTTGTTCCTGCGTTTTCTTTTTCATGGCATGACGAAATTCAAGTACCATATCAGCAAAGGCGCGCTTGGGGGTGGTGTTGGCGCGCATTGCATACGGTGCGCCTCTTCTCGCGCGCGCATGTTGTTACCACCTCGTTGGTGGAGGACAAGAAGCACCTAAGCACCTAGCGTTTTTGGCGAGATGGGCGGATGGACGGGAAGAATACACAATGGTAGACGGAGGGAAACAATCATCATCATGGGCCGGCCAGCGCGAGAGAGAGGATTAGGAGAGCTGGGCTGGACAAGCATCGGTTTGTCCGCTCGGGCAGAGGGGAGGAAAAGAAGCAGTATGAAGCTTTTTCTTTTCCTCGCCCTCTCTCTCTCTCTCTCTCTCTCTGGTTCTTTGCATAGGGGTTCTTTGGAGCTGGAATGGATTGCACACTGAATTGGGATGGGATGGGATGGGGTAGGATGGGATTGGGCAGGCTTGGGCAGGGCAGGGCTGGCATTGGGATTGATTGATTGTTTTGGGAGTGGAGTACAACTAGCTAGCTAGCTACTTGGCAGTACAGCAGCAAACAGATAGGTGCAATAGGACGTGTGGTTTAAACATTAGTTACAGTTACAGTAAGTACTGCGAAGGTACATTTTGCTTTTGTGGTCTTGGTTTTAGTGTTGGGTTTGTTTCGGCTGCCGGGCCTTCGCATTGGTCGTGTGTTTAGCGCTGGGGTGGGATGGGCCGGCGCGCCGGCTGAAGAGGGAAGAGAGGCGTTCATGCGTGCGTGCGTGCATGCGTCGGTGCAAGGCGGCGCTTGCTTTGCGTTGCGTGCTCTGGGTTGGTTGGTGGTTTGCCGAGCGCGGTTTATGCACGCGTGCATGTGCGCTTGCGCGCGCTCTCTGTCTCTCTCTGTCTGTCTCTCTCTGCCTCTTCATTCACTTTTTCTGGCTCTTTCTTTCTCGCTTCTCGGACCTGGCTAGGTGTCTATTTGATATCTTATCCGTCTGTCCGTCTGTCCATCTATCTATCTATCTCAGGCACGCCCGAGCCGCGGGCCTCGTTAGTGTCTTCGTATCTATGTATAGGTACCGCCCGGGTATGTATGTATGGCCGGCCTACATAAGTTGTCTTCCTTCCTATATACGGATACGTACTCTGCCCCGCCGGACCTCGGCTATGCCTCCGTGCATATGTCTCAGTCAATCAGTCAGTCAGCACCACCACATCACGACGAGACGAACGGCTTCCGCGGACGCGGGTTCGGCGCCGTACGCGGCGGTGCGGTAAGGTGCGGACGCATGGGCGCGGAGGCGTGCTCGTGTGCTTGTGTGTGTGTGTGCTGTAGGTACGGATGTATGTACGGATGTATGTAGGTACGGCTAGATGACTGAGCAAGCGAGCGCGGACGATCGGGCGCAGGCTCATGCTCATGCTCATGCCTTCCGCTGCGGCGGGCACGAGGCGCGTGCGCGTGCGAGTTTGTGTGCGCGTGTTTATGAGCGCGGGTTTGTGAGTGTATTACGGGAAGACTGCAAAGTAGGACAGGGCAAGGTACGAGCAATTTAGTTGCTCCGTCTCCGTCCACACACACACCTCTCCAACTATACCTAGTAACGTCACCGGCAGCTCCAACAGCTTTGACGCTCACTAAGTCATCCCTGCCAGAGCCGTCACCTGTGTTGTATAGTCATGTGTACATATGTAGCCCGCGACGCAGACGGCAGGTGGCGATGTCGGTGTCGGTGTTCGGGCCTCGGCCGAGGGCGCCCGTATCTACATATGTAGAGTAAGTAATGCGTGCGTGGGTAGGCGGGTGAAGCGGGGGAAGCGGGGGTGTAAGGGCAGGGGGGTGGTGAAAGACTAGGGAAGAGGCCAAGAGAGGAAGGATACGCGCGCGGGACGGTACGGTGCCATAATGCCTGCCTGCGGTTACGGTGCGGGTGCTGCGTGCGGATCGAGTGGAGTAAGCGCTGGGGTTTGAGGTAGAGTAGAGCGGGGAGTGGCCGTTTTGGTGGGGGGTTTCGGCACTGCGGGTGCGGGGGCGGAGAGGAGTTGTGGGTGGGTGAGGGTGGGGTTGGCGGCTGACTGCTAACCTTATTGCGGGGGTGAGATGAGAAGGGATACTGTAGGGATTCGTTTGGTGTTTGGGGGTGTTTGTTGCTACATTTTATGTACTATAATTCTTTTTTTCTATATGATTTTTTCTATGGTTGGCACTAAATGTTGATCTGAAATGCTGAGGCTGAGTGTAGACTTTTTATTTTTTGGTCGGGGCCGAAGACGGTGGCGGCGTCTTTTGGGTGTTGATATGTGGTAGAGCCTGGTATACCTATTTTGGGTAGTTTGATTTGTTAGTTGTCCCAACCTTTCGTTGTTTAGACCAAATTCCTAACGTCACTCCTTCTTTTTATCTTTATTGCATGCTTTCATTTGATTTAAATCCCACCCATCTGGATACGTTTCAGATGAAGTAAATAACCAGTAAGAAGCCAAGATATAAAGCACAAAGAAAATATCGGGGAAGCTATCGGAGTTGCAGTAGATACGAAGCACGCTGAAAAAGCCGTCACTGACGAAAGCGGAGTGGAAGAAAGGGATGTCCCCTAAAAATAGGTTCTGAGAACGGAGATGGCAAATGATCGCTATTCTTTGTTCGACATTTGCATACCAGTGGCTAAAAATACACCAGTGACGTCTTCTAAGGGCGCACAAAACGTCGTAAGTTATGATAATGGCTTGTTTTTATCAGTAATTAAAACAGAGAGGCGTTGATGGTTCTAGCCGTTTTTAGCTACGGTGTCTTGAACGATGCCTAGCCATAAGCGGATGAGAAAGTGGACGGGAGAGTAAACAGGGTGGTGTAACGTTAAGTTTGGATTACTAGAGACTGCATCGGACTGCGATATACATCAAAGTACTGAATAGTACTTAGGCCACAACAGTGAGAAAACTTAAGGACGTGATAAATAGGATCGCTATATTATTCGACGATATCTAATAACCTTTTACAAACCTCCAAATGGATAGCTAGATTAAAGTTCATTTGCCCGCCTATTTGTATGCGACTTGACTATTAACTAGATCAACTAGATCTTAAATACAACATGTTCCAACATCAGAGTTCGTGAGAAGTTAGTTAGACAAAGCCCTTTAGCAAGATTATATAGCGTTTTTTGCGTTACAGTTTCTCTATATAAACGTCCTTAGAGGAGTGCAACTTGCAGTAAAAGACAATATAAAGTCCATCAAGGGACAACTCCGTTTTCCCGGCATCTCAGCAAGCAATCTGTACCTGGGTCGATTACAGTTACGGTATACAATGAATTCATGGACGTTGGGGGCGAGCGAACTTATACTTATTCTCTTCGCCTTACACACCACCCACCAGTACCAACCATAAGCTCAATTCCGCACTACTACAGTATCTATCACTAACACAGCACCTTGCCACTCTTCAACACTACCCCAACCCGACACCCAACTCCACTACCACGAGATGCCGAAGGCCCGAAGACTAGTGCCGGCGTAGAGCTCATTTAAAGCCTGAACAGGCACGGAGTCCTCCCTCCATGTCCCAGGCACGTGCGATCACCATAGCTCGAGCTAGGCTCATCTGGATCAGATACGACAACCCCTCTTGGTAGTCGGTCCAGCATCAATTGCAATGAGGACCAACGAGGGACTTCTCTCGGCTTTAGACCATTCTAGCAAACAAACAAACTCCCATTTTGGCTTTAGACCACTCTAGCAAACAAACAAACAAACACCCCAAACCCACCACCGCGCCACGCAGTATCCTCCACGCACCCATCCATACATCCATTCATCCATCCCATCGCATCCCATCGCATCATAACCAAGCAAGCCCAATCCCACGCCACGCCACGCTGCCGGTCCAACCCCCCAAATCCAGTTTCCAATTTCCAATTTCCAAATTCACGTCCACAGCCGCCTCGTCGCCACCAACGATGCCATTGAACACCCGTATGTACGAACCTACGCACATACATGCACACGCGCACGCGCTCCCATCTCACGCGTCGAGCTGACGTGATGCCAGCCAGCTACCAAACGTACTGACCCTCGCGAGCTGACCTGAACCGAGCTGAGCAGAGGCAAAAGCCTTGCTGGTCGGATTTCAGCTGACTTGACTCGAGCTAAGCTTGACGCGAAAAAGAAAACACGAAGCTAAGAAGAAAGCGGAAAGAAGCAGAAAAGACAAGAGAGGGAGAAGTGGTGGGGCTAGGTGGATGAGGTGAAAATGAAAAGCGAAGGAAGAGAAAAGAAAAGAAAAAGGAAGAGAAGAGAAGAGAACAAGAGAGTAAAGACACCGAAAAAAGATGACCGAAAAGAGAAAGAAAGCAGCATCGCCATCGCCATTATCCATAACATCATTCGCCAATACATAGGTGCCCCCACGACATCTACCCAGCCATCCATTTAACTAAGAACCCGCCGCAAGCACCACAGCACGCGCGCTCATGACCAATGAACAAGGGAAAACCGAAACCGGAACACTAGCTAGCGCCTCTGCAACCGCACTCGCCGGGTAGAGCATCTCGTTTTGATTACGGACCAAAGCCGAAGCAGGGACGCGGTAGAGGAGGAGAGGAGAAGAGGAGAAGAGGAGGAGAGAATCCCAAACGAAGAAAAAAGAAAAGTGAAAAGAAGTGGCAAAAGAGAAAAGAAAAGAAAAAAGAAGATATCAAAAAGAGAAAAGAAGCACATCCACACCCCGCGCCACTCCCAAATTATCGTCCACCCCACCTCATCACGACCCTCTCCGCTGCCCATTCTCATGCTCCTGCGACCCATGCCTCGACCTATCATGCCCACTTCCATTCGTGCTCGTATGATCCATCGGCTCCGTCAACACGCCGCTAATCCCTATCCCGTCATCTAAGCCCCCATACCCCGTCATATCTGCCCAGTCCCACTCCAGTGTCATGGGCATCTGCCACAAATCCTGCGGTACAAAAGGCTGTGGGAACGAGCTGGACAGGCTCACAGGGTCGATGCCTGCACCGCTGTGGCCGCCGCCGTTGTTGAGCGCCGTGGGACCGTGCGCGCCTTCGGCCGTGGGCGCAAGCGTGTGCCCTGCTGTCGTGAAGGGCGGCATCCCTGCGTGTGTGCTGTAGTTTGTGTGGGAGAGCATGGACGAGGCGGGGGGTGGGGAAGAGAGATCGGGGAGCCAGGCGCCTTGTTGGAGGTTGGCGTGCGGCATGGAGGGGGAGAAGTTGAAGGTCTAGCGGTGCATCAGCATTGATGGATATTGAAAGTTGGAAAGGGTCACATACCGGGTCCGCGAAATTGGACGTGAAAGTGGGCGTGAATGGGTTGTTTGGGTTTGAGCTCGTACGCGAGGCATGCCGCTGGTTCTGGCTCTGACGTGACTGCTCAGAGTTTTGTTGTTGTGATTCATTCGTCGAGTTCCCGCGCTCTTCTTGTTGCTTGCGTTTGCGCCGGGAGGAAGACTCTTTGTCTGCCTTTTCCAAGACCACTCTCGCAATGCGCTCAAACTCTGAGCAGATGCTCAGCATCCGACGGACGCTCCCGTTCTCTTCATCAGAGCATAGCATAGATAAGAAGTTGACGACAAGATTCATGAGTTTAAGGTCAGAGCGGGCCCGTGTGTCCTGCGGGTTTTGGAGTATGTTTGCGAAGAGTGTGACGAGGGAAGAGACGGGGTAATAAAGAACCAACCTAAATATCGTTAGATTGACGGTCTGAATGATTAAACTTGTGACCTACCAAACACATGCGTAATCGCCTTGGGGAATATATTTGATCAAATTGATCGATGCTCGAGCCGCTTGCACGCACAGCGCTGCTGAAGAAAAAACCCTAGGGTTGAGCGGCCGGGCATTCAAGCCTTGAATGGCAAAACTCGACAACCTGTTTGTCCAGTATCCGTGGTGTACGGACATTCGATGTATTGTCGTCAAACAGTTGTAGTAAGCAAAGTGGAGAACTACAATATGCAGAATAAGAGGTGTATGTGAAGCCTTGATCTCGTGCTCGGGCCGGAAGTCGACCGGTATGCCGTCTTTCCATTCCTCAAGCTCTCTGTCAAGCTCGCCAATGGTGTTCAGAAGTTCACCGTCGGATTGCTTTGACGCTTTCACCGAGTAAAGCTGCTTGTACACTTTGCTCTCAATTATGGCAAAGGTACACATTAACCTGAAAAGGTTGACTTTGCCTTTGCCTTCAGCGAGAGGAATGTTTCCAACATTGTCTGGGGGGTTGTCGCTTGGCAACTCCACGTTCATGTCGTCATCATCTTGGATGGGAGGACGCCCGGAGCGCAAGCAAATGCTACAATGCGTTAGTATACGCAAGTCCCACGGACTTGAAACTTACTCTCTATCAAGCATGTAAGCAATCCAAAACACTCGTTTTCGCTGCTCGATCTCTGCAGGGTTGAGGTTGAAGCCTGAGCCGCGCTTGTGGAGACCAATGCTGTGCGACAGCCGGATAGCAGCTGCCACGAGGAAGAACGAGGGTTGCGGGTTCGGTGTTCCCTGAAGGAACAAGGCCATGCCTAAAAGGGCCTGGACGCTCAGGAGGTCCGTATTCCGTATAGTCAATTCGGTCTGCACCGCGAGAGCGTTCTTGAGGTAACCCCAAGCCTTTTGGTCCTCCTCTTGTGGCACGAGATTGCTCATTACCCGCAATCTATGTGCAATGGCGAGTGCAACGTTCAAACTAGCCCACCAACCGGAGCCCTCGTACGGATCCCGGGAATAATGTTTA
Source organism: Aplosporella prunicola CBS 121167 (assembly GCF_010093885.1). Lineage (NCBI taxonomy): Eukaryota > Fungi > Ascomycota > Dothideomycetes > Botryosphaeriales > Aplosporellaceae > Aplosporella > Aplosporella prunicola. The sequence continues at coordinate 684,240 of NW_022983547.1, forward strand.
TCGACTAGGTGCATGAATGTCGGTTCATGGAATAGCGGGAACATGCAGTTGAAATTTGCGAAGTAGTCTTTGAGGAGAGAAAGTGCTTCCTCCTTTGGAGGTAGAGGCTTGAATACGCGCCGCGAGAATATGTCGCGGAAAATGTCCGGTTTCCAATGTATCCATTTGTTGTCGTCGACCGCCGCGGTCGAGATCATGTCCTGGAAGGAGGTGTCGCCAGTTTTTTCGTTCACCCATTGTATGCCTTTTGGCGAGAATATTGAGAAACCGGAGGATGACCCTAGTCATTATCAGCATGCCGCTAGCTGCCCTGCCACCATGATGCGCACCTATGTATCTGGTTTCGCCGCAGTTGTTCGTGACCAGCGAACACATCATATCCGACAGCGCCTCGACTTCCTCTTCGTTCCTTGGCGGCTCTTGCGGTTGCGCTCTGCGCGGGGGTGCCGGGGACGGCTCAACGCTGGCCGGACTCTGCAATTCCGTATGTGGTATCTGCGGTGTGTTTTGTTGTGGTGGAGTGGCCTCGTGGCGCTGATTGGACCCGCTGCCATCTGACGCTCTCGAAGAGGTTGTGCCACCGTTGCTCGCTGCGCGTTTATGGGCCAGCCGTCGCTCCAGCGTCCCCAAGTCTGTTCGGCCGTCGTCGTCTTCCGAAAGTAGCCCTGACAGCCTCAGGAGGGACTCCATGCGGCCAAGGCGATTCTCAAGTCCCTCGATGTATTTTGCCCTGGACCCTGTCAACCTCGTGCTCGAGAGCAGCCTCCAAACGCTTACCCCTTGGGCGGATTGCGCTTCTTTTCCACCTGGGTGAAGATGCATTCCGTCTTGTAGTTCTGGCAGTGGGTGCAGGCGGGCATCTTGCCGTCGCACTTGATCTTCTTCTTGCGGCACATGTCGCAAGCCTGTGTCGGGCGCGTCAGCTCCAGCCATCACGGTCGCGGCGCGCAGCGTACCCTTGCTATACGCCTCCTCTTGGGATCGCCCTGGCCGTCGTTGTCGTCGGGGCCCATGGCCAGCTGGGCGTCGTCGAACAGCGGGCCGTTCATCTGCGGCTGGACGGGCGAGCCGTCAGGGTTGTAGTTGCCGAAGATCTGGGGCGGCTGGTTCACAAGCGGCGGCGCCTGCGGCAGGAAATTGTGCGGGGAGTGGTCCATGGCGGGCTAAGGTCGGTGCGGGAAAGTTGCGCGAGTGACGTACTCGCGAAGCTGGGATCGCTGGACAGCTGGAGAGGGGTCCGGGGGTGTGGTCAGGGAGGGCAGGTCGTCGCTCGCGGACATGGCAAGGCGGAAGCTTGGAGCGAGGAGAGAGCCGGCGAGGCGGCGGGAGAGGGTAGGGTCGGAGTCGGAAAGAAAGAAAAGAAGAATAGGCAGTCTTTGGGGGAACGTCAGCCCCCGGGATTGCTAGTAGGGAATCTCGAATCACTAGTGGCCCCAGGATCGTCAATTGGTCAGCAACAAGCAAGGTTCGGTCCGCAGTAACTTGCAGCCTCTCATCGCTCGGGGCTTTGGCTTGTCCGCTGTAGTATATAACCCTTAACCCCGACCGGGCTTCGGCGAGAAGGACATTGCTCTACACCAAAGCTCCGTCGCCGTGCTTTGCCCGTCGGAACTCCTCCCTTCCGACCCGCCGACCGACTAGAGAACTCCCCCCCTCAGCCACCTCCGTGGCCACGCACTCTCTTCCTTCGACTTCCCGCGACCATGTATGCGTTGCTCACGATCGGCGCCTCAGCCGCATGCATCACAGTGCTGACGGCATTAGGTCCTCCCAATCCCCGCCCCGCCCCATGACCGCTGCAGAGGTCGAAAAGCATCCCGAATTTCCCTACGTGACCTGGGATCTGAAGCCCGAGAAGAAGGGCAAGCTTGCCGTCGCTGCCGGTCGAGGCGGGCCCTTGAACATTGCTTATGAAATTCATGGTCATGGGCCTTGTCATATTGTTGTAAGTTTGTTGTTTCCTTCGGTCCGCTTCCATAGAAGTCGGAGGAATTCATCTCTCCGTTTTGGACGCTGCTCGTACTCGCCCTCGTACTCGCCCTCGTACGCTACTCGCTTAGCTGCGCCTCTGACTGGTCAACCTCGATCATCATGTCTTGCTGTTCTATTTTTTCCATTTGACAGATGCTCCTTCCAATCTCTTTGAAGATATACACCGCAATCTCGTTGCTAACACCGCCATGAATCATAGTGGATAATGGGCCTAGGCGGTCTGAAGTCAGCTTGGCAACGTCAGACCAAAGATTTCTCACATACTCAGGCCGACAGATACACGTCGCTGATCATCGACAACCGGGGCGTGGGTGAGTCAGACAAGCCACTGATGCGATACTCGACGTCAGAAATGACCAAAGACATTGTCGAGCTACTTGACCACCTAGAATGGACGCAAAAACGACAACTCAATGCCGTCGGCATCAGCATGGGCGGCATGATTGCCCAAGAGCTGGGCCTGCTGATCCCAGACCGTATCGCGACGCTGTCGCTCGTCTCCACCGCCGCCGGTCTGTTCAACACAGTCGGCTTCATCGAGAATCTGCGCAACCGCATCAACCTTTTCATTCCCCGCAGCATCGACTCCCAGCTAGCCCACGTCAAGCACAACCTGTACAGCGCGGCGTGGCTGGACAAGCCCGACGAGCTCGAGCCCACTGTCCAGGCTTTCCCGACAAACGGCGACCGCTTCGCTGCCGCAGAGGTGAGCAAGCGCCAGCACCCGGAGCTGTTTAACAAGACGGGCTTTATGGCGCAGGCTGTCGCAGCTGGCTGGCACTTCAAGAGCCCGTTGCAGCTTAAGGAGCTAGCAGATAAGGTGGGCCGCCATCGCATTATGGTTGTGCATGGCAGTGAGGACCGCATGATTACGTTTCCGCATGCTAAGGTGCTGGTTGAGGGACTAGAAATGATGGGCGTGCCGGACGGTGAGGTCGAGAAGCATTTCATGGACGGTCAGGGCCATGTCATTCCGATTGAGATGCGTAAGGACTTTAATGGCTGGTTAGAGGCGCTTTTTGCCAAAGGAGAGATTCTAAACCAGGTCGAGGCATAGTGCATGGGGTAGGACGTACTGTTGATCGCTTGTTAGCGAGCACTAGAGTACATAGATTGTTCACGAAGTTATGCTCATTTTTTTTATTTTATTTTTTTTTTTATTTTTTATTTTTATTTTTTTTTTATTTTTATTTTTATTTTTATTTTTATTTTTTTTTTCCCACCAAAGCATTGATGGCGAGCCGCAGCCTTAAATCGGCGCGAAAACAGCAGTCTTTATGATAGTCTGGCGGTAATAACCCCGACTCTTCACCTCTGCCTGTAGGATCCTTCGGGCAATTGTTCGTCAGAGCAAATTCGCTGATGTACGACAACATGCCGTGAAGCTTGCATACATATATGTCACACGATACTGTCGGGTAGCATTAAGCAGCATTGACGCAGTGCCCTTACGAGTAACACTCTCAAGCAACTCTGCCGTTCCATGTCCCAAAAGTCGGATGGGTGCACCGGCAAAGACCGTGCTTGTTGTTGATCGATGCAGTGATTGTCCTAAATGGAACCTGTTGCGAAATGGAAGACAGATCAATGGATTTGAGAGAGAAAAGAATCAATAATGAAATTGCTGTTATAAACCAACACACTGATGCCTATAACGATGAGCCTATAGTATCGGAACAAGAAGGCGGAGACGTAGCAATTCTTTCTAGCGATCAGTTTTGATCGAGTGTCGCCCGCTTCCCTAGGGCCGAAAGTGATGTTTGCAGGTCGGGTTGAAGCCTGCCACGAAATTCGGCAGATGGTACATTCTTTCATGGCAGAGTTGACAAGTTCATGATCATGTCCAAGCAGGATGATCTGTAACGGGTGTGAGTGATGTAACTACCTAGATGATGTCGAGGGCCGGCTTGCCCGAAAGAACTCCTTCGGGCCTAGCGTGCACGTGACCCGAATTGATCCGACAGCTCTTCGAAGACGTCGGGGAAAGATACCAACGACCAGACTGATACCCGCAACAACACCATCTCCCGCCATCTTCGGACGACACGCATCCGACTCAATTGTACGTGAGCAGCAAGCCAGCCAACGCAGCCAGACACGCGCAAGCGACACAGGGCGCCCTCAGCCGCCCTTTTTTTCGCAGCCCGCATCCCCGCCCTCACCCGCCCGCCGCCCAAACATCTTGCGATCTGTTTTCTGACCGTTTGCCGCTCCCAGCAGGGCTTCCACCATGTCTGCTTCCCGCATGCTTCGCCCCTTCGCCCGCGCTCTCCAGCGCCAGGCCTTTGCTGCCCCTGCGCCCGTCCGCACCGCCGCCAAGGTCGCGCCCTTCACGCCCTCCTACAACGGCAAGCAGCTGTCCTTTGGCCAGAAGGCTGACGCCCAGATGGTACGCTCCCCGCCCGGTCCCGTGCGCAAAGCGCAATTGCCCCGTCTACAGAAGTTGAAAGGAAAAAAAGAACCACCGCGGCTGCGTGTGTGCGACTTGTGTAATGGATCCAGCTGCTAATGCATCGGTGCGTGTGTCCAGGCCGTCGTCTACGCTGGCATGCCCCAGCTCGTCCCCTTCTTCTGGGTCAACGAGGCTACCTACGCTTTCATCGCCCTGCCCACCCTCATCTACCTCTTCTCCAAGTACCTGCTCCCCCAGGACGTCCGCCGGATGTGCGCCCGTCTCTTCATCTCCAAGCTCTAGATGCGCCCCGGATACACTCTGACGGAAGATGCAATGGGTTCGTGTGGTGGAGGTCGCTCGGCTGGAGATTACCCTAGGGTTCGGGTGTGTAGATAAGAGCACTGTGAATCTAGAATCTCGGGTCGTTTGATCATGTTCGTCTGCTGCTGTTTTGGCGCCCGACGTGTTGCTGCGTCTGCTGCGCCTTTTGTCGTTGGGTGATTGTCTCTGCTGCGCATCATTGGTCTCGTGCGTCGGTTGTCTTGCTGCTGCACTGAGCATTTTCTCGGCGAATGCTGTTCCGTTCAACCGATTGCTTTTGCCATTGGGTTGAGGTTAATTGATGGACCTCATGACGGATTTCCGACATGTCTCCCAATGTCCCGGCTTGTTAATTTACAGTGATTGTCCTTTTTTGCTTGGATTAGCTGAACCGTAAGACCTCTGTCTTCCCTTCTTCAATTGTCCACCTCTACAGGGTGTAGGTACATCGGAGTTGAATTTGGCGTCTGTGCCGCAGCTTTGGAGTCGATATTCATTGCATTTACAGGTCCAGAAACCTGGGCTACCTTCGGGGCAACGAGATTTCTCATTCTATGGCTCCGTTCCACTCTCATGCGCCTACACCCTATACATTGTCTTTATGAATTCTATCCATATCGGCTTGTCCTCACCTCACGCTGTCCGCTCTAACAATTGCTACCAAGCAGGTACAAGCTACCACTCTCATAGTCTATTTAGTCGCAATGCTGAAATAAAAAATATAGCTTCTAAAAAGATAAAAAGAAAGCAGCTATCAGAGACCATAGGGCGGGTATGCGGGCATGTACTTACAATCGTGAATACCCGCCGTGAGGTAGGACACGATCCCCCGAACACACTTCATGAACACTTCCTCCCAGTTTGATCTCTAATCGGGAGCGGTCGCAATGGCGACCGCCGGGAAGAAGAATTCGGAGCGGCGGCATGAGCGAGGGGATAGGAAGCCGTCGGGGGCGTCGCTAGAAGTCCCGTCCAGCAACCTATAGGTACACCCAGGTTAGCTAACCCAGGTGCAGGTCTCCATGGTGACTTGAGGTGAGGGCCAGATTAATATCAGGTTTGCCCTAAGGATGGAAACTATATAAAGAACGGTTAGTCAGGGATTCGAACACAGGGTTTGGCTGGATTGGGTTGCTGATGGTCTCTGATAGCTGCGAGCGTGTGATGACTGGTACGCCATACGCGCTTTGGTTGAGGATGAGTTGGCGGTGTTGGTATATTAACCTGGGCGGACAGACTTCACTTCGTGACTGCGAAGGACTACCTAGCCGGACTCGGTATTCGCTGAGTTCTTGGCCGCCCTTTTGTTTCTCTGCTATGTGTAAGATGCTCTAGCTAATGTGCGTGCAACAGCGAAGTAGCTTGTCTCTAGATATAGTTGCGAGTAAGTAAAGAGACCGCTCAAGCGCCCTGCTATAGTATTTCTCTTCTCCGCTTATCCACTGTGACTTTCCTCTTCTTCAGTGGCGTTTTGCGCCGCATTCCTGCATCGCCAGGTGGTTCAAGCATCTATCCGCTTCAGCTTTCGACGTCTTTACCTCTAGTTTTCAAACGCTGTTAATTTCAACCGTCGTAAGGTTCGATCTCTATCCACGCGACCTCGGCACAAGGTGCGTCAAAATCCCGCGCATCATCTGTTTTCGGAAGTATCTGAATTAACTCTTTTCACCGCGCTGCGGCGCCACGCCGGGGAATGAAGTTGTTCTTTATACTCACCACTGTTGGGACTTGCTAAACCTCTCTACTACCGCCGATACAGCTCAACAAAGCACTGATCCGTCAGGACGGGCATGTTCTTGACACGTTAAGGTTTGGACGAAGCCTTGGGGTTCGCTGGCGCCTCGTCCAGCCCGTTCAGTCCCAGCACACTCATGATAGATGCTGTCGCAAGCTGTTGACATGGCTCTTCCGAGATAGATATAAAGCACACCACAATAGTTCTCCATCTTTTTCTTTACCTCTACCATCCTTTCAAGCAAATAGTATATTATAAAAGGCAAGGTCATCCACTCCGACCAGAAGACATAAGAGCACGAACGCTACAATTTAGCTAACCCTGTGCCCTAGTAAAGAGAGGCTCTAGCGCCTCTTGCATGTCCCATGCACGTGCGATCACCATTGCTCTCGCCAAGCTTACCCGCGTGCGGGTCCCCCTCTTTGTTGTTGGAAGCCGTACATGAACGTCGAAGCCAACGAGCTTGTGCTGGCATTCTTTACCCTTCACACTAACCACTTAAGTGAAGGGTCCCTCCACAGCTCGTGCAACGGCGTGAAGCCGAAGGAGGAGTTTCTGGACGCGATCGATGCCGGTGTATGCCGTTACAGCCACAGATCCAGACCCAGTCCGTTTGTTTATGATACTATCTCTAAAGTGGAGGTGTCCTATAATCGACTAACTTGTTGTGCTGACCGCGCATTTTGTATCCGGCACTATATGGCTCTTTAAATAGCTAGAGATGCAGAGACTCTCCGCCGGATCCGTAGGCTTCGGGACCTTGTTTGATTGTTGTTCTTGGCGTTCGGCTGGTCTCTTCCTCGGATTAGAGGGAGGTTAGATTTCCGGGAATGGTGAAGATGACGGTTCTCTGTTAATACCGCTATTGTTGCGTAGTCCACTATTAACAGGGCCTGAGTTTTTCACACCAGTATATGGCTGAGGCAATACCCTGCTAAGAGGACCTAAAAAGATATTTTTATCGTCCCCGTAGTATCTCGCCATGGCGCTAAGTTATTTTCGTGGGAACTTTTATTCCGCGCGTGTGTAGAAGCGTTATGCTGCTTGTAATATTCTTTGCCGGGTTCAACGTCCGTCGCCGTGAAGCGAGATTTACCGTGAAGCGAGATGGTGATACGTGTACGGAGTAGAAGAAGAGACCTAGTTAAGGTGTATAGAGGCTCTGTACGGAGGAGAAGAAGAGTCCTAGTTAAGATGTGTCGAGCCTCTGTGTGCTCTAAGAGTTTTTCATCTATATCTAAGACTCGGGCTAGGAGCTAGGCAAGAAGTACTCTGTAGGGACTGCTTGTATTATCCCCTGTTTCGTTAGACGGTAGATCTTGATTCGCGGTGACGGACGTCGTATTATGTCGCGACGTCTTTGGTCGTTAGTGCAAGTTTAAGCTGGGAGATAGGTAAGGAGTACTCTGTAGGGACGAGAAGAGGAAGCACTGGCCACTGTCCTTGTTGGCAAGAGGACCCGGGTTAACGGCACAAGGAGCGGAGGACTGAGAGAGAATATCTTTCGGGATCTCGACCGTCGCAAATGTGTCTTCCGATGCATAGTGGAACGCTGGGAAAGTCTTACACAAGGCTCTGTGAACGGTAGATAGCCGATGATTCGGCAGCGTCGGCAGTAGGTATCTGAAGAGCTGGTCTATTTGCAATGGTTGCAATGTCCTCCATCCATCAGGTCGGACAAAGCTCTCAGGTTGCCAGAGAATTTTCTGAGAGAGTAGAGAGTCGTCTCCAGTCATACTTTTGGCAAAGAAGTCAACATCGGAACTCGAGAACCATGAGCGCTTGGCGGATCCTAGAGATGCTAGCATCCCACAGTATTACGTCACGATAATGACCCAGCATGTCCCGGATCGAGATAGACACAAGTGGCACACAGAACCTAGAACTGGTTGCTGGAAATTCTGTATCAACTAGCCATACATTTTCCGGTGCTTGAAGACATAGATGGTAAAGCCAGTCAAGGCGTTCGATCAATTCACTCCTTCGTCGGATTGGGAGCGCAAACCCAACAGATGCTGTCGTGAGGGTACGTGTCCGTTTGATACGGGTTAGAGTAGTACGCAAAACTGCCAAGTGGTGGCTGCAGTACAAAGTACCACCGCAGGGTCTGAGCTTGTAATCGGCGTACATAATGCAGGTAGGGTAACCATCTACCGGCCCGCTGAAATGAACGATGTCACGAGCGTGTTCAGAGAGACCAAGGCCAAGGGATGTCCCGGAGTAATGGTGATTGCCTCTGAATAGCCCGAATTCGGCAAGATAGACGGCTTGGAATGTTGTGAGGGTGGTCTAATAAGACAATGGACGTTGTCGGCTGTTTCGAGCACCCGAGATGCCAACGAAGAAAGGGAGCTGAAGCGTTCGTTCCCCAGAATAGTTGACCATGAGCCGCCTTTCGGGACGACCTCCCGAAAACCACCAGTTGGTATTCCGTTCATGGTTAGGAGCCAAGTACCAACGTGTCGGCGCGGAAAATCTCCGAGGTGAGTAAAGGAGTTCTGCTTGTTTACACCTAGGGCTTGACTATCCTTGTGCTTTTTGCCGGGGAAAAACACTTCCTGGCCTGCCTGACACACCACCAGCGACGCAGCTTTGCCATTGCCCGCGTCGTTATTGTGGGACTGCCTGTGTTTGCCTTGCTGCTGCAGGCGCGAGCTTTGCAGAGGGGCTACTACTGCTGTGCCAGCCTGGGAGTCGGGCAAGCGCGGCGCTTGAGCTTGGGGTTGGGGCGAAGCTGCCCCTAAGACCTTCCAGTGTGAAGGATTCAATAACCAGGTACAGTCAGGAGAAGGTGAGGGGTGTTAGTCCTGGTGGTGATGTAAGCCGCGTAATTGCGATGGGTGGAAGCACGAATCCGAATTGGATTGTTGTCTGATTTGATTTCAAGGGCAGAACACCAGTGTTCTACTACTGACAACCTTGTTGAAGCCGGTAGGTGTAGCATCGCTGGTAGCGGCGGTCGTGGTGAGCGGTATACCTGAATGTCGTCATTACCTTTAGATACTATAGAGAAGGCTGCGGAGACAGCTCGGGCGTAAGAACAAAAGAAACTTCTGATGTACTATGTTAGCACTTCGTTGATAGAGTTTTGATAGTAACGTACATAGGCCGATGAGTTTAGGAGAGCCTGGCAGATAAACCCAATGCATGCGTCGCGATCCCTCAGTGTTGTACTAGTACCAGTCGATGAATACGCGGTGTACAGTCGTCTATTTAAGTCCGCAATGGAATTATTAGGGACTTGCTGCTCAAGTATGCCAGATTGCAGCAAATCCCGCTTCTTGTAGTTGTCTCTATGTTCGAAGAGTGGCAACGGATCGAAAAAAAGCGTGGTGTCTGGAATTCCGACATGGGGGCGGCCATCGGCGCGTATGAGATCCATTAAGGATGAGGTGGACAAACCCATGTAGACAACGTCCGTCACCGTGATGCAAGATTCGCCGTCTTGCGAGATGGTGATGCCTGTACAGAGTGGAAGAAGAGACCCAGGTAAGATATGCGGAGACTGTGTGTGCTCTAAGACCTTTTCATCCATACCCAGGACTCGGGCTGGGAGCCAAGCAAGGAGTACTCTGTAGGGACTGCTTGCATCATCTCTTGTCTCGCTAGACGGCGGATCTCGGTTCGCGGCGACGGGCGTTACAATGCTCTGGTCGTCATTTTCAACGGTGGCGATGCCCCTTGCGCGTTCAAACATGACGTTACTTGCTCTCATTTCTTCTACCACCATGCTTAAATCCTCTGTATCTTCGACAACCGCGGGAGAGATGATGGGATGGTTGTCAATCGGAGTTATAGCGACGAATTTACTAGGATGGCTTAAGTCATCGTGGGGAGTGACTAGAGTCTTTCGTTTGGAAGTTGCGTCGGCAACCTCGGGGATGATAGCTGCGTGCTGGGGCTTCCGAATCGTGATAGGAACGTCGCCGACATGATTAGGGCGCGTGATAGCTGTGCATGGTCAGGAAGATCTCCATTCGTAATCGTGGGCTCTTAGGAGCTAACCAAGCCTCTGCGCCGCTGTAGTTCTCTGTGCACCCTTTTGTTTAGGTCTTGTCGAAGGTCGGACGATATTGACCTGAATTCTGGGCATCGTTCTTTGAGCAAAGCGAAAGAAGCGTGGACGAAGATGAAGCGCTGAAACCTTCAGGCAGGTACCTCCCACCCACAAGCTGCCTCCTTCCCTTTTCTTCCACACCGGTCATTAATCTTTCACCACTTCCCACCACCACCTCACCCTAGGTCACAGAACCATTCCAGTCGCGAGCTCACGTCTGCTGACAGGCGGCGACACTGGCGAGCCTGACCTACTGGCGCAAGTGAGAACCAACATAGAGGAATGCCGGCGCGTCGAAGCCGAGGTGCAGAATGGTTGAAGCGAGTCGCAAACAAACCACCTCTTCACCCTCCAGTGTATCAAGAAGAGATGCGGTGCGAATCAGTTTGAGATGGCATTGTTAACTTGACGTGTGGCTGCATCGATGAACCGTGACAAGGCGAGAAAAAGCAGATGGACAGCCTGACATCTCGGCTGTGGGTGGTGGTTGCCTCTTTCAGAAGCGCGTCGGCAAACATATAAGCCAGCGCGCTTAGGTAATTAAAAAAAAAAATTATAGAAATAAAAACCAAAAGAAATTTATTTTAAAAGATAAAAAGCAAAAGAAAATGGTCACTATGGGGGTCGAACCCACGACCTTGGCGTTGATAATGATCATCATCGAAGATGTGAATATTAGCACCACGCTCTAACCAACTGAGCTAAGCGACCTATTTGGTTGTTGATGAAAAGCGTTCCGTCGTCTGACATTATATTTTGAGACCATCCATAGCTTCCGCCGTTGCTCTCACCACACCGGTACTACCGGCATCACCAGAATTTATGCTCCTATGGTGTTTGAATGGCTGCAGCGAAAGTATCGTTGACGATATCTAAGTCATGGGACCTGTCGCTCCAGCCTGCGCTGACATGTGACTGCGGTCCCTGACGCGGCATAGCGCTTGCTTCTTTAGTTCGCGAAGCTTAGTCAACACTGCCGAAGCACCTTCTGCGTCTTCCATGACGTCTCAACCAACTTTGCTTCACAAGACGTCGCAGCTGCCCAGAGTTTATCTCAACCGCCCCTTTTAGATACCAACCAAACCACGCGTTCTACAGATTGGCCCTGGAGAATTTGTGCCTCCATCACTCAGTTGGAAAGCCTTGCACGAGCCAGAAAGGCTGCAGAGCCCTGCATGTGTGCAGAAATGTCAGACAGAGGGACGGGCCATGCACCGGTCGTGGGAAGATTTGTCCCCAGCCGAAGGGCCGTCGCACTTTGCACGTCTATTGGCATCTGCTGCGGTCGGAGGGGAGATGTTGTCGCATTCCACATACCCTTGTGAGGGATGTAGTTAGCTGCAAATGCAAGCTCTAGGTCTCTGTAAGAAGTGATGCATAAGGAGAGTTCTCTTCTGTTTCCAGGAGCTTGTGGTTATGAATAAAGAATCTTTGATATCTAAATTCAAAGCGCTTTGACATACTTTCTCTTTCACGAAGTTCCGCTTACCGTGGGAATACAAACTGTAACGCCTTCCCTTCCACCGCAGTCAGAAAACGGCACAATTCTTGCAACAGCTGCATCTAGAATGCCGATACAGATATGCGCCATGCTTGATACAAAAAGTTGTTATCGCGCGGGCAGGGCTGACTTACCTTAAGCGCTTTCCTCATATAGCTAGTCCGATAAGTCAGCAGCGCTGCTCCTTCTCTCGCAGCAGCGTTCGTTGCTTGAACAACAACCAACTCTCTCTTCTGCCTTGTTGCGCTCAACACATGCACTGACCGACTGTGGCACCAAGATCCGAACACCGGATACCTGCGGCAAACAGTCCTCCACGTGCAGTTCTATTGCTTAACGATATTCACAAGCAAAGGAATAGGATTTCACAGAAACGGCCAAAGGCTGCAGAGCCCTCCATGTGTGCAGACACGTCAGACGAAGGATGCATCCTGCAATGGAAAGTTATGACACCATAACCAGAGTGTGGAGTACCTACGCAAAGTTGTCGTCCGTGTTCAGTTCTCTTGTCTCACCATCCTTACTGGAGAGGGGGTGGAGAAGTGTCGCGGTGGGAGGACCGGAGTCTGTGACCGGGCACATGACAATGTGTAGTTGAGGATGGAGAAGGAGGCGGAATAGCGCCGTGTGTCATCTCTTAACCGGGCGTTAGACTTTACCATCCCGAAGTCATCTCCGCTCTTAAGAATGGAAGCAGAGATAAGGGAGAAGACGGTAGAGTACCTAACGTCGGAAGCATCAGAGAACCGCGCTCTCGACTTCAGTACTCGACTTTATTACCCCGGAAGTAACCAGTGATCTTAAGCAGGAAGGAGGAGAGAGAAGGTACAATAATACCGTCAGTGGCATCTCAAAACCGGGCGGTGGACTTCCGAGCGCTCAACTTCAGTTCTTTCTCGACCTCATGACCACGTAAGTTATGGTGCGCTGAAATAGGGAAGGAGAAGGTGGCGGAGGTCCGAAGTGTGACATCAATCCCAGAGCCACGCTCTCAACTTCAGCTCAAGACCTTACCATCGCCAAAGTCATAGATGCGCTGAAGTACTAACGAGAGAAAAGGTGGCGAAATACCCATTAGTGGCATCGCAGAGCCGCGCGCTCAACATCATCCCCTGACTTCGGCTCTCGACCTCACCATCGCCAATGTCATAGACGCGCTGAAGCAGCCGTCCAGCCTGCTAGAGCTTGCAATCACCCCACGTCCAACCTCAAGCACCAAGCATCAAGCACGAAACACGCAAACAGCCAAAGCGGTGACAATTAAAAGCACTTACCACAGGTCTCTCTACCACCGCGCGCTAACCCGGAGACCACAGAAACAGCAGCACCGATCCATCTTCCTACCCTTACCTCTTCAACCAACACCCACAGCAAGCCGATCCCGTAGCTCTACGTACGCACTACCTAGGCCAAAGCCCCACTCGATGCACTACACACTACACGCGGAAGCGGAAGCGGGCAGCGGGCAGCGGCACGCTCCCGGTCCCGGAACCCGGGAACGCAAAGCAAACTCGGCTCTCGGCGATCATCCGGCGCCGAAGGCTGCGCTAGACGGGAGCTAGGTGTGTGTGTAGGATTGCGTGGGAGGCCTGATGTGATGATGGTGGTGGTGAGGGATGAGGATTGTTGTGGGTTGTTGTGGTGGCGAGTGGTGCGTGGTGGTGTGAGAGGGGGGTGCCGGGTAGGTGGGCTGTGGCTAGGGCTCGGGCCTGTTGGCTGCATGCAGTGAGTTCAATTGGAGCATTCATATTGAATAAGCTGCTGCTGCTGCTGCTGCTGCTTTGTAGGATATCGCGCGGACGTCAAGCTCATCTGGCACCCTGGACGGTTAACGGACCCGGGGCCCCGACAGAAAGCAAACAATAAAATATCGCCAACAAGTCTGAACAGCTTAAATCTAGATTCTATTATCTTGAATATCGACAGGCCGGCACACGCCTAGTTCTTGATAGGCTGCGATACGGCCGCCGAGATCTGCATGATGGAGGCAAAGTCCTCGGGCGGCGTCCTGCCCATGCCGCACTCGGTCGCGACGCCAAACGCGCCCACGACATCCGACGCCGTCTTGATGCGACGGCGCGTGCCGTCCTCGTCGTGGGCGTGCACGACGCCCAGATACAGCTCCGTGCCCCAGAGCATGTGGCACTGCTTCAAGGGGGCAAAGTAAGCGGCGTCCTCGCGGTCCTTGGGCACTGGCATATGCAGCCACTGCACGCGGCGATGGATGCCTCTGAACAGCTCGCCGGCAATCTCAACCAGCAGGCTCAGGTCCTTGGGCTCCTTGAAGTGGCGGTGGCCCAAGTCGCCGTAGCACAGATGGAAGCCCATTTCGACGGCGGGGTCGACGGCGTTGCCCAGCCGGTGCATGGCCCCGACAAAGTGCTCCTTGACGTTCGCGACGTAGGGCTTGAAGTGCGGCCACTCGGCGCCCTCCTCGAGGTATGCGATTTCGGAGGCGACGTCCCACTGGACGGCGAGATCGTGCTTGGGGATTTCGGTGGTGAGGCGCTCGAGGTCGCGCAGAATGGCGCGCTCGTAGACGGGCTCGAGGGCGGCTTGGAAGGGCTCCGCGATCAGGCACATGACGTTGGCCGGGGTGGGCAGCGAGACCTGGAACTTGACGTGCGAGTCGATCTTGCCCTGCTTGCGCAGATTCGAAAAGATCTGGTACGAGTTGATGGCGGCGTCGTCGTAGCCAGTGTGCAGCTCGCCCAAGCTCTTGACGACCTTGTCGACCTCCTCGGCGCTGATGGGCTCGGCAGGCAGCGAGTTGAACTTGTCGTCGTACTTGCGCAGCACCACGGGCGCGTTGGCGAATATGCTCTGCTGGAACATGGTGAAGTTCCGGCGGTGTTGGGGCTCGCCATCGGGGATGCGGCGCAGGCGGCCTGGCAGCAGGGCGGAGCAGTGGATGAAGGTCTCCTCCTCGGAGGGGAGGCAGACGCTGCCGACAAGGTGGACGCCGCGGTGCATGGTCGAGGTGAAGGGTGGGGGTATAAGAGGTCGTGGGGTCAGGGCGATGGCAGAAGTGCTAAGAGACGGGTTCGCGGGAGCGGGGTAGAGGCGTCTTTTGACGCCACGGCATGCTCAGGGGGATTTGCCGTCTCTTGCAGACGGTCTTGCGCAATGGCGGATCCTGCAACTGGGTCCATTGGTCCAAGTTGGTGGGGAGCTGCCAGCGGTGTCGCAGACCGGAACTTGGGAAGATCGCCAGGTCGGCGCGCAAGGGGGCGTCAGCCCGCAGTAGAGGCGCTCGTCGAACAGGCAATAAACAGCGAAAACGAAGCTGGCGTTGTCCTGGAGGCGTCCAATCGGCCTTGAGAGCGTCCTCTACCAAGCTGGTCGCGCGTCGCGTCTCGCGTTTCGGAACGCCTCGGAGGCCGGAGAGACCCCGCTCGTTTGCTGCTGCCAAGCTGCCCTTCATCTCACATCTCACTGCCCGCGTGACGTACGTACCTTGCCGTAAACTCCGCAATTCCCGCCCATCTTCAACTTCTACCTCGTACCTACACACCCGCCATGGCCTCCGCTTCCCTCCCCGACCCCCCGCGCGACCTCGAGTCCATCGCCGCCGTCGAGTCCTCCCTCGTTTTCCCCTCCTTCACCGCCGACACGGCCTGGGAGCTGGGCAACGCGCTGCGCACGCGACTGCTGGCCTTCCCCGCCCCCGCCGTCGTCAACATCACCCTGGCCAACGCGAACCAGCTGCTCTTCCACACGGCGACGCGCTCCGGCACCCAGCCCGACAACGACCTGTGGGTCGCCCGCAAGCGCACCACCGTCCTGCGCTGGGGCTTCTCTTCCTGGTACATGCACAACAAGCTTGGCGGTGATGAGGCCCGCTTCGCTGCCAAGTATATGCTGGGTGATCGCGCTGGCGACTATGCCATCCATGGTGGCGGGTTCCCTGTCCGTGTCAAGGGCGTCGAGGGTATCGTTGGTGTCATTGTCGTTAGCGGGTTGAAGCAAGAGTGGGACCACCAGGTCATTGTCGAGACGATCGAGCAGTACTTGAAGAAGCAGGGTGCGTGAGGATATAAAATTCGTTGGTAAGAAGTGTTGTTTTGGGGGATGATGGGCCGTTTCGGGAAAGGTGCGTTGCATGAATGCTCGCAACTGCCCTTTCTAACCCTCTCTAGAGACCTGACACCCAGTCACGACTGTACAGAAGCTTGTCCATATCATGTTTATATGAATCGATGCTGGCACGTAAAAAGTTCTCGCTATTGAAATTCACCACCTACCCTACCTACATTTTCTTCATTTAACCGCTCTCTCCGGACACATCAGTCTACCATTGGCGATGCATTATCTGTGCGGGCTTCTACGTTTAGAATCCTTGGATAATATTGGGAGGGAATTTTTCTTGCCGCCTTTCTGATGACGACTTGCTACAGCGGTCCTTTGCTCCAGTGGTATGATTGTAGCCTCAGTGGTGTCCGAACGTAAAGCGGTGAGAAGCGGTCGACGGAAAGTGAAGACCGCAAGTTTTATCGGCACACGTTTGGTGTTGTTGAGAAGTGCTTCGAGAATGCGCAGAAAGAGCAGGCTCCGAGATATGTCGCTGGATGCAGGACTCAGCAACTCCAGATCGACGACTATGAAAAGCTCTGGGAGCCCTGTCAGGCTTTCTTGCAGTATTTGGAGCCAATCGGATTCTGTCACCGCACTCTCTATCCTGGCTGCGTTGAAGTTGTTTGACACATGCCTTGTCGCTTCTTCGTTGTTCATCTGGAATGTTTGACCGCATAGATGCTTCAAGGCATGAACAGAATCCTCTTCACTTGGATTTATGGCCGCTCTTCCTTTGAACGCCCATACGGTAGGTTTCTGCGCTTCTTTTAACAAGTCAACAAGTTCAGTAGCGAGGTTTTTGGTCTGCAGCTTCTTTGGCGCAGAACCCTCCACGATGATAAATGATGATCCCGGTCCTTCTGCCCAAGCTTTTAATGCCGGCGTAAGATGGGAGTAATCCAGCCGTAGCCGGCTTTGACGTTGGCGCCGAACGGCTTGGCAGTAACGGAGTGATTCCAAGTGGCTTCCCAAAGGTGTGTTCTTCGTGGTTGACAGCATCATTGCAACTTGGATTTGCTTGGTATCCTGACCGATGAATTTCAGGTGATGGATCGATTCGGAATGGTTTTCTTCCTGGTATTAGCCACGTCGATTTGTCCAGGCCAGTTCAACTCACGAGCCATTTTCGTCACCATTTCAACCATTCCAAATTCAATTCTCCTCAAAGCCTCTGCTGAAGACTTCGCAACATTGTCGCTTTCTTTAAGGGCAGCTGACAACTCTTGGATCTGGCGATACATCTGGACCAATTTTGCCTGCGCCAGAGTGTTGGCAATCTTATCGACGCGACGAGCATGCCTATTGACACGGTCTCTGAAATCCTCGAATCGGAGCTTGTACGGTGCAGTGAAAGCATTCAAAGCATGCTTCCATCGGCTCTGCTCATACCATTTGAGTGTCCGAAGTAGAAAGTTTATTATTTCGGCATAGAGGCTTTCAACGGCAGCACGGAGAGACTTCTCTGCGTCAAATATCTCAAGCTGGATCTCAACACGAGGAAGAACATCGGCTATCTCGGACATGGCTTTGGAGAGCTCCGTGATCATCTCTTCATGGTTCAACACTAGCTTGTGTCACGTCAGTGATGTAGCCCGACCCATCTCTTCGGCCAAACTCACAATGAACGCAAACTTCATTGTACCCCAACCCAGGGAAACCCATTCAGGATGGTGTTGCGATAGAGTATCCAGAATTTGTCCGTAATATACGACCTGCGATGAGAAGTATGACAGCCACTTCCGTGCCTTCGAGTTTTTCGTTCGCTGACCGTACGCCTCCTTAGCTGCTTCTACTGTATCTAGGACATCTTCGATTTTGTAGGTTCCTTTGAGTTTGGCAAGCTTGGCCCCACCGCTTGGATGAGCCTTGTTGCACAATTCGACAGCCTTGTCGAATGCATCTTTTGCCGCATCGAGCCTGGAAAATTAGCTACTGGATTTTCCGTTTATTGACAATGCAGCTCACTTTGGTGTCGCCATATATAATGAAGTTCTCAGGCAAATAGAGCATCGAGATTGGAGATGAGGGAGTGAGTAAAAGTGAGGCTGAGCAGTGCCAAGATGCTGTGTAACCTTGCAGGGTTCTCATTTTTCCTCGTCAGCTTCCCCTCTTTCCAGCCTTCTCAACGATAGATCCCCTCGCTACTTTGTTCAGACTGCTGCTCTGTAGCAAATGGATCCTACGATCTCGCAGGATCAGACAGCCGGAAAAGAAGCGCGCGACCACAAAAACCTTTCTTCTTTCGGTAGATCACAGAAAGATACAACCAGAACAGGATCGTCTCAATCCCGTCTATTGTTATCCGAGGGAAATAGGGATAGCGACGAAGATCCATGGAGTGAGGTGGTAAGTTTTAAAGATATTGTGGTCATAAGAGGGCTAGAAATTCTATGCTAACCTGCCTCTAAGGGGCCCGCGTCAAAAACAAAATCCCTTGCCTGGGGCATCCAAGAGCCTCCCACTCCAAGCCAAGGCAACAAACCTAATCCCAGCTATCAAGAACCAATTTTGCCTCAGCTACCACGTCAAGTTGTGCCCAATAAATCCAAGCAATATTATAGGACTAGGAGCAGCACTCGTAGAGAAGAAATGAATTCTTCTGATAGTGACAGCTTTACTGCTCTAGATAATACTTCTGGAGATGTCAATGGCAAAAGTAAGTCATAATGTAACTTTAACAAAACACAGAAGTAATTTAATAGAATTTTCAACAGCTCCTCAAGAACAGCCGTTCTTACCGATTCCACTGTTTGAGCCGTTGAGCAGCCCTCGGAATTCTCCTAAATACTTGCATGTACATAAAGCCCTTCTATCTTCCCTAGGTGTCAACTACCCAAAGACACGGCATTCAACTGACTGAATATAAGACATCCATGCAGAGTCCTGACCATAATCATTCTACTGGGCAACATACATGCCATGTTGATTTGTCTTTGGCAATGGTGTCCGGTGCTTCCGAACGGAGGAGCCTACAATCCTTCGCTACAGAATCTAAGCCCAGGCCAGTTCCTGAGCCCACACTGATAGACCTTGAAGTCGGAGATTCTATTGGATTTGACAAACCGCATATCTGTTCCCCAACATTAGAACCGAAGCGAATCCAAGACTCAGGCCTGTCGCAGGTCTTACAGTCGGAAAGAGCCAAAGATACCGGCCTTATATATGCCAATTCACGCTTACGGAGACAAACATTGGCTGACAGACAAGAAATCGAACGCCTCAAACACCAAAACTTGGAACTCCAAAAACTTTTGGATCAGGATATTACTCGGCCAAGATCTCTCCTACATGTTACCCTTTACAGGGTGAACCGTGGTGATGAAGTTGAGCTCTATCTTGATCGACCACGCTGGTACAGAGACTCGGATGGCGTACCGCTTTTTTGTGGCAAGAGCCCTCTAAATAACCTCGAAACGTTTGAGGAGTGGCAAAAAAGAGCTGGAATCGACTTTTTGGTCTTCGAAACCTTTGGAAAGGGCCAAAGAGAGTTGCTGAGTTCACAGAATCACTCGTTGCCTATCACCGACAGAGATGCAGAAGTCTCCATCCGTCTTCTATCGCCAATCCTTCAAAAACAATTTCAGACCCTACTGGACAACGACCATACCCTGGGCCAGTATTACCCTTATCGGAGAGATGAACTTCGCGACATCGATTTGTTAGTCTATCATTTTGCTTCACCGCTAGAGACAGCTGCCAGAAATTTCAGCACAGGAGAACAAGACGCGTTTCAGAATTTCCTTCAGTTCATGAAAAAAAGATTCAAGTCTTCGTGGGAGAATGCTAAAACTCTTTTCCGCAAAGGATTGGTCGATATCTACACGATGAGATATCTATTTACTCCAGGGCAAGTCTTGGTACGGCATGAGGAAAATCAGCCAACAACCGGAGTTGTTTTACGGTCTTTCGTGAAAATCTTACACGAGGATGGCCAGAGCAAGGCAAAGGCCTCTGTGCAATCATGGAATTTTAATGGGAGGTTCTACAAAGGTGAGAACTTTCTAATCGCGGACTTGGATATATCACATGCAAACAGCATCAAAATCAACGGCCTAAAATTTTATCCTCTTGAATACGCCCAGGAAGAAACCAGAGAGTTCCTTCGGATCCGAGGAGAAAAATTCTGGAGCTGTCGTCACCACAAATACGTGACATATAATGGGCCAAATGTGACACAAGACACTTCCTATGTAAGTAAAGCGCATACTTATGGAAGTCGTAGACCACTAACTGATATCATAAAGTCTGATGCCCGTTTTCTCGTCGATGTCGCGACTTACTGGAAAATGCACCGTACTGTAAAGGATGATAACAGTGACATAGATCGCCAATGGTTCGATAAAGGCCGGCAAAAAGATGATCTGGGCCCAGGGGCCATGGCTTCTGAGCAACCACCTTTGAAACTCGAATATTTGTTTCCAGCAAATATCTTCGGTTTCGACATGATGGAGAAAAAATGGGGTAAGAATCAACCAGCTTGCACGCATTCTCTGACCACTTAATGCTAAGAATTTATACATAGTCAACTTGCGGGTGGACTGTATTTCACCCATAACCTGGAACAAAACATCCTTCGAGACGCTTGAGCTGAAGTTCGAGAAAAAGATGCTCATAAAGGCTCTCGTGAGCAACAAGATTGCATCCGACAGAGCTACAGATGTAGTTGCTGGAAAAGGCACCGGACTTATCCTCCTTCTCCATGGCGGGCCTGGAACCGGGAAGACGCTCACAGCCGAAAGCGTTGCTGAAATTGCAGAGAAGCCACTATACCGCGTAACTTGCGGAGACATTGGAATCGACCCACGTCAGGTTGAAAAATACCTCGAAACGGTATTCTACCTCGGAAAGATCTGGGATTGCGTCGTACTACTTGACGAAGCAGACGTATTCCTAGAGCAACGTTCTCTCGACGACCTTCCTCGGAACGCACTCGTATCCGTGTTTTTAAGGACGTTGGAATACTACAGTGGTATTCTCATCCTCACAAGTAATCGAGTCGGAACATTTGACGAAGCCTTCAAGTCACGCATCCAGCTCGCCCTGCACTACAAAAGTCTCGACAAGAAACAGCGCAAGCAGATCTGGACCAACTTCATCAAGCGACTTCAAGATATGGACGAAAGCATGGATTTTGATGGCATAATGGCGAAGATCGAGCAACTGGCGACCTACGAGATGAACGGACGTCAGATCCGCAACGCCATTACGACAGCGCGTCAGCTTGCTCTTTACAATGAGGAACCGCTGAATATGGATCACTTGAATCATTCTATCGCTGTGTCGGGAGAGTTCGACGAGTATATCCTGAAGCTCAACGACGATGTCAAAGACGACGAGTTGGCGCGTGAGCGTGGGGATCGGCTGCCTTGAAGAGCTGTACAATTCAGTGGTTCATTGTTGTCATTCACTGATTCTTTCATGAATTTCACGATATGACGGAGTCTTCGGAGTCTATTGGTTTGTCACGGGCCTTCGCAATTACAATAATTTTACAATTATTTATGTACTTTCAGTACGCAAAGAATCTACCATTGTGCGCCTTCCTGGTATCCTAACCGCAGTGTCAGACACTAAGAATCGAACAAAAAATGCGGCTTAATTTAGTAAGTTGTACTAACAGAACACCAAGCTAGATGAATGGCACCATAGTATCAACAGAATACTTCATGGTGATAAAACAAGCTTGGTCTCAGCCCTTTCCCGAGCGATATGCCAAAATGGCAAAGACTTTATTCCACGCCAGTGAATTCATCATGGCCAAATCGCAGCAAATTTCATTGCCTTCGGTCCAAAACCAGCCATTTCACACCAGGAAGGACTTACACCAACAAGGTCTCTCAACCGGAAAACTTACCTGCAAACAGCGCCACCCAAGTAAAATGCCCAAGCCCTTCCATCCCCGCAACCACCAACCCCAATTCAAAATCCATCCCAACCCACAAACAACCGCCACCGTTGTATATTTCAAATACTCGCTAGAACACCCACTCTAGCTCAACGGTGCCCACCCGCCCCGGCAGTAGCCGCGCCGTTGCGATGATCGATGCGGCCCGCCTGTCCGGCCTGCTGGTGTGTGGGCGAGACCCTTCGATTCCAGGACGGAACCCTGCAGCCAGCATGACGTATGACGTATGCGCGCAACGTCGCAGAGCAGGCACCCGGCACACGCACACACGCGCGTCATGCGGCGCCGGGGGGGTCGCGTGGACCTGTTTTTTGGGCGCGCGACGTGGTGCTGGGTTGGGAGGGTATTTTAGGGGTGCTGCTGTCGTGGTGGTGAATTTGCTGGTAACTACAGTAACTGACGCTTTTGCTGTTTGATTTGTATGTCGCTGTTTGTTTGCGTTGTGTACGTTTTGCGTTTTGCTGACGGATTTAGTGAACATTCCGAATCAAACGACCGCGATTTATCTATAACATCCAGCTGCGTTCTTTGCGACGGGGTTTGAGATTACCTATCTATCGACGGAGACTCCATCGCGACGACACGAGACGAGGGTCACAAGGACCACGACTGATCTGATAGGAAGAGACAGAGAGGTGAGATGACCACCTAGGCCAGCTTAAGCCCATCCGCGTGCCTTGTGTTTGCACGCTGTACAGCACTCCCCTCCCCCGCTATCCTTCCACTCCTATCTCCCAAACCACACACCCACACACCCACAGCCCTCTCACAACTCTCATTTACCCCCCTCGCACAACCGCACCCCCCACAGCAGCCAGCACCACTAACGTCCCGCGCCCATGGCATCGCAGCTCAAGCACCACCTCGCCAGCATCATGGAGTGGACCAAGCAGCAATACAACAAGCAGTACGACGCGTGGGTGCCCTGGCTCGAGGACCAATACCTCAAGTACTTCACCAAAGACAACAAGGCGAGCTACACGGCCAAAGGTGCGTGTGCTTTACCCCCCCTCAATCACCACCTCAACCCCTCCCACATCTCATCTCATCTTAACCTAACAAAACAACCCCGCAGACAACCTCGCCAAAACCAAACTCGCCAGCAGCAACGAGAACCTCAACACAGCGCAAGACGCGGTGCACGGCACCGCAGCAGACCAGCTCGGGCAGGAGGGCCTGGCGCGCCCCGTCGGAGACGCCGTGTCCAAGGAGGGGATTAACCGCGCCGAGCGCGGGGGGCGCGACGAGCAGGGTGATGTGGCGCCGGGAGCTGTGGGGGAGGCGGCGCAGGGGGGGAAGAAGGCTGCGGGGTGGGTTGGGGGGCTGTGGGGCGGTGGTGGTGGGGAGAAGAAGGAGGGCGGGAAGTGAGGTGAGGTGTAGGAGTGGAGGGTTTGAGGGGGGACGGGCTGGGTTGGGCGGTGCGTAATGCGCTGAGCTGGTGGACTGGTTTTGTTGGGTTCAGATTAATTGATTGATCGGGAGGGTCGAGGAATGTTTGGACTTGCTTGCTTGCTTGCTGGCTGGGAGGATGGTGGCAGATAGATAGGTAGTATAGGTAGTGTTTTTTCTTTTTTAATGATTATGCTGTTGAGTATTTTTAAGCCGTGATTTCGGGGCAGTCGTGGCCGATGGGGTATGTATGTAGACGCGCTTGGTGGAGGAGCGTGGAAGAATCCGAAGTACCGTCTGTAGGCGTGTCGAGGTGCCGTTTTCGCTGGAGTAGAGAGGAACCGTCATACCGCACGCCACCGCCCTCCCACTCCTACGCGTACAAGCACTATTTCCGCCCCTCAACCATAATAATATGATAGCCCTCTCCCGTCTTGACCTCGCCTATCTTCGGATTCCCCGTCGAGCTGGGCTCAAGCTCATACGCGACTTTTTCGAAATCGGCCAGCAGGCTGCCGCGCGTCTTCCAGCCTAGGGAACCGCCTGTTTTACACACATACATTAGCCCAATCCCATGGCACCAAAAACACCCAAGGTCGCTTTTGCAGGAGAAAGGGTATGTGTAAGCACACTTACCCTGCCTCGCCTTATCCTCGCTCATCTCTCGCGCCACATCGTCGAACTTGGCCCCCGCGCGCAGCTTCGCCAGCGCCTCCTCCTTCTTGCCGTGTTTCTCGCACAGGATGTGGCGCACGTTGATGCTGGTGGCGGGCTTGAGCTTGCTTTTGTCTGCTGCGCCGGCGCCTTTGCCGGCGTCTTTGCTGCCGCCGGATTTGCTTTTCGGGGGCATTGTTGGAGCGAGGGGGTGGGTGGTGTGGTGGGAGTGCGAGTGGTGGGTGGGGCGTGAAGATGGTGGTCGTGGTGGGGTAGGCGGGGTTTTTGACGCGCGCGGTCGAGGTTCTTGCTCCGACAGACAACAACCTTACGCGCCCCGCTGCCACGGCTGCGGATAAGCTGCTTTGCCCAGCCCGGGCACTCGCTCGCTAACTACCGCCGGTCATGACGCTTGCGAGTGACACGAGCGGCTACGTCTCTACGCGCTCACACTTTCGATACTGACGACAGACTTTCGACGACGACTGCCACTCATGGAGCAGCAGTACGACGCCGGCTTCGTGGCCGCGCATCGCCTGCACTCGCTGCCGGAGTCTATGTACTACTTCCCCGACTTCATCACAGCGAGCGAGGAGCAGCAGGTTCTACAAAAGGTATCTCTGTGCTTCACCCATGCTCCCACCAACCACCTCACTCACCTCACTACAGCTCCCCCCAAACCGCTGGACGCACCTCGCGCACCGCCGTCTCCAAGCCCACCCTAGCGCGCTGTCCGCCCGCGGCGCCCTCCTCGCTGCCCCCCTCCCGCCGTACCTCGCCGCCGCCCCGCCTATACTCCCCCGCCTGGAGGCGCTGGGCCCGTTTGCCGGGACGAATGGATTCGTGGCTACGCCGCATGGCAGGCCGAACCATTGCCTTGTCAACGAGTATCGTGCGGGCGAGGGCATCATGATGCACGAGGACGGCGGGGCATACGCGCCGGTGGTCGCGACGGTCAGTCTGGGCGGGGCGGTGGTGCTGGACGTGGTGGTGAAGGCGCAGGAAGGTGAGGGCAAGGCAGAGGACGAAGCACAACAACGGCAGCGCATCCTGTGCGAGCCGCGCTCGCTGCTCGTGACGACGGGCCGCGCCTACGTCGACGCGCTGCACGGCGTGCCTGCGGTCGCGGCCGACGAGGACTTGGGCGCTGCCACGGTGGCGAACTGGGCGCTGCTGGGGAGCCCGGCGCGGTATGCTGATGCGGGCGGCAGGAACGAGCGCGCGACCCGGGTCAGCTTGACGTATCGCGATGTGCTGCGGGTGTCTTGGGCCGGGGGCCTGGGACGGATGCTGGGGGGAGGCGGCGGTGGTGGTACGTAGACGAGGGCCAGGAATGCGAGAGTCAGGCAATTTGGTTACGAATTCGTGATTGTACTTTGGTGCGAAAGGCGTGTCCGGCTCGGGCTGGTTGCGCCGTTGCACAAACGGGCGAGTGATCGGCCCTTACACCACGTGGTCCGGGCTCGATAGCTGGCGATAAGAAAGGAATCCATGTCGATGCGGGGGGGGATGGAGGGATGGAGATGGAGATGATGGAGATATTCTTCTTTCTCTCTCTCTCTCCCCCTCCTGGTCCATCTGCTCCCTTTCATACCTCATACCTTCTGCCCTCGGTCGCACATCAGCCCTCTCGTACTCTCGTCCTGTCGTCCCTGCGTCGCCCGCCTGGGCCCTAGTAGCCGAAGCTTACTCACAAACTAAAGGCACCAAGCCCCGCCTGCTTCGCCCCAGATCCTCCGCGCCGTCCGTCCTGCCGTCCCTTCTTCACACATGAAAGCATAGAAAGCCTCGTCTCTTCTCCCATCAAATCCCCGCGTTCCCCCCCTCGTTCATTTCCCCTCGCGGCTGGCTTCCGTTCCCTACTGACACTACCACACCTCGACTTTGACCTTCGCTAGAACCAACCACACCACTAAGACGAAGATCCTCCCCAAGCGACAGCGATCATGGAGCAGGACTCAATCACCGCCGTCGCCCATGCCATCCCCGGCGACGTCACCCCGACGAACCCGCACACTCCCACCATAAAGCTAAAGGGCCGCCAGAGGCTGCTGAAAGGCTTCCAGCGCATGTCGTCGTCGCCGTCGCTGGCCAAGGCGGGCAGGACGACGGGCTCCGGCTACCGCACCGGCGGGAAAGCCTCCATCTCGTGCGTGTCGCTGTCGTCGGGCGGCTCGCCCTACGTCTACTCGTACGGCAGCTCGTGGTCCTCGGAGCTGTCCAACGGCTACTCGACGGCGCCCACGTCGGCCATGAGCACCCCCGGGGCAGACACCCCCTTCTTCGACCCCAAGGCCCGCATTCGCCTGCTCGAGGGCAATGTGCCGACGCCGACGTCATGCCCGTTGCCCTCGGAGCTGCGGCCCTCCGCGTCGCGCCCCGGCCTCGATGACGACTATTTTTCGCGGCCCGTCCGGGCCAAGAAGCCGGTGCAGCGCCGGCCCAACTTCAACTTCTGGGCCGACATGCCCGCCGAGCTGCGCACAGAGGTGCTGAGCTACCTGCGGCCCAAGGAGCTGGTGCGCTGCTCGGCCGTCTCCAAGCAGTGGCACCGCATGTGCTTTGACGGGCAGCTGTGGGCCAACCTCGACACATCGCTGTACTACAAGGACATTCCGGCCGAGGCGCTGGTGAACATTATTACCGCCGCCGGCCCGTTTGTGCGCGACCTGAACCTGCGAGGCTGCGTGCAGCTGCGCGACGCGTGGGGCTCCAAGGGGCTGGCCGAGGCGTGTCGCAACCTGGAGAACTTTTCGCTGCAAGGGTGCCGCATCGACCGCAGCTCGATCCATTGTTTCCTGCTGCAGAACAGCCGGCTGGTGCACATCAACCTGTCGGCGCTGGCCGGGGCGACCAACGCGGCCATGAAGATCATCGCGCAGCACTGCCCCAAGGTCGAGCACCTGAACGTGTCGTGGTGCAACAACGTCGACACGCGCGGCCTGCGCCACGTCGTCGAGGGGTGTGCGCGGCTGAAGGACCTGCGCGCGGGCGAGGTGCGCGGCTGGGACGACGTCGACTTTATGCGCGAGCTGTTCGAGCGCAACACGCTGGAGCGGCTGATGCTGACGCACTGCGACAGCGTCAACGACGACTCGCTGGCGGCGCTGCTCGAGGGCGTCGACAGCGAAGTGGACATATTGACGGGGCGGGCCGTGGTGCCCCCGCGCCGGTTCAAACACCTCGACCTGACGCAGTGCCGCGGCCTGACGGACAAGGGCATCGCGAAGCTGGCGCACCGCGTCCCGGAGCTGGAGGGCCTGCAGCTCTCAAAATGCTCAACGCTGACGGACGAGGCGCTGACGGCGGTGCTGCCGACGCTGCCGCGCCTCACGCACCTGGACCTCGAGGAGCTGGACCAGCTGACGAACGCATCCCTCGTCGCGCTGGCGGCCGCCCCGTCCAAGCCCGTCCTCGCCCATCTGGGCATCAGCTACTGCGAGCTGCTGGGCGACGCGGGCATGCTGCCTGTCCTGAAGGCGTGCACGCACCTGCGCTCCCTCGACATGGACAACACGCGCGTGTCGGACCTAGTGCTGGCCGAGGCAGCGGCGCTGGTGCGCACCCGCAACAAGGGCGCGCGTCCGCTGGCAGCGGGGGAGCGGCCCCGTGTCGGGCTGCGCGTCGTGGCGTACGACTGCGCCAACGTGACGTGGACGGGGGTGCGGGAGGTGCTGTCGCGGAACGTGGAAGCGTGTTCGTCGTCTTTGTCTTCAACTGCAAGCAGCGGCGGCGAAGTCATCCAGCTCAAGTGCTTCTACAACTGGCAGCCCACGGTCGAGGAGCACACGCGGCGCGTGCTGCGCGGTGATGGCGCCGCTGCGGCACGACTAGAGCGCAAATGGGCGGAGTGGATGATGCTGAATGAGGAGGTGGGCGCTGCGACTGGTGGGGGCGGGGGACATGGTGGTCGCAGGCGCAGGCGTCGCGCTAGGGAGGCGCAGGCACTGCATGCGGATGAGGAGGGCGTGGATGGGGGAACTGGTGCGGGGGGCGTGGGGAGGAGGAGGAGGGCGCGGAGTGGGCCGGGGGGTTGTGTGGTTATGTAGGTGATGCGTGTGGGGGCGTGGGATGGGTGGGCGGGTGTTTGTGGGGTTTGCTTGGGTTTCTTGGGTTGGGTCTGGATGGGTCACTACTGCTTACTTACATTACTTACGTTATGCTCGCACACAGGCATGAGAGTTTTAGATTCTGGCGGCTCTGGTTTGGTGCGTAGGTATATACATGAATGCTATGCTATGATGATGATGCTTTTATTCTTTCTCCCTCTCTCTCCTCTCTTTTCGTTCTTCTATCTGGATTGAGTATACTACCTCGGCCTACTAGATCGGTAAATACGTACGTATGCACACAAGATAGTATAAACCCCTCTCACTGCTCACTGCTCACTGCTCACTGGCACGAACGACCAAACGGGCAGGCACTAACATACATATCCCGCAGTAAGCACGACCAGCGCACGCACCTCGCTTCTCGCCTCCCTCTTCGTGGTTAACTAGGTTGTTAGGTGTCGCGACCTGCTCAGTTCTACCTCTTGTTGTTGTGTTGTGCGGATAGGAGGGGTCCTAACGGTTCAGTTCGGTTCTGTTCTGTTCTGTTCGGTTCGGTTCCTGGAGCGGGGCCTGTAGGTACTTGGCTGTGTCGCGAATGGGTGAGCAGATGGACCTCTACGTTAAACGCAAAAAACTATTGGTCCTCTACCTGCTGCCGCCACAGCTATAGTATTGACAACATCAGAAAATAGCGCCCTGCTGCCGTGTGCGTCGTTGCCTACTTATGTATGTATGTAGCGGTTGGGCGTGGGCGGGGGGAGCGTGTTTGCTGTTTTGATTGGTGGGGTTTGGCTTGTGCGATCTGTGAAGGACGGACAGTTTAATTTGCTGACATTCGTGGAGACGACATGCCTTATATATGGGTTGGTGGTATGTGAGCATCCACTTCCTTCGAAGATTCATGCCAGCGAGATTCACTTTTATGAAAGATGTAGTAGTTATCTCATACCGAAGTGCGAGGCCAGCATGTTAGGGAATATACGACTACTCAACCTCGTTTCATTCACTTGGCACCCATGCTTGTTCAGAGCATTATCGAGAAGCAGTTTGCTTTTTTTTTATTGACAAATACTATGAGAAATCAAAAAGGTAGAGCTCAGCGTCGCAACTACCGTAAATTCGAAAGAAAAATGCTCCCATTTTACACCGCTACGAGTCTTACTTCGCTACGCGTCTTGCTTCGCTACGCGTCTTGCTTCTTTGGCTCAATGGCCTCGTGGCTTGACACGACGATGCTGGACTCGCGGTCCGTGCTGCGCTTGCGCTCGTACAGCGGCTTCAGCCCCGGAAGCGAGACTGCCATGATTGCAACCACGAGCTCGAGCATGCTCAGGAGGTCTGGGAGGTGTTAGTGATGGACGGAGAAGAGGACAGCAGTTGACTTACAAACAATGTTGGGCTCGCCGCTGGTCGTGTTGAGGACGATGAACCGGATGATGCAAACCCATACGGCGAGGAAACCGAGAGAGAAGGCCGAGATGACACCAAGGCCGAGCTTCAGCGTCGAACCTAGGAGAGCGAGCGGGAGGGCATAAACTGTTCATGTTAGCCTCTGACCTGACCGTCGCTCTCTTACTATCGTAGACTTACTGAAGATGTAGCACGACAGGTTGAGTGAAAAGTTAACCTGGAACGGGATGTCGGCGTAGTAGACATTGCACGCGCCCTCCTCCTGCGACCACTGCACGCTAACATGGCGACCACAGTAGAAGGTATCCAGCCAGAGGATAGTCATGTAGGCCGCGCACACATACGCAGCGACGACATACAGGGCCTTGCGGAGGTTCGGCCTGGACGCCGGGAAAAAGTCCCAATAGAAAGCGAGCATGCTCAGCTTGGGCACGCCCATGCCAAAGTCGTAAAAGTAGTTGGAGCTGAACGAGATCTTGGACAGCTTCACCGACCCGTCCGCGCCGTCCATGGCCCCGATCTCGTACGTCAGCGTGTCGCACACGATCAGGCCCAGCCCGTCGATCGCGCTCAGGATCAGGATGATGTCGGCCCATGAGAGCCGCTCGCGCAGCTTGAACAGCCGCACGTACACGCGCAGCGCGACGAATGCCCAGGCTACAACTAGCAGAATCCATTCTGCGATCTAGTCGAGGGTTTATGTCAGCGGTGATCGGCTCTGCGGGGTAGGTAGCTGCGGAAGATAAGAAGGATGAAAGCCCAACTTACCATATCACTTTTGCCGTCGATAATCATCTTGGCTTCAGTAGGGACCTTCTTCAAACGAGCGAGGGAGTGAGGGCGAACGGCTCAACGAGGACTGGAGGCGGAGCCGAGAGATTAGGCAGGCACGCAGATTTGTACTCCGCCGCAAGAAAGAGACTTTAGCCTTGCATAGTGGCCGCCGAACGTCAGCCGGTGAAACGAAGAGGCACAGCAACGGCATAAGCGACGACGACGGAAATGAAGGCGCAAGAGGAAGGCGGCAGAGGCGGTGGTGATTTGCGCGGCCCGTCCATGGTCGTTCGCTCGTGGCCGGGTAATGCTGGCCCACGCTGCCCCGTCCCAAGCGTCCCGCCCACAAGGCTCCGGCTAAACAAATGCAGTCATGATCACCGACGAATCGCCACAGCTCACGAGGAAATTTAAATCCCTCGAACCCTCGCCGCGTTTCACGTCGCCTACCTACTCTATCACAGACTCACAACTTGACTGTTTTGGTTGAGCGATGGCCCGCCGTGGAGCTCTTCGCCCGTGGGTGCAGATACGATCACCACAACCCACAAAAATCCCCCGGGCACAGGCCGCATGCCAGTCAGTGAATGATCTAAAGCCATAACTGTGCCTCTCGGTCACATATCCGATCTCAAACCAACTTGCTTTTTTTGCTTCACAATCCCGGCCTCTTACGAACCCATCCAGACCTCGCCCTGGTGACCTAGACTCTTCCGCGTCGACCCACTCGGCACCGGCTCCGACTTCACCCACACCTGGTCGACCTTGTAGATGACATCTACTCTGTCCATACGACTTAGCTCCACTTCGCTGCCAGTGTCGTCGTCGTCGTCTCTAGGGTGACAGCGAGCATGGCTGCCTGCAGACTGACCGACATGCACCGCTCCTGATCCTGACCTGTTGTACTGATGAGTCCGCGAACTGTACCCCGCGGACCCGGAACGCAGCCCCGTGAGCAGGCCGCGCAGCGACGGCAGCGAGACCACCATGATCGCAATCGACATCTCGACCATCGACCACACGTCTGCGCTCTCCGTCAGCTTCGGATCCACTCTCCCGGAAGCGAGATAAGCGGCGCAAGCACCAAATCACTTACAGACGTTGTTCCACGAGTGAATGACCTGGATCGTAGCGAACCGCGCCACGCTTGCAGCCATGGTAAGTGCGCCTAACGCAAAGGTGACGGTCAAGCCGGCCAACTGGCGCTGCCGAAGTTGCAGCTTGCGGATGAGGGGGAAGGGGAGGCAGAAGACTGCAGGTATCAGCTCAGCCCTGGCTTGGCTGTTGGTTGTTTGTTGGTACTCACCCAATATGTCCGAGGTAATGTTCATTACCCAGTCTATCTGGAAGACCCGCTTCGATCCGAAAGACGAGCATGTCGAATCTTCGGCCCAGTTTATCGATACATCGCTGCCGCACCAGAACGTGTCCAGGAAGCAGGTGCATATCATGCAGCACACTGTGAAACCGGTGACACAGCAGAGCATTTTTCTGAGCCTTGGCATCGTTTGAGGAAATAGCTTGAAGTAAAATGTCAAGAGAGCGATTTTGGGGAAGTACATCCTAGGAATATTAGTTCGAGCTGATGTGCATAACGGAGTGTAGACATACCCAGAGTCGTAGAAATAATTGGAACTGAAAGAAATCTTTCAAAGGTTAGCAAAGATCTTTGACAATGCGGTTGGCTTCATACTTTGTTCAAAGCGACTTCTTTTGCCGGGTCGTCTGCGGACAGGGAATCGTCCGCTCCCATTGCGCCCAGTTTGTACGTTGCAGTGTCGCACACAATGAGAGCCATTGCGTCAATCGCAGAAATAACCAGAAAATAATCCGACAGCAGCAACGACCGGCGTTGCACAAGAAGCCTCACACAAAGCCGCGCAATCACCAAGGTGTACGCGACCATGAGCAAGGTCCATTCGATGGCCTAGGTAGAGAGCGTCCGTCAGTCAAATGCATCCCCAATTACGCCCCGCATGAAGCCGTTACTCACCATGACGCCTTCTCCAGACAGATCTGCAGCCATGATGATCTCGAGGAGCGGGACGGACAAGCCATGGCCCAAGTGCGGAGCAAGAGACAGGACTGATATACGACGGGCACGGCGGCGGAGCGCAGCGGCGGGGCGTCATGGGCTGGAGAGGAGGGATCGCCGAGCCGTCACCAACCAGTGCGGCGTCGCATCGAGGGCTAGAATTAGCTGTCGCCGTGGATGCCGTGATTCGGGGCGGCGCAAGCCGACGCCCTAGGAACGTTCCCTTTTCATCCCTGATGCCTGCGCCCGGATAATTCACGCCTAATAATCCAAAGCATTCCGCCCGTTGCTTTTGTGATCCAGCTTCTGCAGGGATCCGTCGCGCCGACGGCATCAGTCTCACCCCCCGGCCTGAGTCTCAGCGCTTATTTGTCCACCCCACCCCGCCTCACCTCTGCCCTCTTGATCGTTTGTTTGTTCGTGCTTCCTCGCCCTTCCTGTTCGTTTTGTTGCGCGGAACGTGCGTCCGTCTATAACCCACTGCAGAATAAAAAGAAACCATTTAGGATGGTCAAATCTCGCCTCGCCCCACTGTCCTCCTTGCCCTATAGCAGCGAATAGGAAGCCTGTCCTTCTGAAACTTGAGCGGTCCGACACTCCTAAATGCTGGAGCTGACAAATTTTCGACCATCGAGATCGCGACCGCGAAGGCGGAATTTCGAATTCGAGCTCTCTGAAAAAGCATTCAACAGCGGGTCGCGGTGTGAAGTTGACGACGTGGAGCCGAGCACTTTTCATTTCTGAGAGACTGACCCACTTCTTTCGCCGCTGGATGGTTGGTTTTGGGGGCGGCGTGTTTATTCATAGCTCAGCCAACCTGGTTCCGAGTGTAACTGCGTGGCCACTGGCAAGTGTGATGAAAACTGAAGGATAAGCTGGTCGACAGGGCAGGCTGTTGGAAGAATGCGAGTGCAGACAAACGTAATCCCTACCCGAACGGGTAGGAGTCAACGCAGCACTCTGCGCAAGGCTGCATGAGTGACCAGTCACCATTGACTTTTCCTGAGATTTGCGTCTCCGATGCAACCTCAATGGCTTGAACCATTCACGCAAAATATGCAAGAATGATGCACCACTTTATGTTTGATACCGGCTTTCAAAGCCAACGGATCCCACTGATATCTTCCAGCACCTTCGTAGCTGTCAGTACAAGCTCATGCATCCACAATGCGCACGGGTACCTGCAGCGTTTCCGCAGGCTTAGGCACACTGACGTCTGTGTACGTCCAATATGCAGCATACATGACCATGGATGGGTAGCGCGAGGAGTACCGTGCCCCCACTTACGTGCAACCTGAATAGGCTATTTGGACCTCAGTTTCTGATCGACAATCACCTAAGGAATGATGGGATTTTGCAAGATGTTTCTAAAAGTTGAAAAACCTTGGTAGAATTATCGAAAGCGAGCGAGAAACAAAGCCGGATGACCTTGTCTCGCATTTCTTTCAAACACTGATAAATTGAGACAGATCAACGATTCATGATGGCTCGCCAAGGCAAACAACTATGCACAGTGCTTCTTTCATGAGAATAAAGAGGAGTTGTCGGTGATATGAAACAGACAATTGAGGATTGGATGAGTGTTGAACTTTCCATTGTTTGGCTAACTATGAGTGCGCAGTGAGCTATGGAATGTAGCACTCCCAAGTTGAGCACGGAGATCTTTCGAAAGTGCTCGTAATAACCACCAAGAAACCTATAGTTCTCTTATCTTCACCAATCGGAAGAGTTCCCAAAGCCAGTTATAGCCACCCATGTCACGATAACCGTCGGACATAAGTGTACTGCACCCACCAACCCTGTCGAGTCCAAATGGTAGCCCGCATGGCCACACGACCAAGCTCTCTGAGTCCCTAACACCAGGAATAGTATTCGTTGTTGAGCCATTCCGGCGCCGGTCCCGCTCCGCCGTTCTCGTCATACCAAAGTCCGCTGGCAATGTTTTCCTTTTCCCGCTCAACAAAGCAATGCTCAAGTCCAGTCTGCACCACCATGTCACGGACCTGAGGCGAAGAACAGAGTGCGGAATAGTCCAGTTCGACCCCAGGGGTCGTTTGGGCTGCAGAAATCGAACCTAGTTAGGCACGATCAGTCTCGTCTAGTCAGGGGGGGATGAATGGGTCACAGTCGGGTCGTAGTCCACTGTTTCACGAGCCTTGGCATGGTGTTGAGCGAATATATGCTGAATTGAAGCCAAAAATGCGATATCTCGTCCACCCCCGCATACCCGCGTCCCCGCGCGCTCGCCCGCCAGCCTTGGAGGGTCGATTTTAGGTGTAAAACAGGCCCTCCACGGCTCAGCTAGGAGCTTCGCTGGACGCGCTACAGCGTGCTAAACAGCGAGCGCTTGTAGGTGCTTGTTCATTCGTGAATATTCGCTCGCCCGCACCCACCAGCGCTCGCACGTCGTTCAGCACGTTGTTCAGCACGCAATAGCGCGTCCAGCGAAGCTCCGCGAGCAGAAGAAAATGGCCGTTTTCCCACCTAAATCAGCCGTGTTAGTTCCTTCGCATAAGTCGTGTGTGACTCCATGGATACTCACTGATCAATATCATGCCGAATCGTGCCAGTGACGTCTCCCGCGGCCATGGAGATGTCTTGGCATGGTGTTGAGGTGGTTATTCGTCCATCTCCTCCATCAACCAACCCTCCGCGTCCACCCACCCGGCCTTCAGCCAGCTGCGGAGACACTCCATAGCCTCTGCCGTGTCCCCATGGCCCACCCTGTCGTTGAGAATGTCCTCTCACAGTCAGATGACATGGCCGGGCACGCCAGCAGATCAAGCGCCATTTTGGATAGTTGAGGATACTGCTTTTGGTGTTGTACCCACCACATCAGTAGGTTCATCACCTCTCCTTTCGGTAGCTGAACAGGGGGCTCTGTAAGGAACCTATCCAGCTCGTCGTCTATAGTGTTGTTGTTGTCAAAAATGAAGCTATTTATATCCTCCTCCCACTGCTCGTCCCTCCACCGTGTAATTGGGACTGATTCAGCTTACGAATCGATGATGACTTGCGAGTCTACAGGCCGAGGCGCTGCTTAGCGTGTTTGTGGTATTTTATACTGCTCCTCCCACAGCTTCTTAGCGGCCTGGTGTGCTGAATCAACCCACTCTAGCCGGTGGCTCTACACGCCCCTGAAGAAGGACATTTTTATACACGGGTGGAGGATAACTGCGGCCTTGTAGGCGGGTAAATCGTTAGTGAGGGTGTAATACTTATTGAGGACTTTCCAGGCTATATTAACAGAGGCCTGTAAGTGCTCAGCGTCGTCCTACTCTATGTATTTTACCTTCGCCTCCTCGAGGCTCCGCAGTATGGCCTCTATGCTATAAAGTACCTCCTAAAGCGCACCGTTGCGGCCCTTAGTAGGGCGTCCTTTAAGCTGATTAGTATAGCGCTTTATGGGTTGTAGTAGCACGCGTAACTCGGCGAGCTCCTGCTAGTCCTCTGTAGTTAATATATCCTTAGAGAGGTCTCTCTACCCAAGGTAGTAGTCGTTAATTGCTAAGCGGAGGTCTCCGGCCCGTGTAATTATATTATACGTGCTGTTCCAGCGAATGCCTCTATTTAGTATAAGACGCTTTGGTGGATTAGTACTATATTGCCTCTAGATGGCTTCGAATATAAGGCGCCTCTGCGGACTACTATAAATATAAATAACGATATTATGTAGCTTACCGATTGGGCTATGTTTTCGCTAAGTAACTACCTCCTACTGGGTATCTTCAGCAGTAGTAGTAGCAGTATCAAGCTCTCTAGTAGTTGTAATATCTTTGAAGGACTCTACGTTAGTACCGAATAGTAGGGCCTTCGCTACGAGGTTAATAATATACCCGGCGTACCGTAGGCGGGCGTATTTATCGTTAAAGCCAAGCTCTACTGCGAGGGTCCTTATAGCCGTGTTGGTGTTAGCAGCGTTATTAATTATAAAGTAGCCGAGTCTGTTCTGCAGGCTATACTGCTTTAGCACGCCTGCTAGCGCTCTAGCGATATTCTCTCCTGTATATTTACCTTTAACTACCGGCAGGCTAATCAGGGGTGATTAATAATTACCCCCTAAATTAATAAAGTATGTGTGTATTACGAGTATAGGTTGATCTTAGCTAGAGGTCTATATATCGAAGCTGATACTAATCCTAGAGAGAGACTACTGAAGCTGATTGGCCAGGCGGGCCCGAGTATACTAAAATAGCTCGAATATAAGGTTCCGAAGCGTTTTATCGGATATCGTGGGTACCGTAACGTCCCCTGTAACCGACTATAGTAGCGCCTATTAGCTATTATTAACTGCGCCTCTGAACGTCTGATTCGTCGAGATAACCTATTTAATAAATCTTGCTTTGTAGCGCGCCTCGTCGATTACACGGAGTACGTAGTATAGAGTAGGTGGCGCTATAATAGGTGTAGTAGGCGTAGGTAGAGCTCCGTCCTCCTCCTTAATACCGATTCGGTGCTTGCGGAGGTGCTTCGTAGCGTGGCTTGTAGTTGAAGTTTGAAAGGCGACGTGCCGGGTAGTAGTATGGTATAATTTATAGATCTAGTGCTTCTTCTGAGTAGCTCGTTTAACCGCTAAGAAGCTATATTCCTATATATGACTGCGGAGCTTCGGGCGAAGATGTAGTAGTAGCTTAATTATACGGAAGCCCTTTGTAATATCGGGGTTAAATATGGTGCCGTCGACGTCCCGCGGGCGAGGTACCTAGGTAGACTATAGATCGCTAGTAGTATGAATTGTAGTAAGGTCGTTAGGCTCGCTTGTAAGAGAGGATATCGTTGCCGGGGCGGGATGTGTAGGTATAGTAGTAGGTTCCGGTGTTCTAATCGGCAGAGCCATCCTAGTAGCCAAAATGTAAGG
Source organism: Aplosporella prunicola CBS 121167 (assembly GCF_010093885.1). NCBI lineage: Eukaryota > Fungi > Ascomycota > Dothideomycetes > Botryosphaeriales > Aplosporellaceae > Aplosporella > Aplosporella prunicola. Next base: position 721,392 of record NW_022983547.1, read on the forward strand.
TAGAAGGGCTGGGAAATTTGTAGATGCTGAAGAAGGTGCTGTAGAACGAATGTATAGAGCTAGGAGCGGGTGCAGGCTTTATAGCGAGGGTGGTATTAGCAAACGTGGTTATATGTAGGCAGTAATGAGGCACGAGATGTATCGGCAGTGTGCCGTAAGCGCGTGCTAAGACTCCTTATTAGGCAAGCGCTAACCCTATTTAAGTAAAACGCCGCTTACTAAACGCCTCTCCATCCTCAACACCATGGGCGAGCGATATACCCCACGCCTACCCACGGATATCAGGCCACATTTCAGGCCACCTTTCAGCCCGGCTAAGCCCATTCAGCCTGGATCGGGTCGTGCCGCTTTAGGCACGACCCGACCCAGGCGACGACGACCCGCCTGAACCCATGGGCGGACTGTAACTTTAGTCGGGTCGTTCCGCACTCTGGCGAAGAAACCCACATCTCGACGCGATCAAGTCTCCATTGGCTAGCCTCCGCCCGAGCACTCTGAAGCACGGCTTCCAGATAACCAGCCTGCTCCTCACGGATCGCTGCATGTTGCTCCTTCTCCGCAGCAGTGAGAGTCTTGCTTGCGGTTTCGTTTTCAATGACAAGTCGCAGAATGTGAAGGACGTTGTTCGACGCTTTCGCAGCCGGATATCCGCAATAGCGATGCGTCCAAATCGCCCAGACCTGCCTTCCCGGCGCCCCAGCAATCGCGCCCTTCCGACGCGGGACCTGGCCGAAGATCAACCTGGTGGTGAAGGCCTCTCGCGCAATGTGCCAGAGCATGTGGTCGAGGTCCGGGATGACAGTTACGCGCTCCTGGGCGTCCGCCGGCGCCGCCATCGCCTTCCGAATCAGCGCTTCGTCTCTCCCGCAGAGCTCGACCAAATCCCACGCCGGCTGTCCCGCGTCGCGGACGGGTTGCGCATCCTCCTCCGTTGGCGCGAACACGACGTGCGTGTTGCTGCGGTTGGGACCCCAGCCCAGGCTCGCGTAATATGTCTTTCCTATGTCGCTGTACAGAATGCTGCCCACGCATCTGAGCGTCCCGGTCTGCCAGCCGTGAAGCGCCGTCGCCATTTCTCGCATCAGACGCGCCGCGTAGCCCCGCCGGCGGTACTCGGGGAAGCAGAAGACGCCGGAGATGCTGTGCACGATGGTGTCTTCGACATTGTCCTCCGCGTCGCTGGTCAGCGAGCGCTTGCGCAGCGTCTCGCATGACGAAAGAATCGGCCGCTGATTGGGCGCGAGGTTCTTGTCCACGAGGATCCAGAACGTCAGTCCGTTGTCTTTTGCCAGAGCGACGGTCGTCAGGTACTCCGACTCTCTGAGGTAGACCGGCACCGATAGTGAGTCCTTCCAGTAGACTGAGTTGCTGGTCCAGATCTTGTGGCGTTCCTCTCGGGTGGGGTGGCTGAGGTGAAGATTGGGTGAGGTTGAATCGGGTAGGCCATCTTGTCTGACTGGAGTATCTATCGCCATGATCGTGTTGATCGGCAAGAAGCATCCGCGAGTTGAAAGAGTGAGAGAGTAATGGAAACAATGTCTTTAAAAAGAAGTAGGAGGTGATGGTTGAGGCAAACGAGGGCTGGTTGGACCAGAATGAGCTCCAAGTTTCGAAGACAATGACAACTGGGCTAGCTGAGGCTACTCGCATCTAGTGTCTACGGATATCAGTAGGAAAGTACTGAAATGACGCAATCTGCTGGAAGTGAATAGGTAGGCTTATAGGATTCGTGAGTATGAATTTTTAACATCTCCACCATCATTTCATTTAACTATCCGTCACCGTCTAAATGAGGAAGTCGCTTCCCTGGACACTTCTGTATCCACCACTATCCAATGGCCACACAAACGCTGCTCATACAGTCTCACAAGCATCCATTGTCTTCGCAGTGTCTTGAACGATACAACATCACTTCGTCCCCTAACAAGTAGCTTCCCGACTTTCACATCAAAGACATTGCAAGACGAACCAAGAGATCCAAGACCATTCTACCACGACTTGCCTGCCGAAACACCCTCCCGAGCGCCTCACCGTCAGGGCCGTGCGACAAACCACCCAGATAAGAGGTTCCTTATCGCGCGCTGACTAACCCCCCGCGCGCCCGCACCCAGACGTTCAACGTTGGAGTCTGATTGCCGTATCGGGCTAGGGCCTGCCAACTTACATAACCCCCCGCGCGCTGCTGCGTAGACGTTCGATGTTGGTCCTTGGTTGCCGCTTTAGGCTCTGCTGACAAAGCCCCCGCGCGCCTGCACCTAGACGTTCGTTGTTAGAGCAGCGGTTACCGCTTTGGGCATCCCCTTGGTCAGTGGTTATGCTTGGGCCGAACACGAGCTCCCGGGACCAGCAAAGTTGGTGCTCTCATTGCAGCTTCTCGGAGTGGCACTGTGCTGGGCTGCGGGATCGTTTTCTTGAAAACTTGAAGATTGTGCGCAGAATCTGCGGCAAGTATGGGGCCTTGTTCAATGTTGATTTTATTGGTTGGTTTGTTGGAACTAGATAGCACCCGCCTTCACCATATCCGAAATCGTCTTCTCAACTCTGGCAGGTAAGACGTGACCTTAGCTCCCTCTCCACGTCTCACAGCAAGGTACACCGTAACCAAAACCTCTTTCAAGTCGCCAGCTGGGTACTGAAACAGACGCTTGACGGAATCTTGAGCCATCCATTCAACAACTAAGCACAGCCGATTTTGATGTCCTTGCCACCACTTTTCCAATAATCTCGACGGTCTCCTTCAGAGACACTCCCCGCGGCTTGGATAGCAGAGGAGTCCCGTTGACGTGGGGGAATGAGCGAGGGTCCTTCATGTATTTGGCGATGAGGTGCGCGGTGACTTCGTCAAGACCGTCGTGCTTAGCTTGTACGGCTTCAATTAAAGGTTACTCGGATCCACTACATCTGTCGCAGAATTGAGTGTTGTTGCGGGCTTAATCTGTATTGGGAGAGTTGCGGACGCTTCCGAATTCTCAGCCACTACTATAGAGGGTGAAAGGTCAGCAATGGTATAGGGCTATATAGATCTGGAGGGCTTTACAGTCCTGTGTGATTACCGCTTCATGATGAGAACCCGAGGCACTCGCGGTACGTTTGAGAGTGATGAGGATTACTATAAGTATATGAATAAGCTGTATTATATACGGAGGCTGAACGGTAAAGATGGTGTTGGTATGGGCAAAAGAGCTAAATATTGGGCACTGATGATTCAGTTGTGCTGGTTTCTTTTATGAGAAGACTTTAAATATTCCCAGCTCTGTTGCACAAAGCCCCTTTCCCTATAGCAATCGGGGCGTCGTTGCTGGGAACGAAAATGTATGTATCAACGTGCATGCACAGCACACGCATCATATGCGGGTGAGAAGTTTAATCTTCACAGATAAACTGGGTCTGGCTTCTGTGTGGTTGAGTATTAGGCACCTGCGACAATGTTCATTGAGAAAGATGGATCTTCGGCGGGGTTTGCCTTTCTCGGTGTCGACCGGTTAGCTCAAATCTCATTCCCAGCCATATAGGAGGCTAATCAACCCTGTCACTAAAATGCTATCAATAGCTACCCTAGTTATCACCCTTGTCATGAACGTGCCGTTTGACCTAAGCGGCACTGGATCCAAATTCGCGGCTGTACGCCAAGTAGTAGTAGTTGGAAGAACACGTGCTAGGCAGCATCAGCAAGTCTATTCAATGCGCTTAATATGCCCTGCATAGCAAACTGAACTAGTGCTTTCAAACTATATCTAGTAAATCCTAAACGGCTTGTAAAGCTATCTGAAGTTACTATAGAATATCCTTTTCCCAAATTCTCTACTTTATTATTTAAGCGGAGAGACTGAAATAAAGCCTACAGTTTTCGCCCTTATATCTTCTTAGAATTTTACTGAACAAATTCTCTCCTTGATAAACTTGGTCCCTTGAATAGACTTTCATATATCATCTTCTGTATCAACAGCTTATGCAATTATTGACCTGATACGCTCAGACAACTTGAAATGACAAAAAGGCTAACCATTTGTGAAGCTGGGCGCGAGGAATTGGACGCCGCTTGTCCTCCTAAATTACTACTACCTATGGAGGTATATATGCTGCTATCTTAAAGAACACGGTTTCCCTTTGAGATCATTGCTTCCTTGCAGTAGATAAATGAGTAGTGCAGGGGGTAAGGCTGTTGTGTAACAACTGACTGTAATGAGGCTGGAAAAAACGAGAGTTATCGGAGTGATCCTGGCTGACACCATTTGTCTTTCCTGCTGTTTATTTTCTAAGAGATTACGGGACTTTTGAATTGCCAGGTTGTGGTGCAAAAAGTCGACTTGGTTTTGGAAACGTAGAGTCCGTATTCCTGAGGCATAACTGATCGAATTAAGTTTTGCCTGTATGAATTCACTTTTGATAATGTGTGTAAATAGTCAAATAAGGCTAGAAGAGTGAGGTACTCCATTTCAGTGTTCTTTTCTTGTCGCTAATAGTCGAAAATGATTGTGACAAAATAATCGGAGATTACTTCCAAGTTTTACCGACACGTTTAGCAATATACTCTATACCCAATGATGGATGCATCCTGTTATATCTGAGATCCCGGTTAATAAGTTGTGTTTAGATGAATTTGGCTATTTCTATGCTCGGCGCTTAAAAGATGTCATCTGTTCTGTTTTGTAAAGGCTTCAATAGCTAGAAAACCACACAACTGACTCTAGCATCAAACAAGGCCTCGGAAAATATCTGAGAAGCTTTGTCTTTCATAGATTCAACGCTGAATAACCATGGTGAAAGCAACACAAAAGCGACCCACCCGCAGTAAAACCATCCCCGCCGACTACCCGGCGCGCCACGACCAAGTAACTCGCCTATTCGGCGCAGCCACCTCGTCATCCCCAACTGCGCTTGCGCAAGCATCTCCACGCCTATTCTCCGCCTCCGTTTGGCTCACTCGAAAGCTCCGATGGGTCCTGATTCATTATGCACCGCTCGGCGCTGAATCAGTGAGATTTTAGCCTATCCAATCCACCCAGCCTGCTCATTACTCCACCAATAGGACTGGTCGCTTCCAAAGAAGCAATAAACAAAGCCAACTCACCTATATTACGGACAGACGGGCCGGCCTGATATTGTCATCTGCCAGCGACAATACCCTGTCTGCCGCTGCGCATTTTGCGGGGAAGATGCTGGTCAGGTTGATGCTTAAAAGCGCGGCGTCCTCGCTGGTCAATTCTTCTTCAAGTGCCTTCTCTCCAGAAACCAATCAGTCTGAGCAAAGCGCATTGACAAAATGGTTCACCTCCCGGCCCACAAAGTGCTGCTGCTCGTAGCGGTTGCATCCGCTGCGCCGTCGGGCTCCGCAACGGAGAAGAAAGCCAGCATGGTCAAGCGCGCCACGCCCACCGTCTACCTGGCCGGCGACTCGACCATGGCCGAGAACGGCGGGAGCAGCGGCACCGAAGGTTCGTAATCTGCACCTGCGCAACTTTTGTCTGTCGCTAACAATGCAATCCAGGCTGGGGCCACTACCTACAATACTCGCTGGACATACCCGTGGTCAACGAAGCCATTGGCGGCCGCTCGGCGCGCAGCTACTCGGTCGAAGGCCGCTTCTCAGACATCGAGGATGTGCTGCAGAGCGGCGACTTCGTCGTCATTGAATTCGGCCACAACGACGGGGGCTCGCTCTCGTCGAGCGACAACGGCCGCACCGACTGTCCCGGCGAGGGCGACGAGACGTGCGAGTCGACGTACAACGGCGAGGCCGTCACCGTCCACACCTACAACTGGTACCTGCTGGAGGCCGCGCGCTCCTTCCTTGACAAGGGCGCCCAGGTCATCATTTCCTCGCAAACGCCCAACAACCCGTGGGAGTCTGGCTCGTTTGCCTACTCTGGTAGCCGGTTTGTTGGCTATGCTAGCAATGTGGCCGACACGCTGGCGAGCGACGATGTGGCGTACGTCGACCATGGCCAGTACACGGCCAACATTTTCGAGAGCTTGGGCAAGGACACTGTCAACTCGTACTTTACGCTGGACCACACGCACACGCAGCCGGAGGGAGCCGATACCGTTGCCAAGGCGTTCGTCAAGGGTTTGGCGTGCGGTGGGAGTGCGCTTGCTTCTCATGTCACGAACGCGACGGACAGCATTGAAGGAAGCTGTATCTAGCTAGGAGGCTTGGCTTGTTTATGGATGGACTGAGCTGATACTCGGCCTTTTTGGATGCTGGCAGGAGTGGCAAGATTGGATAGTCTTTGATGTTGTGTTAAAGTTCGCTCGATACGAATGATTAGCACATCTGCTTTCCCTTTCGGTAAAAAGATAAACGAGCGGGAGTGATTCGTTCCGAGAGTGGGAGAAGCTCTCACTCTAAGTGAAAATCGAAGGTCTTAGACAATACAATGCAACTTACACAAAAGGTTTTCTTGATGAAGTATCTTTGTTTCGGTGTGACCTGCAATGGTTATGGGTTTCTGGGTTCGTATGAGGTGGCCAACGAATTGATTTAAGCGGTTGACCATGAACAGTTAGCAAAGCATCTTAAGTGAGAAGCTCGATCGTAAAACCGACTTCTGCAATCCAAAACAAAAGAATACCTCTTAAGGGTCAAATAAATCTTGCAACAGATAGAGCTCACATGCTTTGCCACGTCGACAGAACACTGCCACTCCCTACCTCTCTCCCTCTCTAGCCACTCGCTCGCACTCTATTAGCCAACACCCACCTCAAAGCCGAACAAGCACGCAATGCCCGAGTGATGCGTTGCTGCACTGTACATCCGTCTGCCGCGCCGCACCCCGCAGTCCGCACCCCGCACACCACGGCCCGCTTCCGAGCAACGGGCCGCTTCCGACGGCGCCACTACCAGCACGAGCACCACCCAGCAGCATACATAAATTCCCACCACACCACCTACACTCGCCCACCTCCTCCCATCCTTACAACACAGCCAACCTCTCCCTCCCTCCCTCCCTCACACAAAAACAATGCACGGCAAAATCGCCCTCGAAGAAGCCTTCGCCCTCCCCCGCCTCGACGCGCAATCCCGCCGCTGGGCCTCCCTCTTCAGCACCGATGTCGACAAGCACGTCGCCGAAATCACAGACATAAACGCGACGCGCCTGCGCTACGCCGACGCGCACGGCGTCGGCTTCCAGATCCTCTCGTACACGGCACCGGGCGTGCAGGACATCTACGACCGCGAAGAGGCGGATGCGCTCGCCCGCGAGATCAACGAGTATATCGCTGCGCGGGTGCGGGAGGCGCCCGAGGGACGGCTGGGCGCCTTCGCGTGAGTGCTTTTTTGTCCGAGTCCGAGTCTTGGTGGTGCCGCTGACATGGTACAAACAGCACGCTCTCGATGCACGACCCGGCGACCGCGGCCGCCGAGCTGCGCCGCTGCGTCTTCGAGCACGGCTTCCTCGGCGCCCTCGTCAACGACACGCAGCGCTCTGGCCCCGCCGGCGACGACCTCGTCTTCTACGACCGCCCCGAATGGGACGGCTTCTGGGCCACCTGCACCGAGCTGCGCGTCCCGCTGTACCTGCACCCGCGCAACCCGACCGGCGTCGTCTTCGACAAGCTCTGGAAAGACCGTTCCTGGCTGATTGGACCGCCCCTCAGCTTCGCGCACGGCGTCAGTCTGCATCTGCTGGGCATGGTGACCAACGGCGTCTTTGACCGGCACCCCGACCTGCAGGTCATTGTAGGGCATTTGGGCGAGCATGTCCCGTTTGATATGTGGCGGATAAATCACTGGTTCGAGGACCGCAAGAAGCTGCTTGGGCTGGCCGAGACGTGCAAGAAGACGATCCGCGAGTACTTTGCCCAGAATATCTGGATTACCACTAGCGGACACTTTTCGACTACGACGCTGAATTTCTGCTTGGCCGAGGTGGGCGCCGACCGCATTTTGTTCTCGATTGATTATCCGTTTGAATCGTTTGAGGATGCGTGTGGCTGGTTTGATGGCGTGCCGTTGAATGTGACTGATAAGTTGAAGATTGGCCGCGAGAATGCGAAGAAGCTGTTTAGGTTAGGCGAGTACAAGGATTCCGATACGCCGTTGACGAAGGATGGGTAGATGGAAGATTTTAGTGGTAGATTTGGAACTCCAATCTTTGGTTTGGTGTAAAGTGTACAATCGGACGAGAGGGATTGATGAACGTAATGAAGAATATGAAATTTTTACCAAACGTTGATGGTATATGCAAGAAGGTCAGATGCTAGAAATCGACAGAAAGGAAAATTTGCAAAGACAGCCGAAGAAAGATTCGACGAATGGGGTAATCGCAACGAAGCACCAATCAACACAACACCACCCACCTACAACGGATGCTTCCCCCGCCACTCGGCCGGCAACTCGCGGTAATCCTCCGGCCCATACGGCTCAAAGACATCCCGCACCCAGTTCCCCTTCCGATGGTTCTCAAGTCCTACATCTCTTAACAGCATATCCACATACGGCACCGCGTCGAACACAAAGTCCGGCAGTCGCGCACCATAACCACAAGGATACCGCCACTTTCCAAATTGCGAGTGTATGACCGTCGTATGGCGCGCCTCCACCTCGTCCGCCGGCGCGCGGTCCAGCCGCCCGTCCAGGTAAGCCGAGATCCACAGACCTTGCGCTTGCGCGCACATGGCCGTCGTAATGGTCGAAATCATGCCCGCGAAGGCAATGTTGCGCTCGTTAATCGTGGCCGCCGGCACCATGAACTTGAACAGGCGGAACGGTTGGTTCGGCACCTCACCCGTGGCGGCGTCGGGCCGTTCCGAGCGCGGCACCACCGGCTGGTCCTTGAGGCGCGGGAAGAGCGTCAGGATCCCCTGATCGGCTACCTGCGCGAGGCTGTCGGGCGAGGACGAGTAGTGCGGCATGCCGAGACGGGCGTCGCTGCCCTCCGGAAGGAACTTGATGGGCGGAGTGGACTTCCAGCCCGTCGCGCAGAGCAAGGCGTCGGTCTTGAGCTCTTCGCTGTTGGACAGGTGGATAGTCTTCTCCGACAGGCGCTCGACGTCGGCAACGTGCACGCGAATCTGGCCGTTGCGCACAAACTCAAAGAAGTCGGTAGGGAAATTGAGGATGCTGAGTCCGCTGCCGACCCAGAAGGCGTCGTTCCACGGCTTGAGCTTGGCCATTTCCGGGTGCTTGTCAAAACCGACAAGCGAGATAACATCGTTGCCCAGCACGCCCCAGAATGCGTCGACCAGCTTGCGTCCTAGCCAGCTGCCGTGCAGGAAGCCGCGGATGCCACCGTATCCATCCTCGTCGCCCCAGATACACGGGCTGAACCACGTGAGCAGTCGCGTGTGCACCAGCTTCTCCAGCCACTTCTTCAGCGGCGTCACGTACGGCGGCGCCATCCACACGGGGCCGCGACCAGACTTGCGGATGATGAGGTTGACGGGCACGCCCGACGACGCGTACGCGTAGGCGGCGTCCCACGCCGACTTTGCGCCGCCCAGCACCGACACGCTGCGTGCCATCTCCAGCGTGTTGGCGTGCTCCAGAAAGTCCTTGGAGTGGAAGATGGGGGCGCCGAACAAGTCATGGCCCTTGAACTCGGGCAGAAATGCCTCGGACGTCAAGCCCGTCGCCACGATCAGCTTCCTGGTATGCAATTGTCCCTTGCTCTCGCCCGTGCATGCATGCGCAGTCGCGATACTCCAGCCGCCGTCCTCGGTGGGCTCGGCGGACACGACCTTGGTGTTGAAGCGAATGCGCTCGTAGACGCCAAAGTGCTGGGCGTAGTTGGAGAGGTAGCGATGGATGGTTTGGCCGGGAATGTGCTCGCCGGGCTTGACGCCGTAGGTGGGCGTGTCCATTGGGAAGTCGCTGTACTCGTAGGTGCCCAGCATGTTGTTGGACTTGAGGCCTGGGTACAGGCGGTGCTGGGCCCAGGTTCCGCCGGCGCTGGAGGCGGCTTCGAGGACTTGGACATTGTGGTCGGGGTGCAGCTCGATGTAAGTTTTTGCGGCAGCCAGGCCGTACCAGCCTGCGAAGTCAGTCAGTCAATTGGAGGAGTTGAAGGTGATGGGATTGGAGTGCGTACCGGCTCCAATGACTAGGCAGTCGAAAGTAGTGTCCATTGTCTCTTCACCACCAGGGACAGAGACTTCTTTTTGAGCGACATGGCCATGTTTTGCGATGGGTCTGGCGCACTGGGCAACTGCAAGAGCGGAGATGGACAGGGTTGCCAGAGCTTCCTTCGCTCCCGTTTGGTCGCTTTTGGTGCGGCGTTGGCGGAGACGCGTGGGGCAGACGGACACGGGCCTCCGCCATTTCCACCCGAAGACGTCGCGCCAAAAAGATCCCCCGCCCGCCGTCCCGCCCTTCCGCGCCTCGCACCTGCAGGAACAAGCTAACGAGCTAACTATAGGCACTCCTCCAACAGCCACCACTTTTACCCCTTGCCTGCTGCTCGACGCCCTGCTTGCCCTAGCGTCACACCGAGGTGTTTCTTCTCTCTCTCGTCATGTCTCGGCTATACATTTGTCACTTTCCATCCTGCACGTCCGCCACCATACGCAATCTGAGAATCTTCCGGTCGATCGAAATAGGACAATAGGACGCTCTGGCCGCCCGGCTGCTCGACGCCGCTCATGGCCCCTCTCTACGCCATTGACGGCAGGTCGCCTGAAGGATTGCATCTGAACCACCGACGCTACGGCTCGCTGCCGCACAATGAGGCCGCGAATCGACCAGTTCGCGCGTCGCAACTGCGATAGCCGACAATCCGTACAGGCTTTGGTGTAGTTTGCAAGAGAAGGCATCGTGGGATTTTGCCCCTCAAGCCCCACCCTGTTCATCTATCCCAGCCGCGACTCCCGGTTCGCCTCTAACCTACTGGTCCCGTCTCCTTTTGCCGCCATGCCTCGGCCCTCGTGGCCGAATTGCAAGGCTGCCAGGGAAACGCCTCGACTCCCCGCAAAAAACCCTGGGCGAGGTTATCTTGCCATGCACCCCACCCCCGGTCCCATGTCTCGCCATATTCTTTTCTTTCCTCGGTACCGGTACCCACTCATTCTTTTGCCTTGTCGACATGGCCGACTCTTTCACCACCGAGGCCTTTACGCTCTTGAGTGTTGGCATTGTCGTTATTGCCCTGAGGACCACTGCGCGGATCACCTCGGTTGGCGTGAGAGGTTTCCACTTAGATGACTACCTTATATTGGTTGCAGCAGTAAGCTTTTGCGTAACCCTCGTTACCGTTACGCCTTCTAACAAATCTCCCAAGGTCGTCTATGGTCTCGAGACCGCCGCCGCATACATAGTCGGCGCCTGGTGGTTCGGTCTCGCGAACAATGGCATGACGGACGCAGAGCGGAAAGCTCTCGATCCCAACTCCCACGAGTACTACCTAAGAGTCGGCGGGTCCAAGACTCAACTGGTGGGCTGGAGCTTGTATACTCTTCTGTTATGGCTTCTGAAGCTCTGCATGTGTATTTTCTATTCCCGCTTGACGTAAGCAGTACACACAGTGATTGTTTTCCATATGTTCGCTAACGCATATCTCAGTGCCGGGCTGTACCTCACGCGCATCCGAGCCGGCTACATCGCCATCGGCCTCACCTATTTCGCGACCGAGCTCTCCATCCTGCTCGGCTGCCGGCCCTTCCAGCGCAACTGGCAAATCTACCCCGACCCCGGCAACTACTGCCAGCCTGCCATCTCCAAGATCGACCTCTACGTCACTGTCGTCCTCAACGTCGTCACCGACATGTACCTCATGTCGATCCCGCTGCCGATGCTGTGGAAGGCGAACTTGCCGCTGCGCCGCAAGATCTCGCTGCTCGTCATCTTCAGCGGGGCCCTCTTCGTCATGATGGCTGGTGTTTTGCGCTGTGCGCTCATCATCAAGGTAAGCTCACTTACCATCTCAATCAAAGATTTAACCACCAACACGTGTACAGGACCCCATCAACGGCGCACAAGCCGCGGGCAGCTGGGCCTGCCGCGAGACCTTCGTCGCCGTCGTCATCGGCAACGTGCCAATGATCTACCCGCTCTTCCGCCGCGTCGCGGAGCGTGTCACCACCAACAACAGCCTCCTCTCGCGCTACTACGGAAAGCAGCTCCTCGACGAGGAAAACAACAGCTTCCCGATGAAGAGCAGCACGGGCCTGCGCCGCGCACGACGCCGCTCGCTGCACCACATCGGCACGACGCTGAACGAGTCGGCGTGGGAGGAGGAGGCGGACCTCGAGCGTGGCGGTCATGGTCACGAGAGCAGCGGCGGCCGGTGGGGCGGCGTCGGCGAGAAGTGGCGCCGGCGGAGCAGCTTCAGGGCCGAGATGGGCATGCTACCCCGCGTGATGAGCATCACGGTGACAAAGGAGGCGGTGGTGCGGACGGAGGAGCGGGCCGAGTCGAGTGCGGGTGGCGGGTTTGGTCATCATGGGGAGGATGGGGATGGCGGGTCTGAGAAGAGGTTGAAGTTGCGGGAATCGATGGAGGGGGATTATAGTTGTTCGATTGAGAGGGGGTGCCCGCTTCCGCTTCCGAAGTGAGGTTGTTTTTGAGTATTTGGTTTGGTTTGGTTTGGTTGTTTTATTTTATGTTGAATACCCTGGTTGGTAGGCGGACGGTACCTAGGCGCTGGTGTTTCTGGATACCGTGCATGCATGCATGCATGCAATTTTTTTGTGTTCTACAGTAGTTCCTCTTCTGTTCATTGTTGTTGTTGTTCTTGTTTCAGATTTTGAAAGTGGACGGATGTGAAACGAAGGGGTTTAAGCTTATCCGCCGGAAGCTTTTTTATTTTTATTTTTGTTCGTTTCACTACATACATCTCTGGCCGGCGATCAGGGTCTGCGGAAAGGGTATCGGGTATTGAGTTTGCGCTAAGCTGGGCAGGTGCAGTGGGGTGGGGTCTAGCGCGTGTGGTCGTGGTTTCTGATAGATAGGTAGGTGGTTACGGATTAGGTATTTGAAACGAAGGGGGGATGCGGTGTGTGAGTGCTATGTAGGTAGGTGTCTATTTGCTAATGCCTTACTGCGCTGTAAGAGCTAACTCATCCTCACGGTCCCAACAAGCTGCCTCGCCTCGTCCGCGAGCTTGAAACTGAAATGCCTGCCTGTGACAGCAGCAACGACACAAAATCCGTTATACTCAAGTGTAGCAACGCTAACCAGCCTCACCGCCATACTACCCGTGTTATAATTTATCTTTTGATTCTCTTATACTTCTTATTCTTAAGGTAAACTGTGAAGCTGGGCGCGAGGAATTGGACGCCGCTTGTCCTCCTAAATTACTACTACTTATAGAGGTATGTATGCTGCTATCTAAAAGAACACGTTTTCTCTTTAAGATCCTTATTCCCTTACAGTAGATAAACGTGTGGTGTAAGGGGTAAGGCTGTAGTGTAATAACTAACTATAATAAGGCTAAAAAAATCGAGAGTTATCGGAGTAATCCTAGCTAATATAAATCCTTCGAGCTAGGTAGTTTTAATACCTAGGCTAAAGAGGACTCGTTATAACTTATACCTAGGACTTTACTATATATATATATATTATATATAGTAAGTCGATACTTAATACTACGTAATCTTTAAGGTTTAACGTCCGTTACCGCGAACTAAGATCCACCGTATAGTGAGACAGGGGACGATACGAATAGTCCCTACAGAGTACTCCTTGTCTAGCTCTTAGCCCGAGCCCCCGGTATAGATAAAAAGGTCTTAGAGCACGCAGAGGCTCTACACATCCTAACTGGTACTCTTCTTCTCCTCTGTACCCTTATCACCATCTCGCTTTACGGTGAATCTAGCTACACGGTGCCGGACGTTAACAAGGATATAAAAGATTAATTACTAGTTTCTAACGTCCCTAACGCATGAACGAACCTGTTCGTTTAGCGAGCGCACTAATTAGAACGCATCTTCATGCGGTGGCTGACCCTCTCGCTGACATTAAAACACGTAAATCTCCGCCAATTCACTGCCTTTAGGGAGCCTATCCGATTGGTACGCTCGCTAATGGATTAGGTTCGCTCCTACGTCTAGGACGTTACTCTAGACTTTAATATTTACTTAGTTTTCTTAATCCTACTTCACGTGCTTCTACAAAATAGATGATACTATAATTCATTTTTATCTACGAAGTAGGATATGACGGTCCTATTTAAATTACGTTAGTAGGGTACCCCTCGAGACGGGATAGAGATAATCATACCAAAAGTTGGATGGGTGAGCAAACCAGGCTCATGTATATCTACTACTCTCGAATCAAGCCACTGGGTAAACTTGTCCCAATTAACGCACTCGTGAGTCTGCACCCACGTCGGCGCTGGAGTTCTTGTAAAGTTATTCCAGTGATAAGGAAAAATGGTCGTGTCCGCGCGGCACATCGCTGTCTGCCTTAGCGCGTCGACGCAATGTTCTGTTCTGTGTCAGTAGACTCCAGCGTGTGTTTGGCCAAGGAGCTTCTTTATCCATACCGGCGTGGCCAGCGAGTATCCTCTTTTGTTTCTCGCTCTTCCCACGGCCATAGTAGTCAAGATGCAGCGCTTCGCGCACAAGCTTCTATGGTTCATTTAGTCGTGCACATGCCAACAACCCTATGAAGCCACACTTACTAGACAGTGGAGCTCGTGGTAGACGCCTAGCATACCAAGGTATCCTCCGCCATGCCCAAGCGAAATTGAACTCTGATTAATACCACGCAAGTCGTCGTCGGTTAAGCGAATATTGTGGTCTGAAAAAGACATTAGCTCCCTAGGATTCACGCTCGTCCAAATGTGACTAACGGCGAAGAAGCTGATACCAGGCATTATCAAGCTCTGGACTTGATTCCATTCCAACATAACGACTTGTTCCAACGTCCTCGGGGCTGTCCGGGATTGTTTGCGCAATATATTCCAGCGAGTTTCCCACAGGAGCTAGAAAACAAACTTGTTAGCTAGAGCAGCCAGGCACAAGTAGTACAACCTACTGTATACAATATTGAGTCTCTGTGGAGGCTTGTTTTTTATGAAGGCAATGGTAAGGACAATGTACACGAAGATCATTATTGTATGGAAGAGAATAGCACTAAGCTTTACACTTCCGATTCGAGCCGACCGCTTGGGCACGAAAG
This sequence comes from Aplosporella prunicola CBS 121167, assembly GCF_010093885.1. Taxonomy (NCBI): domain Eukaryota; kingdom Fungi; phylum Ascomycota; class Dothideomycetes; order Botryosphaeriales; family Aplosporellaceae; genus Aplosporella; species Aplosporella prunicola. The sequence goes on from NW_022983547.1 coordinate 736,450, forward strand.
AGTGTTTGTCCTGGCTCTCATCGAAGAAATCATCATTGCGTTCGGTGTCTGAAAGGAAGGGCGTATGCGAAGATGAAGACGACATTTTGGGCTTTCGTGGCAAATACACGCGGATGAAAACGTGCTTAAGAAAAGTTGTGAATGCAAGCATACATTATCACGTTCTATGGGATCATTTTCTCTGAGACATCGCATGCAGCAAGGTGGATTAAAGAGTCGTAGCAAACATGCATGCATGGTCACCATCATGCAGGACCAGGGTGGCATTGACCAATGACCCCCACCTTTGGCTATAATGCTGCACGGTCATCCTCTAGACCATCGCAGATCTTTACTCCTGGCTCTAGCCAGATCCCATTAGTGCGAGATGCAATGTCAGCCTCTTCCAATTGACGTTATCCAATGCCTACAGATAGAAATCTCCTCCGGATCAGGAAGGTAAACAACACTTACCGATTTCGGCACTTGCAAGTTGCAAAGCGCTACGCGGATGGATCGTTGACACTACAGCGAGTACAGTCAGTGAACAACACATCAAGAGAATTGCGAAACTCACTGCATCGCTCTCACAGTCTTGAAGCACGGAAATCTATAAAGCTTCGCGCTGTGTCTTGATTTCTTGTTTCACCAAAGCAAGTAAGGAGCAGCATTCACTCCCAAAGAAAAAAAAGAAAAAAAAAAACATCGCTATCACTTCGTCACAACCTCTCTGCACAACATCACTGTTCACAATGCATTTCTCCAAGTTCCTACCTCTCCTCGCCGTCGTCGCCTCGGCTGCTCCTGCGATTGACAGGCGCTCCGATGCTGATGCCGCGACGAACTACATTGCCGACAAGCGCTCCGACGCTGACGCGGCAACCAACTACATTGCGGACAAACGCTCCGACGCTGATGCCGCGACGAACTACATTGCCGACAAGCGCTCCGACGCTGATGCTGCGACGAACTACATTGCCGACAAGCGTTCGGACGCAGATGCTGCTACAAACTACATCGCGGACAAACGCTCTGATGCCGACGCAGCTACCAACTACATTGCCGACAAGAGAAGTGATGCAGACACTGCGACCAACTACATCGCGGACAAGCGCTCTGATGCCGACGCGGCTACCAACTACATTGCCGACAAGAGGAGCGATGCAGACACCGCGACCAACTACATTGCGGACAAGAAGCGATCTGACGCTGATGCCGCAACAAACTACATCGCTGACAAGAGGAGCGATGCCGACAGCGCCACCAACTACATCGCCGACAAGCTCTAAGCGATTCGCGAACGTTCTCCCTATAGGCACTTGCGTGCTGCCACAGCACCTTGTTGATGTATCTGGATGCATCCGCAGGAAGTGATGCGCGGTGTCCACCAAGCTTCGATTCTGCATCCAATTCCACGGCAATGAAACTTTGGAGGATCAGGCTCAGAAGCCGGTGGTCTTGTACTTAGGGAGTTCGTATGGTAGCGGCATCAGCAAACCGCAAAATGCTGTTTGCTCGCTAGTTTGCTTGCTTACTTGCTTCGTTTCTCCTTTCTGTCCCCCTAACTTTCCGTCTCTCATTTAGTGGAATATTTGCGACATAGGGCCTTGGGCTCCACGGAGGGCGTTGCAGCTTTCTGGGTGGAAACTGCGCGAAGAAAAGAAGGCGGTCCTTAAAGCTCCGGACTAAAGTGTAGCAAAGGCTTTCAACATACCTAGCTTAGTCTTTGTGTTTTAGTTGACAATAAAATCATGCTTTACGCTGTCATTTTTTTCTTTCTTGATAACCTAAGGTACACGAGATTATGTTGCTTTGCTTTTTAGTAAGGGTATAAACAGTCAGTGACTCATTTTGTACCTACTTGCTTCACAACCCGATGATCCTTCCTTTATCGCGGAAGGTGAAATCTTGTTCTTATTGTATAATATTGGGTTTGTTATAAGCTTTTATATAGCATAGTAGTCACGTACTAAGTGCACTTACATCGCCGAAAATCTATTCAATCAGATTCCCGTCATCCTCTATCTACTCATACGCTATTTACCAACTGCCACTGGGGCCCTCTATATCACCATTAAATCTACACCAAACTGCATAGAGTACAGCATAACCAGCGTACGGAACCGTCCAGCCTCATCATCGTCGGTCTAAACAAATAGACGGTACGCTAACGGACGGTAACGACCGTCTCCGTAGCGTCGCGCCAAGAACGGTCTCGTCCCGACGGAGCTTAGTTTAGGGGGACAGTAGTAGACGGTAGTTATATATTTTCGCTAGTAGTAAGGGGCAAACGCCACCCTGCGTTACCTAATTAGGCTTAGAGATAGAGTATCGGCGGGTCGGTATACTCGAGTATAATCTCATATCTCCGACGCCATATAAATTTCACAACACCATACTAAATCTTATAATATCGGTCCAACTAAACGAGACGGCTTACTTTATCGTCTAATTAAATGAATAGACGGTAGGGACGGCAGGCGGTTCGTCCCGCCCACCGTCTGGCGCCGACGGGACGGTTGAACACGCTGAGCATAACTTAGCACATACCCGCCGGACAGCCCCAGGTAGTTCCATACAGATCTCCCGAAAGACCCATTACGTGAATAACCGCAGACAGCACACCGCCGATGCCCTCGCCAGCCATCATCCCCGCAGCAACGCTGTGCGCAAACTCTGCATGGGAAGCAGGCGACCTTCTGGCCCAAAGCGCGGCAGCACAAGCGCCCACAGCCATAGCTGACCCAACGACGGTAGTCGGAATGACAAACGGTAGCGCCACAACCATCATGTTAGGATGCCACGCACGCAACCAAGCGCGGGAGCCCGTCCACGCGAACTGGCGCACCAATGTCGAGGTGCAACCAAAAGCGGCCAGGGCGACGCTGAAGCGCGCGCTCGATGCCGGGATGGCGAAGGCCGGGTCGGTGACGGCGACGGCGACTGCCCGCCACGCGGCCACTGATGGTGCGTGGAAGGCGCAGTTGTCGGCCGTGGCATGGATGCAAGGGTAGGCTGTGGCGAAGAGAATGTAGATGGCGGGCGCGAGCAGGACCGCCACGGCCGTCCCGAGGCTCTGTGCCAGCCATTGCGTTTTGGGGGCCGTGCGGAGGAGAAATCCGACTCTGAAATCTCCGACGAGGTCTTTGTGGTCAGGGTCTGTTAGTGGACGGAGCATGGCCGGTTGGTGTGTGGCGCGAACTCACCCGCGGCTTGATTGGCGCCGATATTTGCGAGTGCTCCTCCGAGCAGGTTCACGTGTTGGGCTTGCTGCATGGTCAGTCCTTGCCCTTTTGTGTCCGCACCTATGATGATCTGAGAAGCTTTCGTTACAGCCGTCAGGGGAGTAACATCTGTTTGGAATTTTTCTCAGCAACCCGGGAACTTAGGGAAAGTAGGCGGCAGCTGTGGTACTCACCAGTGGCACCACTGGCCTGGATGGCAATAAACGAGAATATTGACGAGAGGAAAAGTGCAAGTAGTGTCTGTCCGATCTCGACGCCAAACTGTTTCTGCATTACAATGCATGTGAGGACGACGGTAAGCAAAAGCCCTGGAGCCCACATGGAGGCTTCCAAAACTTCTTCCTCTTGTAAATAGTTTTCTTTCTTTGGAGCAACCTCCTTTTCCTCTACTGAGCCAGGAATCCTAGTCCACCCCTTTAGATGAGGCAGTAGCTTGGGATAGCTGACACGCGAAGCCAGTGATCGGTACATGGCATGTCCAGTGAGCCAAAAGGTTCGCCATTGGCAGAGCAGGTCTGCAATCCAGTGTCAGTTTTAATTTAGGACCTTTGCAAGACCACATACCTGTACATGCAACCGCTATCATACATGAGACGCCTGGCCAAAGCAGCCAGTACCGCGGACTCGGGTGATCGGCGGTAGTAAAATCTTCAGAGAGCATGCCATACGACACGTATCCGGACCAGCGTGGGTCCGATGACTGGGCAACGCCGAACCCAATACCCCGAGCTACAAGAAGAGGTCCTATAATACCCCTGTTTCGATCAGCTATCTTGCAGACGAAAGCGTATTGTGTAAGCATACCATGCTATAACGGTTCCGAGAAGGTATGAAAAGGCGACGTTGCAGCCAACGAGCATCCCAGAGCCGATAAATGCAGGCGACCATTCTAGAAACCAACCCCAAGATTCAAGCGCCAAAGTGAACTCTTTGCTCAACCCAGATTCAAAAAGCCATGTTGATATATGCCAGTCCTGTAAGATGTGAGTGTTTAAGTTTTTGCAATAAGGTATAAATATATCGAAGTACATACCCAGAGTATCCCTATCGCATATTCAGACACTACCCTCAGGCCAGCGGAAACACTGAATACTACTGCTAGTACCCTAGTCTTACGTTTCGCAGCCACTTGGCCAGTAGACCCCATGTGCATGCCCCTGATCGTCGCCGCAGTCGCAGAGGAGGAGGGAAACACAAGCCCCAGCTCACGCCCAACTGACTTGATAAAAAAAGCCCGCACTTGCAGTTTGCCAGGTTGGTAATTGTCTTGAAAACTAGATTTTTGGGCATGAGCACTTACAAGGAGTAGCCAAAAAGAGGCCAAAGTAACCTCCTACAGCGGTTAATGAAGCAATTCGCCAGTAATCTTGTTGTGGAGATTCAAGGAGCCCCAGCTGGTACATTGCTGGAAAAGCAGATATGAAAACGTTGCTCATGCCACCGGCTGCAGTTGCCGCTGTTTGGACAATGTTGTTTTCTCGGGGCCCGAATGGGCTGCCGATGAGGGCAATGGGGGAGAGATGCTTTGAGCAGAACTTCAGCACCGTAAAACCCACGATACTCTGCTCGAAAGTCAGCGGCCAGCCGAAAGCTTATGACAGGATATGCTCACAGCAAATATGTTTGCAGAAGCTGTCCAGCCGGATTTCAGACCGACGTAGATGTTTGAGGCATTGATCAAAGCACCGCACGCGATGCCCACGAGGACTGCGCGCACAGTCAACACGTTGTCCGGCTCGTCGGCCAAATCTTCAAATGGAGTGAATTGGGCGTTCTGCTCCTGGGCCGCCCGCGAGCGCGGAGGCGACAGACTCGACGGCCGAGACGGCAACTGAGTGGAAAGATTCGCCATGTGCAGATAGCTGCTTGGACAGAGACGGGATGGTATACCAAGCGGGACCAAAGCTTCGCAATGCTTCCCGCTATAAGCACGCAAGAGCGGGGTAGGGCGAAGCTGTTCGAGTTACCGAGAGCGGCACAGCGGTTAGAAACAGAGATACTCGGAGGATTCGCAACCCTGCCACAGTAGGAGTGGCTGCGCCACCTTCTCCACTTAGAGCTGCAGGTGCCGCTGGACCTATGTTCCCATCAAATACCGGTGGCGAGATTCCGATTGGTATATTTTTCAGCATATGCCCTTTTAGTTCGTCTGCACCAGATACGAATGGTTCTGAGCGAAGCCGAGCTATTAGCTTACACCATGCTTGGTTTCAGCCCCCATATTTTAAATAGGACATGGTCTTGCGAGCCCCCACAAGCAGCCAAGTTTCTCTTAGCCATGGCCCAAAGCTTCGCGCACGACAATCAATTGATCTTTGTACCTAACGCCGAAGACGGAAGAAAACGCCGTAATCGCCTTTCGCAGAGGAAACATCGAGCCAGTAAGTTCCCGATCTCCGAACCGCAGCCTTCACCGAGACCAACACAGTTGACCGGATGCTTGCAGAATCAAATGCGAGAATCAACGAGCCACCTGCTTCGTTGACTCAACAGCAGCCTGTTTTTGGGGTTGCGCCGCCACTCTCTGTGGTTAACTGCTTCCCCTCCTTGACATCACCAGTCGACATCCCCTCCCAGCAATATACGCATCTGAACGATGCACCCCAGCATTATGAATCAAGTTCCTGGCCTTCAGATGAGTTGCTGTTGGACGAATACCACGCGCAGAGCATAATTTCCCAGCAGCACGGCAAGGACGGGCTCACTGCCCAACCACAGAACGGAACTGAAGCGCCTAGCGGTCATCTCGGCCACATTGAAACTCAAATTTTGCTTCATCCCTTAGACATTGCCAGCGCTCCTTTCTCCTCTGATTGCGCTTCGGGAGCTGAGTTTGATGCAATGATGACTACGGCCGAGATGCCACCGTTTTCAACCAACGGCGGGGGATTCCACAACGAGACCTCCGACGCCGCATGCCCAACTCCCAAAAGTGACAGCATGGAGGGAAACGGCGCCAGCAGTCTCGAGGCCAGGATGGAGCGCATGCTGGAAGTGATAGAAGAGCTGGGATTCGAGAACATTGACGTTATGACCTCGACTTACTACACAGCAGACTTTCAGCGGGGCACACTGGCGCACCTGGCGCAGGCCGCCAGCCGGCGGCGGCGTCTGCGCAAGGTCATCGCTACGCTGCACAGTAGCTCGCAGGGCTGGGGTAGGAGCGAGGCGCAGGGCTACCACGACGCGATGCTGCGATCGGCGGAGCACCATTACACGCAGGAGCTGTTACGCCACTCGGACAAAAAGCCGACCAGAGACCTGGGCGATCAGGTCGGTGGCGCTGGAGAAAGCGGCCTCTCGGACAGTATCCAGCGGCTGTGTTTGGATGAGCCGGCGAAACGGAAGCTTAAAAGGGACAAGATTTATCTTCGAGAACAGGCGAGTCTCCGACTTCTCGTTTTTCCTTTACATACTCTCTGCCTTCGCGACGGGAGCTAACCAGAGCAAAGATCCCGGATACATGGTCTTTACTGTCCAGCTTGGCAAGCAGCGCTAACGTGCAGGAGCCGCAGAGCTCTCGAGCTATATGTATCTTTTTACATCTTTTGGGGTTCAATCAGCGCTTAAAGTCGTTCAGTCCCGCCCGGACGGAGCCATAGCTTGGCGGCCTACCGCAGTCTGTAGGCACACGTAGTTCAATTAATAAAATGGACTGAGGATGGTTGTTGGCCTATAGCCTAGCTGTTTCATGATGTATTACGAAGAGATATCAATATCCTCTACTACCATTTAAAGTAGTATCTAGAGGGACTCGTATATTAAATTAAAAGAAATTTATTTGAATAGCTTACTAAAGTAACCAACAAAGAAACTACAAACATCCTGATGGCTCTTTACCAGACGCCTTAGAGAACATACCATGGCCGTTGCTCACGGAACTGGTTTTGTAGGGCGAGCGACTTGACTTTCGGAAACCACTACTCGCAATTAACAACAATGTTTATCTTGACGGAAAAAATTCAAGTCGAAACAAAAAATCCACTTACAGGAGTACCAAAGCCACTAGCGGCATCCCAACCCGGCTTCGCAGGAAACCCGCTCGTGTTGCAGCCCTTGTTTGATCCGTCTACGATATCCGTAAAAGCCTGAAACCCCCGCGAATACAGCCACGGATTCAGAAACCCCATAGGTGGGTTTCCGCTAGCGAGCAGCGCATCGTTCACCAAAGCGACGACAGCTGCGAAGGTGGGAGCCGAAGCGCTCGTACCGTCGACCAGCTCGGTGGTAGCATTCCAGACAGTAACAAAGCGATACCTGTTTGACAGCGCATCAGTGACGCGATCGCGGTTCACATCCAAACAACATACCCCTGCGCGGCAACGTCCGGATAGCCACGTCCTCCCCGATTGAACAACCCATCATGCAGGCCCTCAAGCCCCTTCACGTACGCCCCAACAGCCTCGTCCTGCCACCTCGGGCGGGAAAAATAGCGGCTAAAACCACCGCCTGTGACGAAGCCGTTGTTGTTGTTGTACGCGACGACTTCGGGCCCGACGCCGCGCGTCGCCCCCACCGAAGTCCCATACGGACACGCCTCGGGGAATACGGACAAGAACTCGCGCCGGCCGGAACCGTCGTTTGCGGTGCACGCGCCCGCGCGGCCGACGCCCGAGTCGCCGGCGCCGAAGATGACGCTGACGCCGCGCGCGCCGAGTTGGGCGAAGGAGCGGCATACTCGTGTCGCGTAGGCTGAGAGCGGCGGTACCATGATTAGATCCACTGAACTTTTTCTCGAGAGGAACGTTGTGAAATGAAACATGGAAGGGAAACTTACCGCGAGGCACTGTTTGCTCAATGTCGCCATAGCTGATGCTGATGACCTGCGGTAACGGATCCGGTTGGGCCAGTAGGTACTGCAGCCACGTCAAGAACGGCTCGTTGGTGTTTGCCGGCGTGAAGGTGTCCGGATCGAACGGTGGCTGGACATCGCCTGTGGTGTATGTGACAAGAGGCGTCGGGAACCCGATCCCCAGCATAACTTGAGCGTCGAGGTTTCCCTCGCGACCTTTTCGATCTGTAGCTGGCTCCTGGCTATTCTCTCCGCCGGCGACTGCTTCGTCTTTGAATCTATATGCTTCATCTACGGCGTCGGGCCGGTGTGCTTGTAGGAAGAGTTTCGTGTCTGAACGGTTGTTGGTTTCGCCGTGGAAGTTTGTTAGAGCCATGCGGTTCCCCGGGGGCTTTTGGGGCTCGTAGTCGTTGGTTCCGTAGAGCGTACGTAAACATTGGGGGGTGATCGCGCTCGAATTGCAAACTTGGCTGACTGCGTCAGGCTCAGTGCTGTCGTCTCGGGATACTAATGATGGTTCATCAAAGATGCCATTAGCGAAAGGTGTGGATTCCTGCCGCGGGAGAGCACGGAAGAAGGATGTTGTTGGCTGAATGTCGTCCACGAACTCTGCCAGGCTCTGCGGAAGAGACCAATCAGGCGCTCGTACTACGGTTTTGCCGCCTTTATGCTGATACACGGAGTATTCTGTTTGGAGAAGACGTTCTGCTTCGTGGATAGGAAGCATCACTGAAATCCAATCACGGGCAGGGCTGTAGGACAGCTTTCTCATTTCAATCCCATAACTACCAAGCCACTCTTGTACTGCAGCGACGGCATTTTCTGAAGGTCGAACCAGGTCATGGACTTCACTTGCGGTCAAATGCTGGCCATATCGACCATGTGTTGGATCCGAAACTGCAACATTATGCTCAGCAAAATGATACGACGGACGGTTAGATTACAAAATTAGGTAGACGTACCCTGTAACAGATGTTCTTCGAGCTCGTTGAATCGGCTTTGCCTCAGTGCAATGTGCAAGTTGATGGCGATGTCGCGAGGCGAACGCCCGACACGTGACCACAAATTTGATGGCTCTGGGAACGAGGAGGCAACTGAGCGCAGTAACACTACCAAAAGCAGAATGCTTCGAGCGAACATGGTCGGCGTGGCGTCGTTGGGGGCCAGAGTATTCAACAAATGATAAATGTGAAGTTGCTGTAGATCAAAAGACCTGTTTTCCGGATTGGGATTCGGGCACGCCGCCGTGCGCCAGGGCGGGAGAGACATAGCCCCACTCCGCAGATGCACTGTCAGATAATGCAATGTCAACCACCGGCTCCAGTTTTGCGCTAATCCTTGCCTTCGACCGAGCCGCGCCCCCGAAGGACTAACGCCCGCGTAAGTGAAACCCGGAGCAGCATACATATTTTTCCCCATACGTCGTCGCCGTCGAATCCCACACGACTAACACAATCAATCTCCGAGAATGTCAGCTCTTTTCGACAAAGTCAAGTCCAGAATGTCGTCGTCACTGCCGTTGGCCTATCCGCAGACGCTCTACAGTCGTGCGGATGGGTCTGAGGATCAGCTGGATGGCTCGGCAACCGATGACGAAGTGCAAAGCGGCCTTCTTGGCGAAAAAGCAGCATTTCGACGTGGCCGCTCCGTCTGGAGCAGGTATCGTAACCTGATCATCGCGCACATCGTTTTGTTCTTCGTTTACGCCGCTGTTTTGGTATCAGTGGCCTCACGGCGATCGAAAAGTCCGCGGGACAGCGGCTTACCGTTTTGTGAGAAACTCCAATGCATTTCGTATCAGCTTGGGCGGACGCTAATGCTCTATTCCAGCTCCTGCTATCGAAGCGCTGGAGTTTGAGGAACACAAATTCTCTCTCGAAGACAGAATCCAAGAACGTGGCTCGTTTTCGGGGAAACCAAGCCCGCAACTCGACCAGGCGTGGCATGATCTTCTCAACTGTGATCTTTACGATCCAATGCGGACACCATATGTACATTGAGCGCTGACATTTCGCAGACGAGAACATCAAGCTCGAGCCAGAAGTGATGAAGCACTACGAGCGAGAGGACATTGGGGTGGCGTTGCCAGAGGGGGGTGGATACATCGGCACGTTGAACGTGTACCACGAGCTGCATTGCCTAAAGCGGCTGCACCAGTACATGTACCAGGAGTACTATTGGCCGGACTTGGACGCGAATCAGCTGGAGATGAACCGGCTGCACAACGGTGGGCCTTGAGCCGCCCCGACTGCAGAAGAAAGGAGCTGACAGCAGAACGCGCAGAGCACTGCATCGACTTCCTGCGCCAATCGGCCATGTGCCATGGCGACATCGGACTCATCACCTTCGAGTGGAAGGAAAGCAGCCGCATCCCTGTCGCCAACGCGACGACGCACCAGTGCGTCAATTGGGACAAGCTGGATCGGTGGACGCGGGCGCGCTCGGTGGACATGATGAGGCCCGGGTGGCTGGTCCATCCCACACTTGGTAGGTGAAGATAGATAGGTACGGCGCAGTAGCGCTTGCGCTGACATGTTTCGCAGGCCTGGCCTACCCAAAAGGAGAAGGCGACAAAATTGGGGCGTTGCAGGTTGGGGACCATCATGACCACTAGATGCGTAGGTAGGGATGGGAACGCGTGGAGGCAGAAGCGCAGGAATAAAACAGGCGCATATGCATGATTATCAGATTTTCTTCGCGTAGAACCTTGCACCTGATAAGACGGCGTGACGTGAAAGGAAGCATTGCCGATGGTTACACCATGTTTGCTATTCTTCTTAAGCGACGCGCCTGCCGTCCGCCTTCGTCGGCACTACACCAAAATGCAGCAACAGCAGCAGCAGCAGCAGCGGGATCCCAACGAGAAGCACAGCGCCGCTCCCGACGAGCCCAGCTTCTTAGTGACGTGGGACGGGCCCGATGATCCGCTCAACCCCAAGAACTGGCCGGCGTGGCGGAAGTGGGCGGCCGCCATTCTGACCTCGCTGGGCGGGCTGGTGACGCTGATGTCCGGAGCCATGATGGCGCCCGCGCTGGGAGACATTAGCGCGTCACTGCACATTGGCGAGGAGGAGGCCAACCTCGCCCTCTCCATCTTCATCCTGGCTTTCGCTTTCGGCCCTCTCGTCCTCGCCCCATGCTCCGAAGTCTTTGGCCGCAAGCGCGTCTGGCTGGCCAGCAGCCTCTGGTACACGCTCTGGAATCTCATCTGCGGCTTTGCGAACACAAAGGGCGTCATGATTGCCGGGCGGTTTTTTGCCGGGTTGGGCGCCAGTTCGCAGTTTGCTGTGAGTATGCGATTGCACTTTGTCCCATTGCTGGAATGCTAACACATGAAACTTCCAGATCTCGCTGCCGGTGCTGAGTGACTGTTGGAAGTCCGAGGAACGCGGCAAGTCGTTTGCGCTGGCAACGTTCATCCCGCTGCTGGGCCCGGCGCTGGGCCCGATACTCGGTGGCATCATCGCCGAAGCCGTCGGGTGGCGCTGGCTCTTCTGGGTGCTGTCCGCTTTTGACGCCCTGCTCATGTTCCTCACCTTGTTCCTCTTCCGGGAGACGCACGCGCCGACAATCCTGGCCCGGAAAGCCAACACTCTAACTAAACACACCGGCCACCCGCACTACACCGACTTCGAAGCGGACCAGGTGTCGCTTCTGCATCGTCTCAAGGTCGGCCTCACTCGCCCGTACCGCCTGCTCGTCACGCAACCCATCCTGCAGCTCATGTCGCTGTTCCTGGCCTATAACTTCGGCATCCTCTACATCGTGCTGGCGACGTTTGCCACTATGTGGATCGATGTATACCACGAGGCCGTTAACATCAGCGGCATCAACTACCTCGGCCTCGTCATAGGCTACACCATTGCCGCGCAGGTCGGCGGCCCCGCCACCGACCGCATCTGGAAGCATCTGCAAGCCAAACACGGCGGAAACACTGCCCCCGAGTACCGCGTCCCGCTCATGCTGCCCAGCATCGTGCTCATCCCCACTGGCTTGTTCTGGTACGGCTGGTCCGTCCACGCGCACCTGCACTGGGCCATGACGGACGTGGGCATTGGCATCTTCGGCTGCGGCATCATCCTCGGCACCCAGAGCATGCAGGCGTACGTCATGGACGCGTTCCCGCACCATACGGCGTCGGCGTCGGCCGCGTCGCAGTTCCTCCGAAACGTCTTCGCTTTTGCCTTCCCCATTTTCGCGCCCAAGATGTACAAAAACCTGGGATACGGCTGGGGGAACAGCCTCCTTGCCTTTTTGTTCCTGGCCTTTGGAGTCCCGGCTCCGCTGGTCCTGTGGAAGTATGGGGCCAAGTTGAGGGCCTTGGGCAAGCCGCAGCAGTGAGTGAGAAGGGTGCAGACGGGTTCGAATAGAAGATACGCAGAGGCGCAGCGTTGCTAGCTATCTAATAATGAATGGAAGTGCTTTGTTGTCTGTCGTTCATTCTCCGTCCGAGTCCTGGCTACAGGATAGACAATCAACCATCGCCATAATACCATGGACGCCGCTGCTCTCTCAGCTCAAAAGCAAGTTCCTTCAGTCTTGGAAACCACTGCAGCATATCATCAGTCAGCCATGGCCAGCAATCACCACCATCTCGCGTACTCACAGGCGTGCCAAATCCAGATGCCGCGTCCCACCCTGGCGCTGCAGGGAAGCCATCGGTGCCGCATCCCGTCGCGTTCCCGTGGACAATGTCAGTGAAGCCGCGCCATCCCTTGTCGTACAGCCAAGGGTTCAAAAACCCGAGAGGCGCGTGGCCGGCGGCCAGCAGAGCGTCGTTGACGAGGGCCACAATGGCGGCAACAGTAGGGGCCGAGGCGCTCGTCCCGTCGGTCAGCCTCGCCGTCCCGTTCCACATGATGGTGTAGTGGTATCCGGCGGCGGCGATGTCCGGGACGGCCCTCCCGCGCGGGTTCCACATGCCGGCGTGTTTGTCCGGGCCCAAGACGGTGTCGACGTACGGGAGCACGGCAGCGTCCTGGTAGGCGGGCCGGGCAAAGTAGTTGCTGAAGCCGGCGCCGGAGACGAAGCCGGTGCGGGCGTCGAAGGCGACGAGCTCCGGGTCGACGTGGCGGGTGGCGCCGACGGCGGTGACGTAGGGACACGAGGCGGGGAAGGTGGGCAGGAAGGCAGGGCGGCCGTCTTGGGTGGCGGAGCAGTTGCCGGCGTGGCCGACGCCCTCGTCGCCGCTGCTCACGAGCACCGTGACGCCGCGGGCGCCCAGCTGGGCAAAGGCATTGCACACGCGGCGAGCGTACGAGGGCGGCACCGTCTGCTCCTCGTCGGCGTACGAGATGGACATGACGAGCGGCAGGGTCGACGGCGGCTGGGCCAGAACATGGTGCAGCCAGGCGAGGTATGGCTCGTTGCGGTTGCGCGGGGTGAAGGCCGACTCACGGAAGGGCGGCGGGCGCGCGCCCACGTTGTACGCCACCAGCGGCGTGGGATGGCCAACGCCCAGAGCGGCTTGGGCGTCCAGGGCGCCCTCGTAGCCGAGGTCGGGGTTGGGCTTCTGGTCGTCGAGGCCGCCGGCGACCGTCTCGGTGGTGAAGCGGTAGGCGGCCTTGTCGCGGGCGGCGTCTTTGCGGTAGGCGCGCAAGAAGAGGTCGACGTCGGAGCGGTTGTTGACCTCGTCGAGGAAGTTGACTATGGCGAAGCTGTTGCCGACGGCGGGGGCCGGAGGGCGGTAGCCAAGGGAGCCGTACAGGGCGCGCAGGCACAGCGGCGACACGGCCAGCGGGTTGCACGCCTGGGCGGGCGAGGGCGCGTCGGGCAGGTCGGCCTGGTCGGGCACGGGAATATGGCCCAGCTCTTGCACGTCGGCTTGGGCGAGGTCGGCGTGCGACGGGGGCGCGCGGGCCTGTCGTCGCAGGAAGACGGTCGTCGGCTGCACCGTGTCGACGTGGGGAGCGACGTTGGCGGGCAGCGACCAGACGGGCGCGCGCACCAGCTCGTCGCCATCGCCCTCGTGGCGGTAGACGTGGTACTCGGTGCCCAGCAGCCGCTCGGCCGTGTCGACGCGCACCCGCGCCGTCAGCCAATCGCGCGCCGACGAAGCGTACGTGTAGTCGACAACGCCGTGCTGGGCCAGCCACTGCTCCACCGCCCAAAACGCCTCAGCCGACGGCCGCACCAGCTCGTCCGTCTCGTCCTTGGAAAGGATGCTGCTGCTGCGCGCCAGGTGCCGCTCGAGGGCCGCAGAGTTGGCCTGCCGCAGACCGATGTGCAGCACCAGTTGGTCGTGCGCCGGCGCCGGGCCCACCCTCGTCCACTCGCGCGGGACGGGCTGCCTCTCTTGCACCACGAGCGCCGCCGTGGAAGTGAGCAGGAGCAACAACGCCAACATGACTGTGACTGTGACCGTGACCGTGACTGTGACTGTGACGCTTTATCTTGTCATCTTGTCATCTTGTGTTGACCGTGCAGCTGCAATGTCAACCCACCCCTGCCACTTGCCCATCTGAAAACGACGCCCACTGACGGACTGCAAACCCAAGCCACCGCCGCCCACCATGTCTTTGTCATTTCTCCTCGGCTCTCTCGCCCTCATCGTCGTCCTCGCCCAAGCCGAGCCCGTCCAGTTCTGCAAACATGCCGACCCCGCCACTGACGTCAACTTCTGCGTTGCCATGACGACGCACCGCAACGCCTCAACCCGCGCTCACGACCTCTACCTCACCTTCACCACGACGCGCCACAACGCCTCGGCCCGCGGCTGGACTGCCGTCGGCCCCGGCACCACCATGGCCGACGCCCTCATGTTTATCGTTTACGGCGACCCGCTGGGCGACGCCGCGCCCATCGTAAGCGTTCGTACGAGCCCCGAGGGCCATCATCAGCCCGAGCTGGTGCGACCACCTTCCCCGTCATCCGCCGCCGACCTGCGCGTCGTGCGCGCCGACTGGCTGCCCGCCACGACCGGCTTCACGCCCGACATGCCCGTCTACGACGCCGCCGTCGCCCTTGTCTGCTACGCGTGCGGCGCGTGGCCCGGCATTGCCCTCGACGCGACGGCCGCCTCGCAGCCGTGGATCTGGGCCTGGAACCCGGTGCAGCATTTCGCCGTCTACACCTACGACGCGCACCTGCGCATGCACGCCCACCACCATGGCAACGGCGGCTGGGGCCGCTTCTACCTCGACGCCGCGCGCTCGCTCAGCCGCGCCCCGGGCCTGCCGTCGCTCCCGGTCGTGCGCGCGGGCGTCGACGCTGTCGGTGCCGCCGAGGCGCCCCTCGTGCTTCTTTCGTCCGATTCGCTGCTTGCGGCGGCAACGAGCCCGCGCTTGCACGCCCACGCCCTGTTCATGGGCGTTGCCTTCTGCCTCCTCTTCCCCCTCGGCACCGTCTTGATCCGCTCGGGCGCCGCGGCGGCGTTCACGCGGCACTGGATGGCGCAGGCGGCGGGCAGCGTGCTGGTGGCCCTCGGCCTCGTAGCGGGCCTTCTCCTGCGGCCCCGCGTCGACACGCTGCACCAGAGCGTGGGTATAGCCGTGGTCGGCGTGCTGGCGGCCCAGGCCCTGCTGGGCTGGCTGCACCATGTGCGCTTCGTGGCCCTGGGGCGACGGACGTGGGTGTCGGACGCGCACGTGTGGGTCGGGCGGGCCGTCGTGCCCGTGGCATGTGCGAACCTGGTGCTCGGGCTGGCGCTGGCGGGGTGGCCGCGCGGGCATATCGTCGCGGCGGGGGTGCTGGTTGGGCTGCTGCTCTCGGGGCTGGGCGCGCTGGTGTGGTGGCTGAAGCGGAGGCAGCGTCGGCGAATAAGCGGAGAGACGGCCGCGGGGGAGGAGGGGCGCGGGTATTTCGCCGTGGCGGGGAGTGATGACGATGATGACGATGATGACGAGGATGAGCAAGTAGGGGAGGGGAAAGGAGGCGAGGACGGCGGGGGGGAAGCAGGGAAATAAGGATTCATGTCACATACATTTACTGCAAGTATGACATACAAACCAGGGAAATTTCATAAAAGACTCTGGTAATTGATAACCATTCAGCAAGGCAAAGCTACTCAGTACTCATCCTCCTCAACAACAGTAACCACTCCAGCGGTAGGCTCAACCACAACATCATCGAGATACCAAAAATTCGGCGAGTTGAACGGCGGGCCCGAATCACCGCAGTTCACCTGGATCAAAATGGTCTCAGCAGCCACAGTCGCAGTAAACGACGTCTGCAGCATGTTCCAGTCGTTGCCGGCAGGGAACGGCGTCTGCAATACGGCCCTGCCGCTCCCCGTCAGGAAGACAAGCACGCCGCATTTGTCGACCGTGTTGCTGGTCACGATGCGCTGCAGCCAGAAACTCAGCGCGTACGCCTTCCCCGGCGTGATGGTGACGGACTGCTGCGCGCCGACGGAACTGACGCCCCCGCCCGTGCGCCACTCGATTTGCAGCGCGCTGCCTCCGCTGTGCGCGTGCGCTGCGTCGGAGACGCCGGAGCTGGTTGGGTAGCCTTTGATTGTCCATGGAGACATTGAGCCTTCGAAGCCGGGGTTCTGAATCAGGACGTCGGTTGGCTCGGGGAGAGCGGTGCTGGTGGCTGTAGTGGTTGCAGCGGTGGATGTTTCGGCCACGGAAGTTGGTGCGTCTGTAGATGACGCAATGGTTGCTCTCTCAGTCGCAGTAGGCGTTTCCGTTGCAGAGGCTTCAGCAGTAGAGGCGTCGGTAGCAGTTGTCTCTGCAGCAGAGGTTTCAACAATAGAAGCTTCTGTGGTGGTAGGTGTTTGAGCATCCGATGTTTCGGTCGAAGTGATTGCCGGCGTAGTGGAAGCCTCGGAAGTAGATGCTTCAGTAGTAGAAACCTCTGTAGTGGACGCATCGGCAATAGTAGAAGTTGCTGTAGAAGATTCGGTTGAGGTAGTGATGGTAGAAGAGCCTATGGCAGTAGAAATTTCAGAAGTGGAAGTCTCCGTAGCAGAAGCCTGAGTCGAGCTGGTGGTTCTAGTAGAAGTAGATGTCTCGGTACTAGCCGAGGTCTCTGCAGTGGGAGTTTCCGTGGAGGTAGACGTTCCAGTCGTGGTGCTCTCAGTTGTAGCAGCAGACTCAGAGGCAGTAGATGTGCCAGTGAGGGTAGAGCCCGAAGGTGTAGAAGACGACGCCAAGGTAACCGTCGTAAGCTCAGTACCAGAGACAGTGATCGTAGAAGCAGGAACTTCGACAGTGCTGGTAAGCGTTGTGGAAGGCAGAGTAACAGTAGTCAAGACCGTAGATCCAGGCACTGTAATAATGGAAGGAGAACCAGAGATAGTGACAACGGAAACAGAAGGAGAGTCAGTGACAGTAGTCAGTGAGCCCAGCGCTCCCGAGCCCGTAGAGGTCGATGCTTGGGCTGCAGTGACAGTTGAAAGCTCAGCCGTAAGTGTCTCCGTAGTGAAAGGTAAAGTGACGGTGGTCAAAGACACCGAACCCACAGCAGCAGGGCTCGACTGTTCCCGAGAAAAAGTAACAGTCTTCGTCTCTGCAGGCAAAGTAACCGTCTTAACCTCCGCAGGCACAGTCACAGTTCGGACCTGTGCCGGGAGAGTGACAGTCGCCGCAGCAGCACCTCCGGGTACCGTTACAGTGGTTACTGCCGCAACGCCCGGGAGGCTGATAGTCGTGACCGCACCACCGATTGTCACTGTCGCCTCTCCGCCCACTGTAACCGTTTGCGCCGGAAACTGTTGTGCGGGAACTGTGATAGTGCGTCCCTCACCCGGGAGTGTCAGAGTCGTAGACGCTTGTTGGCCATTGCTTTGGCTTTGGGCTGGTAGCGTAACGGTGATGGGCAGAGCGGGCAATGTCAGCGTCTGCGTTGCTGGAAGGAGCCGAATGGTCGACGTGCCTGTGTCGTAATATTAGCAGGGTTCTAGAATTTCCGTTGTTTCTCCTTGCTTGCTGTCTGTTTGTCTTCGGCCAAAGGATTTACTTACTGACAAACGTCACCGTGCTTGTCTCAACGAGCTTCTCTGTGACAGTTTGAGGCTGTACTTGTGTCACAGTCACGGCACTATTTCGAAAAGCACTTTAGTACCAATTTTATGAAATGCACGCGTGATCGGTTAAAAGAAATACTTACCTCGGCGAAGGGCACTCGTTGCGCTGAACGAGGGCGCCGGGTAGTGCGACAGCGGCAGCGGTCCAGAGACCCAGCGTCGCGAGAGTGGCCGTCTTCATACTCTGTCTGCTCCGAAAACGAACGTATTTGTTTAAAAGAAGGAGAATTTATTGATGTGGTCGCGCATTTATCGCGCAGAAAAAGAGCGACGAGCAAAGAATGAGGGCGAACAACGGCGAGAAAATAAAGGCAATTCACAAGTCATTGTTAAATACAAGAGCAATTGTATAGTGTCTTGGCGGATCAGGAGATGAAGTGAGCTGGGCTTAATGGTGGCATACACGATTCATTGGTGGCGTGTGGCTGAGTTAGTTTTCAGCTGAAAATCTGATGACACGCAGGTGTATAGGGGCAACAGATACTAATAGAGGCAATGCAACAGGTGCAACGCCTACAGCAAACAATATACCCTTCATTTTGACCTTATCTGATCTTTAGTGATAGAAGATATGCGGTGGTGGTAGTTGTGGTTTTAAGGGTCTGGTGTGTGCAGGGCCCCAACGGCAGCCTCGTGACGCTAGCAGCGGAGATGTCCGAAGGACTGATACAGCCCCAACGCCCAAATCCCTTGCGTACATTTTGAGAAATAACGTGGCGTCGAGGAAGACACAGCTACCTGAGCTTGAAAAACATCTAGTTTGTTAAATGGAAATTGCTGAATCAAAAGAAACAATTTCCAAACTTTCCTGAAAAGAATTCTTTCTTTCTGGTTATGCAGGCGTTAATTATATAATGGAGCTTTGTGTAATGCCTTTATTACTAGATGGAGCGGCCCTATGAGTTTCATATTATTCTGTTATACATGAGTTTCCTAGAAAATAATTCATGAATCAAACATCAAACACACCTAATATATTATACTCATTTACACTACGGACCGCTGCACCACTCTCCAACATGATAGGTAAACCAGACCTAACCTCCATCATTTCCGGGGCGAATCACGACCACCTCCAGGGAGCTCATGCACGGACTCTTCAGGCAGCTCCTGCAAGCCGTTGCTGTCCAACTCTCTTGGTGCAGGAGCCGGAGGCGGAGCCTCCCTCATAGGAGCGTATTCCTGATGCAACCCCGGCGGCGGCATGTTATAAGCTGGTGCTTCTTTAGGTAGGGGCTGCTGAGGTAGGTTTTCTTCGGGGCCTCGCTTGCGTCGCCGGAGCAGCAGCCATGCCGCACCGAGCAGCAGGATGCCTCCCACCGCGGCGCCGACTCCGATCCCCGCCTTCGCACCTGTGGATAAGCCTCCGTGATCTTCGTCAGGCGAACCTCTGCTGCTATTGGTCGTCTTGCGTAATGGGGTTAAGACTCCCTCCCACGTTGTGTTCCAGGGCTGCATCTTTTGTGCTGCTGCCAGAGTCGTTGTCTCGGGATCGATGGCATGTACGTCTTCTGGTGAAAAGCTGGGGCCTGGTGCCTGAGAAAGCCATGATGTTTTGGAATCCCAATTGTGTGCGAGAAAGGCGCCTTGAAGAAATGCTCGGCCGAGTATGGTGTTTGGACCAGTATTTTTTGAGGGATCGAAAGGGCGGCAGGGGAAGTAGGGCGTCTCCGAAGCCACTAGAGGATATGTAAGGTTGAGGCTGAGCAATGCGAACGGGATTTGAATTGAGGCCATGGAGCCAGCTCTGCCATCGGTGTAGAAGGAGAACGAAATGTAATGAGGTGATTGAATCAAAGGTCTGTACAATGGAGATGTAGTATCCCAAAAGTATAAATCAAACGAGGAATTATATCTGACCGGGATATAGGCAGCGATGGCGTCACAGGTTTCTCTAGGAAGGTAGATGTACGGTACTCCGGGATCAGGCCTTGCTGATATTGGTAAGCTTGCGTTGCTTTTTAATAGGCCTTTGAGCGAACGTGCTGTTGAGTTTACAAACGCGGAGCCACCATCGGCGACTCCCAGAGAAATATCGCCAAGGTATAGGTACTGGTCTGAGCTGGCAGTGATAGGCGTGCCAATACACCGCGACCTATCGTAGCCACCGAGGGTCAAGCTCCCGGACACGTTTTGCGAGACGGAGCCGACATGGAGGCCGTAACTAGTTGATGATATCGCTTCTCGGAGTTTTGCTAAAGGAACCGTGGTGTTTGATTGAATACTGGTACCGTTATTCGACTCCCAATTGACAGTACTGTTCTGTCCGTATAGAGAAAACTGGGCTAATCAGCGAGCTGGTAACATCTCTGAGGAGGGATTTTCAAACTCACAAAGCCGACGTCCATCATGTAAGAGTGGCCTCCAGGATAGTTAACCGAGATGCTGTCAGATACGGCAGCTGCAGCGCCATCTAGGTAACTACTAGGCCGTCCAGGTGCCTGCAGCGTAAAGCGCGTTACAATGTAATGCATGCTCCCCTTTAAGCCCATGATTTCTGTCATGTACATCCCAGCCTCATCGGTCCACTCCGAAGGCATGGTCCCTAAGCTGTTTTTCCAGGCTATCAAGTTTTGAGAGCCCGAGCCCGTCCACATGCCGGGCTTAGGGAGTGGGCAACTGGCTTCCAGGTTTTGTTCGCATGCCGATGCGTTGATGAGCATAGATGTTTGGAAGAGCGACGGGTGGACTACGACATCCTGTGAAAGATTAGAGATTGCTCGTGGTTATAAACAGTAAATTGATGAACGTGGCACATACTCTTGCTGGATACTCAATGCTGAAGTCTGATTTATGTCAGCGCAGTCGCAAGCTGTGATGCGGGTGTTTCTCACTGATGGCATTCCATGGTCCATCAGGCCCGACTTTGGTGCTGGTCAGTAGGTAATTAATCAACTGCTATAAATACCAGCACACTTACCTTTAACATTATAGTACAACGACCAGGGTCCAGCTGCGTGCGAAAAAGGAAGCAGAATTAAACCGATACAGAGGGCCATGAAGTGCATCTCGCTGGGTGAACAGGAGCTGTGTCGGAAAGATACTCCGTAGTGTAGGAAAAAGGCAACAGGCTCGAAATACATATTTAGCTGCCGATACGCTACGCGGAAATAGCGGGAGGGCGATGCAGGGGCCCAAGGGAATGACGAAAATAATCCATGCCTCTGCAGTGTCAGATGGGTTCCAGCTGACCGGATGTTACACATGTTACACCGTGTAATCTTGGCAATGCATTTGTACTCCGTAAGCGACATCTTGTAATCTAAAATTGTTTGGATAGTAGGTAAGGCTTTCTTGAAAGTGAGGCTTAGTCGAGCTTCTTGAACCTGGCTTATCCAGAGATGCGAACTCTTTTGGACATTAGAAGTGTTGCGCCGGCCCTTGCGTTTCCATATTTACAAAGTAGGCGAACGATTAAGGCTGAGATTTAGCTGCCCGTACATACACGGTCTCTGGTTCTAATTGGATGGCTGATCAGCTACGGCGTACCCGCAGCCTTAGGCTCTCGGAAGCACCTGAAAAGTCGGACAGCGGATTGGGTTTCAGCTTACGACACCAACATAAGCTCAGCTTCACCGGTGTGAGTTCCCAGTACACCTAAATTCTCCAGGTGGAATATTAATCTGTGATTGTGTTCCAAATCCAGTATAGATCATTGTCACCATACAGCCCACTCGACAGCGTATCCCACTCAACGGGCGTGCTCGCTGTCGCAAGCCCGCTCTGAAAATCGGCAGAGCCATGATTCTGACCGTTGAAAGAGGTATCCTGTGGCAAAGCGTGATCGAGAATTTCTGTTCCTTTGCCAGTGTGCGCTACTGCATATTAGATATGTTTCAGCCCAGCTACTCGCGAGCAGTCACGAGCGAAGACAGTGGCTTACCTCTTTGCCTCGGCGCGCGACTGTTGTTCGACCTACAGCTCCCTTCACATCCCGCATCGAAGCCATGACCCGCAGTAGAAAAATATGGCGCCGTGTCCCTAGGCACGCTTAATGGCAGCCTCAACGTGTCCTCCACAGACGGATGTCCCGGCTGCACCACCGGATTGGAACCATCAGCCCCATTGCTCGAAACACGCGCAGGCGCGACAATCGGCGCAAGCATGGCCTCCGCCACCCGGTTCAGTAAGAGGCGGATAACGTCTTGCAGCACGACGCTGCTCTGCATCGAGAGTTTCGATCGTCGTCCCACGAGTTCCTGCAGCCGGTAGATGCGCGTGATAGTGCGTTTGGCCTCCTGCGCGCGGTCTGAGAGCGGGTCCGACAGCGCGCAGACGACCATGACAATGGCAGAGTTGAAGAGGTTGATGGCTAGGAAGGCGACGAGATGCGTGTCGGTGGCGAGCTGTGCGAGGTGTGGGAGCTCCGTCACACGCGACGTCTGCACCGCTGCATTCCACCAGAGCTCTGAGCTCGACATGCCGGAGCCAACCGGGTACTGTGGGACTGCTGATGCGGTGGATGTGGAGAGTGGTTCGGGCCTGGAGTCTGTGAGTGCTTTAAAAAGGTCGTCTACTTGCTGGGCGAGGAATGGCCGATGAAGAACGACGACGATGTTGTCGTATGTTAGCTGCAAGGACAAGGACTGGAGACGATGCGCCTTCACTTGCGCTGGTGGATCCAACTGGCAGTCCTTGTTGAGGTTGAACACAAGATGCGAAGGAAGTTGCTGACGCCATTGTGTCAATTGCTCGTGAATGCGATCGATGAGAGCAGAGTGGTGGGCCATGGCTGCCGCATCCAACGACCCAGAGGTTCGTATGCCGAATATGGTCTCGAGCATCGGTGATGCAATGAGATAAAGCATATTGAGCTCTCTTTGATAAGCGGAATAGCAAATCGGGGTCTCAGCTTTCTCCCGATCGAACCTGCAATTCTCCACAAATTCAGCGGGCATCGAAACATTGCAGTCCTTGTCATTTATACCCAGTGGTTTCCCATATGTGATTGAAGCAAACCTATGCACCGTCAGGATGACTGAACTTCTATTTCTTATCGTAATACTTGCCTGTCCCAAGTGTATATCGTCCACCATACCCTTTTTCTCTCTTCGCGATCGTGAACCTCTCCTCGAGAAGTCTCCCGGTGTAGGCCCAAGGCCTGACCTGTCTTGATTGCTGCCCCAAGGAGAGCAAATGATGAACTAGGCTTGCCGTGGTAGAGCCCGTACGAGCCCAAGAGAATGCAGGTTTGGACGGAAACTAGGGAAGCTTCAGTAATGATCTCATACATTTGAGATTCAGTATGCCGCAGAAGCTCTGAGCTCCATTGTTTCATGTCTTCAGTATCCTGCGATTGCCCGTCTATGCCTTTTTGTGAGAGATACCAGGCAGCAATGCCCAGCACGGTGGTCAATAAAATAAGAAACCCCTTTTGGTCCGGACAGCCAAAGCCATCGGCAACACTCTCATACTGCTTTCGGAAAATGGGTTCATGGATGACCAGGGAAAACCAATGAACGCTGTCGAAATATTCTTCCAGAAGCATTTCCGTGACTTGTCGCGATGGAAGGCTGTAACTGAGAATGGCAGAAATTGGACGTTTTTGTAGGGAGGCCTGGTTCGGCGAAGATCCGCAAGGCACGACTTCGCCATCGGGGATAGCGGATATGGCTCTGTTGTCAATGGTGCGCCTTCCGAGTTGGAATATCTGCGCCGTCGAATGGTAAGCCCGTGATTTCCGGGTATACTCAAGGTGCTTCCACCTTCCGAGTTATGCCCATTGTGGATTCAGCTTCGCCATAGTCAACGTTGGACGAGCTTCTCCCGAATTGCGGAGTCTGTGTGCCATTGCTCTCGTAGACGGATGGCTGTCTGGCGTTGGCGCAGGCCGGGGTTGGCGACCTGACGCGTGATTGTTCGTGGGTAGCTTCATCCACTCTTCTTCTTCTGCCCGAGCTGTGAGCAGATATCATTGCCGTGCGGAGCCACATTGAACGCACTTTGTAGATGCATGGGTTTCGCCGTGTGACGCGGATACACATTCCACGTCGGCTCGCACGCAAAGAGTGCATGGTCGGAACAGGTCACACTTTCGCAAGGGTCAGCGGTGAGTAGACCAGGTGGAGATGCGTAGAAAAGATGTCGACGGACTCTGCTCTTGTGACGGCGGCATCGTTGGCACGCGCTATTGACTTTGGCGGACAGGGCATTGCCCCGACGA
Organism: Aplosporella prunicola CBS 121167; assembly: GCF_010093885.1. Classification (NCBI taxonomy): domain Eukaryota; kingdom Fungi; phylum Ascomycota; class Dothideomycetes; order Botryosphaeriales; family Aplosporellaceae; genus Aplosporella; species Aplosporella prunicola. Next base: position 760,599 of record NW_022983547.1, read on the forward strand.
GCGGGGGAAGGGCGGTCCATTGGAAAGCGTGGGGAAGCAGAGGGAGCCGGCGGAGACAAGAGATTTCCGGCGGAGGAAGAGAGACTGGGGCTCCGTCGTCGCTTCCGCCGGAGCCCGGAAGCCGAGGATCGACCGCACGCACGCGCGTCTCCACCACACCACAATTGCAACATCAAACATCACTGAATCATTGTCATCATTCAACATTGTCTGTCTATACAGTCCCCGCATTTCAATCCCATGCCCTCCGGATCTCATGCGCTTGAGCCGGCAGCGGCGCGATGCTTGGCATGTCTGTCTTCGTTCGCCGACATGATCTTCAGCGCAAACTTTGACCGCGCCCTTATCTCCGGCCCGTAGAAGTAGAAGATGTAGATCGGTATCGTAACCAGCACGGCAAGGCAGCCCAAGATGGTCGATGCGTACGGCAGATGCCTGTTGCTCGGCCCAACATTCGAGTACACTGCCGCGGGATTAGTCCGACCGTCTCTCTTCGCATCTATTCGCATCTCTGGAACTACTACTTACGAGGTGTCGCGTACAAAGCGGCAATACCGGCCAAGAAATCTCTGGCGAACCCGTTGCCACCGGTTGCCGATGCTGCGTACGGCCCGTAGATGGAGACCATGTAATCAATGGTAGCCATGTAGATGGCGTACTGCAAGAGGACAATGTCAGCCACCGAAACTTTAGGTCGTACAATGTTACTCACGTTTGCAATGCCGACGAGCCCGGAAAACAGCAACGGAGCAATCCAAGGAATGCCGTGCGAGGGACCGAGACTCGTCCAGGCGAATCCAAACAAGCCAATGGCCTCCAGCGGTGCAGCTGACAAAAAGCATTAGCATCATGAGTCCCAATGTGGCCGATTGTGGAATCCTTACTGTACAACAGCCAGTACAAACGATATTCGGGCTGGAAATCTCCGCTCTTCATCTTCTGCTTCTGCCTGATGAACCAAGGCATGAAAGAAAACCAAGCAATGAAGTAACCGACGACGAGTCTGGAGAGGCGTCAATACTAAACGCTAGATACTTTGTACCACCGTTTTACTTACGGTATGAAAGCAAGGCCGACCGCAATCTTGCTAAAATTCCACTGTTTGAAGACAGGGCTGTACGACTCCAGAAAAGTGAAGATGAGGGCATCGCTAAAGCCGCTCAGGAGGGAGAGGAAGAGCACAATCGGTTCAGTGCAGAACATCTTGAACGGGCGAATCCAGATCGTAAGAATTTCTTTGACGGGGAGACCGGCGATGGTGAAGATTCTTTCCGCCTTGATATGCTGTTTTTTGATCTGGTCCGCGGTCCATGCTTTCGGGTTCTCACCTACTCATGTCAGTAAGCCGGAAGGCAAAGGGAACAGTGTAATTCTTACCTGTTTTCCGCAGTCTGTCTGCCTCCTTATTCATGAGAACAGTCGAGCGGGTTTCGACGACCGTCAGGAGATGCAAAAGTTGCGTAAAGCCTCCAAACATAAGCTGCAGCCAGAAGACCCACCGCCAGTGCAGGAAAGTTTCGGAAAACCCTCCCACGATTGGACCGAGCACGGCACTTCCAACCGAGGAAAACACCACGAACGCGACGGCAAACTGTTGGTCTTCCGGTTCCCACATGTCCGCCACCATTCCCAGGGTGACTGAACCACCGGCCGAGGACAAACCGCCAAGGAACCTGCAGACGACGATGGTGCCAAAGTTTTGTGCAAGCGCACAAGGGATTTGCCAGATGTTTACCAAAAACAAACTGAGCTGCAGGATGGGTTTCCGCCCCAACTCCTCACTCCACGGTGCCCAAAGCTCGCATCCAAAGGCGTAGGTGACAAGGAAAACAAGTTGGCCAACCCTTGCTGCTTGGGCACTGATGCTGAACTCCTCCTGCAACCCTTCAATAGCGTTGGAGTAGATGCTGGTGTTGAAGTTCATGGAGCATTGGACGACGAAAATCACCGACAGAATGTACCATTTCTTCAAGGTCGGAAAGCTGAAACCAAGCTTCTTGTAGACTTCAGGGTCGCTCTCGGTAATGGTGGCCTCCAGAGTAACATCGCCGATGGAAAATGTCTCGCTATCGTCTCGTTTTTCGTTGCTAAGGAAAGCCTCAGGGCCAGAGGTGACCTTTTCGATTTGCTGAAATCCCGTCGCAGTGTTGAGCCTCTTCTCGGGATCACTACCCGTCATGGAACCAGGGCTCGCCTCCTCGATACGTTCGGGCTGGTTGGTATCCTTTTTCGGTGACATGTCGAAAGATGAGACGAAGAAACAAGGTTGGAGGGCCAACAATGAGATAGACGGTCATATTTATATCACCACCTGGTTACATTGGCAATGTGCCTTCCCTTGGCTATGCGGGCGTTACAACTGAACCGGCACACCGGACAGACTCGGCCGGACTCGTGGCTATGACGTAGGTCATAAACGGGGTTGTAAGCTCGACCCACTTCTCATACGGAGGTTGGGGGTTGAAGCGGGGACGCAGAGGTCTTTTTCTTCTCCGTGCTCAAGATCCTGCGGGGGTGGAATGCCCGAATGCTGTCCAAAGCCACTGACGAGTGACCCCATACCATCGCTTTATTGGCTAAAACAACTGAATCTCATAGCATCCGTTTACTCTCTTTTCATCAAAACAGTACTTTTCAGATATCTATAATTTTGTTAAGGGTTTAAATGCTAAGGCATGTTGCCACAGAGACAGGCCAAGGCGCGGCGCTTCAACGGCGCCTTACCCCATACGCTACAAGTCCGTGGACACGTAGAGTCAGGTACAGTGAATCGCCGAAGGCCTGAGACCGCTCCTTACACCCCAATCTCGAGTTTGGCCTAGCATCGGGCATCAAACCAAGTTTTGCCTACCATTCTGAGCCGTTCCGCGTCATCCGACTAGAAAACAACGACATTCTGCCTCCAGAATCCGGAGGACCTGGGATATGGCACGTACGTCTCCCGTCGATGCCGGCTTAGCCCACACGTCTATACTCCGTAAGCGCCCGGTCAATGCTCGGCCCACACCCTTCTCACTGCAACGGGTCTGCCCGAGCCTGATATCTAAATCTGGTAATCCGTAGCATCTTGGCGTCACTGGCTCAACACTGTAAGCTTCAACACAATCACATGCTTGGAATTAGGTGATTGATCAGAAGTTCCTGCAGATCTTAACGCTCTGTACCAATTTTGGTTGGAAAGCTTGTCTATAGATTATCTTGACCACAACAGTGAAACCACGGGTCTCAGGCCGCGCTTACAGACAGGCGTGGATCGACTTGGGCCCCCGTATTATGCACTTGATGCCTTCCCGCTTGGTAACCGTCTGAAAAGCGACTTCAGCCTCCTCGAAAGAGAACCTGTGGGTGACAAGCTCCTTAACGCTGACAGCACCCTTCCGTACGAGCTCGATCGCGAGGCCATAGTCACCTGGACCGTACCGAAAGCTTCCCTTGAAGGTTGCTTCCTTGTCGCATATCAATCCAACTGGAAAACTAATCGAGGACGATCCAAGTCCAGCTTGTATAAATGTTCCACCACGGTTCAAAACAGCCACTCCGTCTTGTGTACACGCCTCGACACCAGTTGCCTCGATGATTATGTCGAAACCATCAGGAAGATCGAGCTGCGACGGTAGCTCCTCTGCCAGACTTGACTTTCCGGGCTTGATGAGATAGGTGTGCGTCGCAGCGTACTTCTTTGCGAACGCAAGACGAGACTCCACAATATCAGCAACCACGATCGTGGAGGCGCCAAACGCTCTCGCGACAGCACAGACAAGAAGTCCGATAGGGCCAGCCCCAGTAACCAAAACAGAAGCACCTTGTGTGATGGCAGCAAGCTTGCAGCAGTGTACAGCAACACTCAGGGGCTCGATAAGGGCGCCCTCTTCGAAGGACATATTCTCCGGGAGACGGAAACAGCACTCCTCAGGGAGGTTGTAGTAAGTCGCCAATGTGCCATCAAAGGGAGGTGTGGCCGCAAACTTCATCGACTTGCAGAGATTGTATTTTCCGCTCCGACAGTGCTTGCAGGTATTGCACGAGGCGCCGGGCTCGAGCGCGACTCTGTCGCCGACGGAAAGATTCTTCACGTCCGGGCCGCAGGCTTCGACGATGCCCGAAGATTCATGACCGAGGATTATGGGTTTCGTGACTTCGTAAGGCCCGACGCGGCCGTGTTGCCAATAATGGACCTACTGCCCGTTAGATTCAGCGTAGTGTGTGGTGTGGTATAGTAGGCTGCCAACATCTGATCCGCAGATTCCCGTTGCAATGACTTTGACTTGAACATCCCTTCCTGAGAGGGATGTCGATACAGTTCGATCCTCATAAACGAATGATCTGTCCGGAAGCAAAACGAATGCACGGTTGGGCTAATGGATAAGGTAGGAAACGTCAGTGTAAACGTTTTTAGGTGGTGCTGCTTGTACCGACGAACCTTCTCGCTCACGGGAGCGCTGCCGTTTGAGGCCATATTTTCCAGTCAGGATTCTAGTGTCCAATTGTATACTCGAAGGGCCAAGTTAAGTGATTGGAGCAGTGCCCTTCTCAGGGTTGCGTTTAAACATTGCTGTTCGTTAACGCAAAGACTTCCGCCGGAGTGGATTTAAGTGGGACCCTGCTCCGGCGGAGGGCAGATTGACAGCTAAACAATTGACGTGTCGCTAGGACCAACTCCATCGACGGAACAGACGAAAACGACATAGTTTAAGCGCACTGTTAAATCATAACATCGTAAAGGGTAGACGGTACTGTGTTATCCCCCCGCAAACCAAACGACTAAATTCAGCTCTAACTAGCGAACTGTTGCGGGCTGCTCTATAATATTTTTAGGCTTAGAAAGCTACCTCCTACAGTACTCAATCTATCGAGCCTAAGAAAGTTGCGCACCTCCGGCGGTCAAAGAAAAGCCCTCCGCCGGAAGGAACGTTGGCCAAGCTATTCGGACCGAGCCTAGTGGGAGCCACCCAACATCCACGCTGCGCCGTAGCCGGGTGGCCGGCAAGCCACGCTATTGTAACCCTACGTAGTATGCGATCCTCAGTAGATGACTTGAACGGCGGCCTTGCACTTTTTGTGTGAACTCGCTTGCCAAAAAAAAAAAAAGTTAGTGCTGGCAACTCGCTATTAACGCGTAGTTGACGCCAAATTGTTGACGAAAACACAACGCCTTCAGCTTATTGTATAGATCACGGTCGCTGTTAAGCAGCTGCGGACTTTCAAGTTCAAATTTAAATACTGTGAGAATAGCCGCTATATTTGACCCGGTTACGCCTTGACTGTAGTGGCATCTTAGGCTCTTTATTTTGCCTAATACCTTTTTCGCAGGTATTCTACAAACGCGTGCTTTTGCTGAGATGCGCTAGAGCAATACGACCAACAGAGCGGCGTAGCAGGACGTAAACTCGCTGCATGATGGATTCCGGCAACTCCTATGCTACCTACGCTCGTGCCACCCTTCTCCGGCTTTGCTGGGGGCCATCACCAGTCGTGTCATGCAGGCGGATTTTCAGTAGGCCAATAGAGATTTAGCAAAACAAGACCATGGTTCTTCATCCGCGAAGAGTTTCGTCTCTAAACACTTGAGTTTCAAAAATATTTGATGACGTCTTTCCATGCGATTTGTGCTATCTTGAGATTGGTTTGGTCTGGGTCTGCGAGACCGGGTCGGTTCGCGACCCTTCGCCCTGCAGCAACCTCACCTCATCACCTACTTAGAAAAATACCTCTGCATAGAAGCAAGCTACAATTACCGCAGGGCACTCGCACTCTTAGTTCCTATAAGAAACAGTAATTGTTTTATTGCCAGTTTCAAATATTAGACAGCGAACGAGATAATTTTCGGATGCCGCTAATGTTTAAACCTTAGCAAAATCTCCTCCATCTCGATACCGTTCGCTTTATAGACAGCCTCTTCCTTTTTACCAAGAAGGCTGTAGCAGCACTGGCCTTAGTAAGCCAAATGTAAGGCTAGTAAGAAGTTAAAGCGAATATATTTAGATTTAAAGAAGATCTTGGCTATCCTCATCCTCGAAAATCAAGGTAGAAGCTAAGAATAGTGTTAGAGAGGACGGCAAAATATACAAGGTGTCTATAGCGCCATGACCGGACCAGACTGGCTTGTGTTCTTGGCCGGCCCAGTCAATTTCTACAGCGATCGTTATCAGCTGGTTAGTCATTTCCAATCGGAACCATTTCCCGTATTAGTCATTGGCGCTACTCAGAGGCCCTACTGCGCCTATATAGGCTATTTACACTGCAACTCAAAGCTCTTTTCTTAAAACACCATCCGCCTCCCATCTCCAAAGCATTACCGTTTGTTTTCTACATCTCGACACGCCTATACAAGAAAGATGGCCAAAATATCGGAATACCGTGTCCTTTCCTTCGATGTCTACGGAACTCTTATTGATTGGGAATCTGGAGTACTTGCAGCTCTGCAGCCCCTCCTGGACGCCAACAATGCCAAATTCTCTCGTGAGCATCTTCTTGAGACTTACCACGATCTGGAACAAGCCCTACAAGCCAAGGAGCCGGATCTGAAGTACGCTCAGTTGCTCACCGAAATTCACCCGCAAATAGCCGCACGTCTGGGCCTGCCTGAACCAAATACACCACAAAATGAGGCGTTTGGTCAGTCTGTAGGCAAATGGCCTGCTTTTTCCGATACGGTTGATGCACTGTGGCGTCTCGGTAAGCACTACAAGCTGGTAGTGCTGTCGAACGTGGATCACGAGTCTTTCGTGGGGACGAACGCTGGACCACTGCAGGGGACACCGTTTAACCTGGTGATTACAGCGCAAGACGTTGGCAGCTACAAGCCGGACCAGCGGAATTTTGAGCATATGTTGCGCGAAGTCAAAGAAAAGCTAGGAGTGGAAAAGGAGCAGGTGCTCCAAACGGCACAGAGCCAGTTTCATGACCATCATCCTGCTAAGATCATTGGGATCAAGTCGAGCTGGATTGTGAGGCCGGGTGCCGTTATGGGCAATCGAGAGAAGGAGACTTTCGACTGGAAGTTCGATACTCTGGGTGAAATGGCGGATGCCGTGGAAAAAGAGTTAAATGAAGTGTAGGGAAGCTGGAAGCCGGAATGGTTCAATAGAGCTCTTTGATTTCCAGGCTTTACGTACATGGTTGAGTTGAGTTGAGTTGAGTTGAGTTGAGTTGAGTTGAATTCATTTACCCTGACCCATCGCCCTGAGCGATATGCAGGCTACAGACTATTCAAAGGAATACGCTAGGGATTTACATTGGTGATTTAATCTGAGAGTATAAGGAGAAAGCGGAAACAGAGATAGGACAAAGGAAAGGTAGAAGAATGGGAATAAGATAGGGTTTTACTAGTTGATGTCGTCTCTACTCTGGAACCTTTTTGTTTGTTGAGCGAATTCAAGTACCCTTTTAAGTTGTGCGGCCGAAATTGTCCATTTCATCTTTTCCGTATGCGGCTGGTTCTTGTCTATTGGTTTACCGCCTAGGAGGCTAGAGAGGCAGTTTCTCTGGAGTCCGGTTTCTTGATATATTTTTTACCGATTTTCCTAGAGTAGCAAATAGTCTAGTAATATATGGGATATTGATTCAATATCCCCGTATTTATATTTATCGTTGTTTATCTGTCCTATTCGTTTTCGGTGCTGGTTGAGCTAGTAGTGGCTAGTTCTTAACTGGGCTAGTAGCCCTGCTAGGTTACGTGGGAGTTTGTCGTAGAGGTGCCTTACGTGTGGTCTAGGAATCGCTGTATCTACGTTGCGGAGGTGTTAGCCTTTCTCTGACGCTCTCTATTCTTTATTCTATTGCTTATATACTACTTCGAGAGTTGTTTTAACTTGTAGCGGTATTAAGGGTAGGAAGTTGTGTTCTCTAAGACGTGTTGTGGCTTGTTTAGCTAGCTTGTCTGCTTCCTTATTTCCTTGGATACTATAGTGGCTTGGGATCTACTGGATCGTGAAACTTATTTGAAGACTTTTATGGAGAGATTGGGCTGTACTGAGGATAGACCGTACGATGCTTTAGCCTGATCTCTTTTTATATCTCCTAGTTAGAGCTTGGAGGGCGGCTTTGGAGTCGCTGTAGATAACGTATTCGGTTAGGCTATAGGGTCCCTCTTGTAGGTGTTTTTTAGCTGCTAGCTCTATCCCCGTTAGAATAGTAATTAGTTCGGCTGCTTGTACTGTGTAGAAATTACTAGATCTAACTCCTTTAAGCGTACTGTATCGGGCGTTCCCGGCTTGGTCTAGAATGACTGCT